>NC_072487.1:12336666-12685833 GCF_027574615.1 Eptesicus fuscus | reverse complement strand
CAAGAAGAATCTAAAGAGCTCAATAGGCCAATAACTATGGATGAAATTGAAGCAGTCATCAAGAAGCTTCCGGCAAACAAAAGCCCGGGGCCTGATGGCTTCACAGGAGAGTTTTACCAAACATTCAAGGAAGAACTAAAACCTATCCTCCTCAGACTATTTCAAAAAATTCAAGAGGAAGGAACACTTCCAAGCTCCTTCTATGAAGCCAGCATCACCCTAATACCAAAACCAGATAAAGACAACACAATGAAAGAGAATTACAGGCCAATATCCCTCATGAACATAGATGCCAAAATCCTCAACAAAATTCTAGCAAATCGGCTCCAGCAGTACATCAGAAAGATCATACACCATGACCAAGTAGGATTTATCCCAGGAATGCAAGGATGGTATAATATCCGCAAATCAATAAACGTGATACATCACATAAACAAATTGAGAGATAAAAATCACATAGTCATATCAATTGATGCAGAAAAAGCATTTGACAAAATCCAACACCCTTTCTTGATAAAAACTCTCAACAAGGTGGGAATAGAAGGCTCATACCTCAACATAATAAAAGCTATATATGATAAACCCACAGCAAACATCATACTCAATGGACAAAAACTAAAAACATTTCCCCTAAGAACAGGAACAAGACAGGGATGCCCACTCTCACCACTCCTGTTTGACATAGTACTGGAAGTATTAGCCATTGCAATTAGACAAGAAGAAGAAATAAAAGGCATCCAAATTGGAAAAGAACAAGTAAAACTGTCTTTATTTGCAGACGACATGATATTGTACATAAAAAATCCGAAAGACTCCGTCAAAAAACTAATAGACTTAATAAATGAATTTGGCAATGTAGCAGGATACAAAATTAACGCCAAGAAATCTATGGCCTTTCTATACACCAATAGTGAACTTACAGACAGAGAGACTAAAAAGGCAATTCCATTTACCATCGCACCAAAAAAATTAAGATACCTAGGAATAAACTTAACTAAGGAGGTAAAAGACCTATACATGGAAAACTACAGGACACTGAAAAAAGAGATAGAGGAAGACGTAAACAGATGGAAGAACATACCATGTTCATGGATTGGTAGAATCAACATCATTAAAATGTCCATACTACCCAAAGCAATCTATAGATTCAATGCACTCCCCATTAAAATACCAATGGCATATTTCACCGACCTTGAAAGAACTCTCCAAAAATTCATCTGGAATAAAAAAAGACCCCGAATAGCCACAGCAATCCTGCGAAAGAAGAATAAAGTAGGAGGGATCTCAATACCAGATTTCAAGCTGTATTACAAAGCCACTGTTCTCAAAACAGCCTGGTACTGGCACAAGAACAGACATATAGATCAGTGGAACAGAATAGAGAATCCAGATATTGACCCAAACCACTATGCTCAATTAATATTTGACAAAGGAGGCATGAACATACAATGGAGTCAAGACAGTCTCTTCAATAAATGGTGTTGGGAAAATTGGACAGATACATGCAAAAAAATGAAGCTTGATCACCAACTTACGCCATACACAAAAATAAACTCAAAATGGATACAGGACTTAAACATAAGACGGGAAACCATAAAAATACTAGAGGAATCCACAGGTAGCAAAATCTCAGACATATGCCAAAAGAAATTCTTCACTGACACTGCCCCTAGGGCAATGGAAGCTAAAGAGAAAATTAACAAATGGGACTACATCAAAATAAAAAGCTTTTTCACAGCAAAAGAAACCATTAACAAAACAACAAGAAGGCCTACTGCATGGGAGAACATATTTGCAAATGGCATCACTGATAAAGGTTTGATCTCCAACATCTACATGCAGCTTATACAACTTAATAAAAGGAAGATAAATGATCCAATAAAGAAATGGGCAACAGACCTAAATAGAAGCTTTTCAAAAGAAGACAGAAGGAAGGCCAAGAGACACATGAAAACATGCTCAACGTCACTAATTATCCGAGAGATGCAAATCAAAACAACAATGCGGTACCATCTCACACCTGTCAGAATGGCTATCATCAACAAATCAACAAACGACAAGTGTTGGCGAGGATGCGGAGAAAAAGGAACCCTCGTGCACTGCTGGTGGGAATGCAGACTGGTGCAGCCACTGTGGAGAACAGTATGGAGCTTCCTCAAAAAACTGAAAATGGAACTCCCATTTGACCCAGTAATCCCACTCCTGGGAATATATCCGAAGAAACTAGAAACACCAATCAGAAAGGATATATGCACCCCTATGTTCATAGCAGCACAATTCACCATAGCTAAGATTTGGAAACAGCCTAGGTGCCCGTCAGCAGATGACTGGATCAGAAAACTGTGGTACATCTACACAATGGAATACTATGCTGCCATAAAAAAGAAGGAATTCTCATCATTTGCAGCAACCTGGATGGAATTGGAGAACATTATGCTAAGTGAAATAAGCCAGTCAATGAAAGAAAAATACCACATGATCCCACTCATTTAGGGATAGTAAAGATCAGTATAAAGTGATGAACAAAAAGATAGATACAGAGACAGTAAAGCATCAAACAGACTTTCAAATTACAGGGGGAAAGTTAGGGAGAGGTGGGGGAGTTATGAAATCAAACGAAGGACTTGTATGCATGCATATAAGCATAAACAATGGATGCAAAACTCTGGGGGGGAGGGCATGTGTGGGTGTGGGGTGGGGGGGTAATGGTAAGATATGTACACATATAATACCTCAATAAAAAATATTAAAAAAAAAAAAAAAAAAAAAAAAAAAAAAAGTGAAGTTGCTAAAATCATTAAAAAGGCCCAACTTCTAATTATTGATGAATGCACCATGGCATCCAGTCATGCTATAAATGCCATAGTCAGATTACTAAGAGAAATTATGAATTTGAATGTTGCATTTGGTAGGAAAGTTCTCCTTCTTGGAGGGGATTTTCAACAATGACTCAGTATTGTGCCGCATGCTATGCGATTAGCCATAGTACAGACGAGTTTAAAGTACTGTAATGTTTGGGATGTTTCAGAAAGTTGTCTCTTAAAACAAATATGAGATCAGAGGATCTGCTTATAGTGAATGGTTAGTAAAATTTGGAGATGGCAAACTGGATAGCAGTTTTCATTTAGGAATGGATATTATTGAACTCCCCTGTGAAATGATTTGTAATGGACCTATTATTGAAGCTACCTTTGGAAATACTATATCTATAGATAATATTAAAAATATATCTAAAAGTGTGATTCTTTGTCCTAAAAATGAACATGTTCATAAATTAAATGAAGAAATTTTGGATATACTCGATGGAGATTTTCACACCTATTTGAGTGATGATTCCATTGATTCAACGCATGATGCTGAAAAGGAAAATTTCCGCATCAAATTTCTTAATAGTATTACTCCTTCGGGAATGTTGTGTCATAAATTAAAATTGAAAGTGGATGCAATCATCATGCTACTGAGAAATCTTAATAGTAAATGGGGTTTTTGTAATGGTACTAGATTTATTATCAAAAGATTGCGACCTAACATTATCGAAGCTGAAGTATTAACAGGATCTTCAGAAGGAGAGGTTGTTCTGATTCCAAAAATTGATTTGTCCCCATCTGACACTAGCCTCCATTTAAATTAATTCGAAGACAGTTTCCCGTAATGCCAGCATTTGTGATGACTATTAATAAATCACAAGGACAAACTCTAGACAGAATAGGAATATTCCTACCTGAACCCTTTTTCGGACATGGTCAGTTATATGTTGCTTTCTCTTGAGTTCGAAGAGCATGTGACGTTACAGTTAAAGTTGTAAATACTTCATCACAGGGGAAATTAGTCAAGCACTCTGAAAGTGTTTTCACTCTTAACGTGGTATACAGGGAGATAGTAGAATAAGTTTAATCAATTTATCAGTCATTGTTTTTATCAGGGTTGTTTTTACATCATGTTTTTGTTTTTATATCATGCTTTTATTGTTGTTATATCATGTTGTGATTATTTATTAATAAATTTATATATTATTATCATATACATTTTACTAATTTTCTTTCATTGCTGACACTTCTATTGTAGAGAAAAGGCAGATAGCAATATTAAAATATTTCCTGTAATTAATTCCCTTTTAATGTGCACCAATTTTGTGCACTGGGCCACTAGTCAGTATATAAAAGTGACCTATTAGATTTTATAGTCACAGCCCATCTAACTTTGTATTAGACACATTCAAATGCTCAAAAGCCATATATGGCTACTGGCTGTCGTTTGGATAGTGCAGGCAGAGGTTAGAAACAAATACGCAAAACTGAGCTTAAAGAGCCTAGGATAAAGTCATATAAAAATTTGCTTGAATCTTTGGGTTTTGAACGAGTAGATTCTAACTACGGGTGTTCTTTGTGCTAACGTGTGGTAACTTTGAATTAGCTATGTTTTCATCTACTTGGAATTCCTCTGTTAGTAAAATCATGGGGAATGAAACTTAATTAATACTTGCTAATTTTAAAAATGTTGAAAGATTCTTGAACTATAATAATGGATCCATAATATTCATTTATCTGAAACCCCAAAATCTAAAATGCTCTTGGCAGCAAAACCTAATCTGACCTGAACTAACATGAAGCCATTTATGGTCTTTAATTCTCCTACCTAGTGTGACTGTCCATACTTTTTGTTACAACAGTGTTCATGTACTTGGTGTCAAGTTGCTGTCTCAGACCTTGCTGTGGGAATTATATAAGAATCAGTGTATGTGCTATATTACTTTTCTAAAATCAGAAGGATTCTGCATTCTAAAACACAAACTCCCTAGGAGTTTTATTTCAGGAACTAGAGGCCCAGTGGGATTGGGCCTAAACGGGCAGTCGGACATCCCTCTCACAATCCAGGACTGCTGGCTCCCAACTGCTCGCCTGCCTGCCTGCCTGATTGCCCCTAACCGCTTCTGCCTGCCAGCCTGAATACTCCTAACCACTCCCCTGCCAGCCTGATCGACGCCTAACTGCTCTCCTGCCTGCCCGATTGCCCCTAACTGCCCTCCCCTGCTGGCCTGGTCACCCCTAACTGCCCTCCCTTGCCAGCCTGGTCCCTCCCAACTGCCCTCCCCTGCTGGCCTGATCACCCACAACTGCCCTCCCCTGCAAGCCTGGTCCCCCCGAACTGCCCTCCTCTGCTGGCCCGCTCACCCACAACTGCCCGCCCTTGCAGGCCTGGTCCCTCCCATCTGCCCTCCCCTGCTGGCCTGATCGCCCACAACTGCCCTCCCCTGCCATCTTTTGGCGACCATCTTGTGTCCACATGGCGGTGGCCATCTTGTGTGTTGGAGTGATGTTCAATTTGCATATCACCTCTTTATTATAAAGGATTATGCTCCTAAAAATACACATTGAATGCTATTAATATATAATTGAATTTAGATTGATGATATAAGAGGACAATTGTTATTCTACATATTTAAGTATTTTTTATCTGCCCAGATTTGTTTAGAGTTTTTCACAGTTTTATTTGTGTATTTGAATTGTACCCAAAACACTAGAGGAGGAAATTCTAACTTTGATTATTACCTACTATTGGTTTGATGACAAGTGTTTTATAATTGTGAGAAAAACACATAAAATTTACCATCTTAATCACTTTTAAGTGTACAGTATAGAAGTGTTAACTGTATGCACATTGTCTTTAGAACTTTTTCATCTTGCAAACCTGAAACTTACACCTCTTTACATTGGTTAATAAAATTATATAGATTTCAGGTATACAACTCTAGACGACATCACCTGTATATTGTATTGTGTGATTACCAATCTAAGTCAAATCTCCTATCACCATGTTCCCCCTTTAACCTCTTCTACCTTCCCCTACACCCCTTTCTCTTTGGAAAGCACCACACTGTTGTCTGTGTCCAGGAGTCTTTTTTTTTCTTTGCTTAATCCCTTTACCTTTCACACCCAGCCCCCAACTTCCTCCCCTCTGACAGCTGGCACCTGTTCTGTGTATCCATGATTCCGTCTCCACTTTGTTTGTTTATTTTGTTCATTAAATTCCACACATAAGCAAAATCTTAAGGTACTTGTCTTTCTCTGACTGGCTTATTTCACTTAGCCTAATCTTCAGGTCCATCCATGCTGTTCAAAAAGGTAAGATTTTCTTCTTTTTTACAGCTGAGTAGTATTCCATTGTGTAAATGTACCGCAGCTTTTTTTTTTTTTTTAATATATTTTATTGATCTTTTATAGAGAGGAAAGGGGAGGGATAGAGAGCTAGAAACATCAGATGAGAGAGAAACATCAAGCAGCTGCCTCCTGCACACCCACCACCGGGGATGTGACCACAACCAAGGTACATGCCATTGACTGGAATCGAACCTGGGACCCTTCAGTCCACAGGCCGATGCTCTATCCAGTGAGCCAAACCGGTCAGGGCTGTACCACAGCTTTTTTATCCACTCATCTATTGATGGGTACTTGGGCTGCTTCCAAATCTTGGGTATTTTAAATGGCACTGCAATGAACATAGGGGTGCATATATTCTTTCAAATTAGTATTTTGAGTTTCTTTGGATATATTCCCAGGAAGTAGAATTGCTGGGTCATGAGGCAGTTCCATTTTTAATTTTTTAAGTTAACTCCATACTGCTTTTCACAATGCCTACATCAGTCTTCATTCCTACCGACAGTGCACGAGGGGTCTCTTTTTTCCACATCCTTGCTAACACTGTTGTTTGTTGATTTATTGATGATAGCCATTCTGACAGGTGTGAGGTGATATCTCATTGTGGTTTTAATTTGTATTTCTCTGATGATTAGTAACGATGACCATCTTTCCTATGTCTATTGGCTATTTGTATGTTCTCTTTGGAGAACATTATTCAGATCCTTTGCTCATTTCTTAATTGGATTGTTTGTTTTGGTGTTGAGTTGTATAAGTACCTTATAAACTTTGGACATTAAGCCCTCATCAGGTGTATTGGTGAATATGTTCTCCCATTCAGTGGGTTGTCTTTTTATTTTGTTGCTGATTTCCTTTGCTGTGCAAAAACTTTTTAGTTTGATGAGATCTCATTTGTTTATTTTTTCTTTTGTTTTCATTGCCTGAGGAGATATATCAGAAAAAATACTGCTACAAGAAATGTCTGAGATTTTACTTCCTATGTTTTCTTCTAGGATTTTATGGTTTGGAATCTAATATTTAAGTCTTTAATCCATTTTGAGTTTATTCTTATGTATTGTGTAAGAAGGTGGTCTAGTTCCATTTCTCTTTGGCACATATCTGTCCAATTGTCCCAGCAGCATTTATTGAATGGACTATCTATAGCCTGTTGTAATTGACTGTAAAGATGTGTATTTATTTCTGGGCTCTCTATTCTGTTCCATTGACCTATATGACTATAATCCTTGCTGTTTGAATTACTGTGGCCTTGTAGTATAATTTGATATCACACAGTGCAATTCCTCCAACTTTGTTCTTCTTTCTCAAGAATGCTGCTGCTATGTGGTTCCATATAAATTTTTGGGATATTTTTCCTAGTTCTGTGAAATACACCATTTGTATTTTGATAGGAATTGTGTTGAATCTATAGATTGTTTAGGGTAGAGTGGACATTTTAATGATGTTAATTCTTTTTTTTCTTTTTATCTTTTTTTGTTTTTTGTGTTTTTTAATTTTTTTCCTTTATTTTTTTATTTTTTTATTTCTTTTTTTTTATTTTTGTTTTTTTCTGATGTTAATTCTTTCTATCCATGAACATGGTATTTGTTTTCACTTACTTGTATCTTCTTCAATTTCTTTCTTCAGTGTCTTATAATTTTCTGAATACAGGTCTTTTACATCCGTGGTTCAACTTATTCATAGATATTTTTATTATAAATACTTTATTTCAACTAGAAGCAGATTCATATTTTAAAAAACTACGATTACATCATGTAACTGCTTTAAAAAAACAGTGCTGTAAATCGAACTGTCTGGCTTAGACCATATACTAGTACATTTCTGCACTTTATGGAATCTGCACCCCAAAAAATCTTACTTTGTTCCAATTAACTGTTCTTATATGTAAGTTGCTTTCTATTCCAGTATATCTAAAGGGGTGAAATATCAAGGCCAGCCATGCAGCCAAAGGTCACTCCAAGCGTACAGGAGGTGGGCCATACCTGCCATGGTCTTTCCCGATCAAGTGGAATAGGAAAGGCTCCAAACCATGTTCCTAGAAAACTAGAAATTGTGATCTTGAGACTATTCTCCCAAACGGATATAACTCCATTTCTACGGAAAACGCTTAGCTATGCTTTGACATTTGGTCCTGACAAACACAAACAAGATACAATAGTAAAAGTAGACAAGATTACTACAAATAAAAATATTTTCAACACCAACTCTATTAATGATGCTCCACATAGAACAAAAATTACATGAAAAATGAAATAAGACCTAAGAAAGTAGATACAGCATTTCAAAAATATGGTTACCTTATATGATGATGAACTTCTTTTAGTGGATGCATTTGGTTTCACCATTAAATATAATGCTAGATTGATGGCAGTTACAAAAACAGGACAGATGCACAATCACATCAGGTATGTTTCCAATATTTAGAAGTTCTCCAAGAAGAATTATGGAATGAAAATGCTTAGGATAATTGAGAATATACATAAAAGATGGGTATACAGTAGTCTCTTGATACCAGTATTTTTCATGGTGTTTTCTTGAGTGGCTGTCTAACTTCCCTGCCTGCAGAAGGGAAGGGGACGCTACCACCTCCCACCATCAGGTGCGACTCTTCTCTAGGTGTGTTTGTTTGTTTGTTTGTTTGTTTTTGAAGCCATTGTAAATGGGATCGATTTTATTGGTGTATTAAAATGCAACTGATTTCTGGATATTTCTTTTGTATCCTGCTACTTTACTGAATTCATTTATCAGTTATATTTGTTTTTTTCTTTAGTGGCATCTTTATGGTTCTCTATATACAGTAACATGTCTTCTACAAATAATGACAGTTTGACTTCTTTCTTTCCAATTGAAATGTGGCTAGGACTTTCATTACTATGTTGAGTAAGTGGTGAAAGCAGACATCCCTGTCTCTTGTTTCCGATCTTAAGGGAAATGCTTTTAGTTTTTGTCCAATGAGTGTGATGTTGGCTGTGGGTTTGTCATATATTGCTTTTATTACATTGAGGTATGTTTCCTCTATTCCCACTCTGCTGGAAGTTTTTCTTATAAATGGGTGCCTAGTTTTATTAAATGCTTCTTCTGCATCTGTTGATATGATCATGTGGTTTTTATCCATTTTGTTTATGTGGTATATCAGTTTTATTCATTTGTGGATATTGTACAAACCTTGCATCCCTAGAATGAATCCCACTTGTTCGTGGTGTATAACCTTTTTAATGTATTGCTGAATCTGGTTTCTAATATTTTGTTAAGGATTTTAGCATCTGTGTTCATCAGAGATATTGGCCTGTAATTTTCTTTGCTTGTAGTATCCTTATGTAGTTTTGGAATTAGGATAATTCTGGCTTCTTAAGATGAGCTTGGGAATCTTCCCTCTTCTTAAATTTTTTTGGAATAGTTTGAGAAGCATAGGTGGTAGTGCTTCTTTGAATGTTTAGTAAAATTAACCTGTGAAGCCCATCTGGTCCAGGACTTCTGTTTATTGGGAGTTTTTTTTATTACTGCTTCAATTTCAGTAGTAGTAATATGTATTCATATTCTGTGATTCTTCTTGATTCAGTTTTGGAAGATAGTATGTTTCTAGGAATTTATCCATTTCTTCCAGATTGCCCAATTTGTTGGCATATAGTTGTTTATAATATTTTCTTACAATCCTTTGTATTTTTTGGTGTTAGTTCTCCTCTTTCATTTCTGATTTTATTTATTCAGGTCTTCTCTCTTTTTTTCTTTATGAGTCTGGTTAAAGGTTTGTCAATTGAGTTTATCTTTTCAAGGAACCAGCCCTTGGTATCATGGATCTTTGGGTTGTTTTTTAAGAATCTATTTCATTTATTTCTGCTGTGATCTTTATTATTTCCTTCCTCCTATTCACTTTGGGTTTTGTTTGTCTTTTTCCTGTTTCTCTAAGTGTAGAACTAGATTTTTTTATTTGAAATTTTTTCATGTTTCTTGAGGTAGGCCTGTAATGCAATGGATTTCCCACTTAGGATTCCTTTTGCTATATCCCATAGGTTTTGGGTTGTTATGTTCTCATTTTCATTTGTTTCAAGGTATCTTTTGATTTTGTCTTTGATCTTGTTGTTAACCCAGTCACTATTTGGTACCATGGTATTTAGCCTCCATGTCTTTGTATGTTTTTCTGTTTTTGTTTTTTTTCTTGTGATTGATTTCTAGTTTCATACCATTGTGATCAGCGAGGATGCTTGATATAATTTCAGTCTTTTTAAATTTATTGACATTTGTTTTATGTTCTAACATGTGGTCTGTCCTACAAAATGTTCCATATATACTTGAAAAAATGTATACTAGTATTTTGCTTTGAAATGCTCTGCTGCTCTGATTAAACTAACTGATCTAGTGCGTCATTTAATGCCATTGTTTCCTTATTGATTTTCTGTCTGGAGCATCTATCCATTGATGTCAGTGAGGTGTTAAAATTCCCTACTATGACTGTATTACTGTCAATCTCACCCTTTATGCCCATCAAGATTTTCTTTACACATTTAGGTCCTCCTATGCTGGGTGCCTAAATATTTACATGGGTTATATCCTTTTGTTGGATTGCTCCCTTTGTCATTTTTTAGTGTGCTTCTTTGTCTCTTACTACAGCCTTTGTTTTAAAGTTTATTTTGTCAGATATATGTATTTCTCCCCACCTTTTTTTTTTTTCATTTTCACTTGCATGAAATTTCTTTTCATCCCTTTACTTTTAGTCTGTGTGTATCTTTCATTCTGAGGTGGACTTCTTGTAGACAGCATATATATTGGTCTTCCTTTCTTATCCATTCAGCTATTCTATGTCCTTTGATTGGAACATCTAAGCCATTTACATATAAAGTAATTATCAATAGATACGTATTTATTACCATTTTATTCTTTTCACTATGTTTATCTTTTCTTTTTTTATTTCTTAAAGCAGTCCCTTTAACATTTCTTATAATACTGGTTTAGTGGTAACAAACTTCTTTAGCTTTTTCTTGCCTGGTAGGCTCTTTATTTCTCCTTCCATTTCAAAAGATACCCTTGCTGGGTAGATTAGTCTTGGTTGTAAGTCCTTGCTTTTCATCAGTTTGAAAAATGTGTTTTTAATCACTTTCTGGCCTAAAATGTTTCTGTTGAGAAATCAGCTGACAGTCTTATGGGAGCTCCCTTGTAGGTAACTAACTTTCTTTCTCTTGTAGATTTTAAGATTCTTTCTCTGTCTTTAAACTTTTCCATTTTAATTATGATGTGTTTTGGTTTGGGCCTCTTTGTATTCATCTTCTTTGGGATTCCCTGCACTTCCTAAGCTCGCATGTCTTTCTCCTTCACCCAGTTAGGGAAGTTCTCTTCAAATAAGTTCCCTGTCTCTTGCTCTCTCTCTTCTCCTTCTGGTACCCCTATGATGCAGATGTTGTTACACTTCATGTTGTTCCAAAGGTCCCTTAAACTACCCTCATTTTAATTTAATTTATTTTTTAATATATTTTATTGATTTTTTACAGAGAGGAAGGGAGAGAGATAGAGAGTTAGAAACATCGATGAGAGAGAAACATCGATCACCTGCCTCCTGCACACCCCCTACTGGGGATGTGCCCGCAACCAAGGTACATGCCCTTGACTGGAATCGAACCTGGGACCCCTCAGTCCGCAGGCTGACGCTCTATCCACTGAACCAAACCGGTTAGGGCTATTTTATTTTGTTGTTGTTGATAATCCTCACCCGAGGATATTTTTTCCATTGATTTTTACAGAGTGGAAGGGAGTGGGAGAGACAGAGAGAGAGAAATATTGATGTGAGGAGAGAACATTGATTGGTTGCCACCTGCATGTGCCCTGACCGCGGCCAGGGATTGAACCTACAATTGAGGTAGTGCCCTTGACAGGAATCAAACCAGAGACCCTGCTGTCCCCAGGACAAACTCTAACCACTGAGAAAAACAGGCCAGGGCTACCATTATTTAAAGAAGATGTTTTCTTTTTGCTGCTCTGATTGGATGTTTTCTGCTACATTGTCTTCTAAATCATTAATTTGATCCTCTGCTTCATCTAACCTACTGCTTACCTTTGCAACCCCCTGAGTCTTCCCGGATCTCCTTCAGAGCCTTCCAAGAAAGTCTGCACTGCGGGCCCAAGCTGGCCACAGCCAGCTGACTCCTCCATAGGGCACTAGTTTGGCAGGTCAAGGCCACAGGGAGCTGGGAAGGTGGGCCTAATGTGTTCCCTCAGGCTGATGCCATATGAAGGGGAGTGCTCGACTGTGAAAGATGTCATCTGTGGGAATTGTGGGACATGGACTCAGCACAGGGACCTTGGCAGCTGTCCTCCAGCCCTCTCTGTATGACTCTATTCTGCTCTGAGCCAACGACTCTCTGCCAGAAGTTGGGATGAGTGCCTGCAACTGAGATTTTGTGTGCTCACCCTTTGAGAGGGTACTTAGTTTTCTACCAGACCCCTGTCTCTTCCTGGCGGACAGAATTCCCACTGATTTTCACAGCCAGATGTAATGTGGGCACCTGTCCTCGGCTCTGGTACTCCAGGCTTGGGAGCCCAGCATGGGGTTGAGACCCCTCACTTCTCAAAAAGTACTTTTGCAGCTGAGAGGTCCCTGTGGATTCTCTGCTGCCACATGTGGGTGCAGGGCTAGCACCTTTTTGTGTCTCTACTCTTCCTTTTACTCTGGATGTGGCTTCTTCTGTAATCCTTGGTTTTAAGACTTCAGTTCAGCTAGTCTTCATTTGGTTATTCAGGTTGATTTTTTTTCTGTAGTTTAGTTGTCTCTTGCATTTGGTCCTGGGAGGAGGTGAGTGTACCTTTCCCCTACTCCACCGCTATCTTGTATCCCTACCATCTCCGTGTCTTCTGTGGGGAGGTACCTTATGCCCTTATGCCCATTTCATATTGTGTTGTTTGCTTTCTCATTGTTAAGGATTAAGAGTATATATGTGTGTGTGTGTGTGTGTGTGTGTGTGTGTGTGTGTGTGTGTGTGTGTTTGGATACCAGTAGAGGACCTATGTTCTCTGCTCACGGGTTCCCATTTCTGGACAGACAAGCAGTATGTTGCTGACTGTGGCCCCACATGGCAGCCTCAGACCAAGTGGACTCCACCTGACCTGATTTTGAATGAGATGACAACTCTCTCTCTCCTCCCCACAGAGCAGAGCCCCACTCTATTTAAATTTTTTTTTTAGATGTCTCCTCAAGAAGATAAGAGATTTGTAAGACCCACTGCACAGGTGACTATCATGAGTAGCTTAGTTGCTATCTCTCAGGCTCTGCCTCTCTAAGTTTGTCTCTCTCCGTCACACACAGACTCAATCTCACTTATGTATGCCTGCCTACTGAAATCATGTTTATGTGGTCTAACAACTCAGAGCCTGGACAGTTGGTCTATGTGTCTCATGTAAGAGGACCCATGAGGGAGCCCTTGTATATAGTTGGGAATACAGACTGGTGCAGCCACTGTAGAAACAGTGTGTAATTTCCTCAAAAAATTCAAATTGAAACTGCCTCATGACCCAGTGAGTCCGCTTCTTGGAATATATCCAAAGAAACCTGAAATATTAATTTGAAAGAATATATGCACTCCTATGTTCATTGTAGTGTTATTTACAGTGGCCAAGATTTGGACGCAGCCCAAGTGCATATCAGTAGATGAGTGGATAAAAAAGCTGTGGTACATTTACACAATGAAATACTACTGGGCTTTAAAAAAGAAGAAAATCTTATCTTTTGTAACAGTGTGATGGACCTGGAGAATATTATGCTAACTGAAATAAGCCAGTCTGAGAAAGACAAATACCATATGGTTTCACTCATATGTGGAATCTAATGAACAAAATAAACAAAATAGAAACCATAGTGATAGATACAGAGAACAGACAGCTGTCAGAGGGGTGGGTGGTTGGGTGCTGGATGTAAAAGGTGAAAGTATTATGTAAAAAACAACAACCCACCTCATAAACACAGCAGTGTGGTGATTACAGATTACCAGCGGGAAAGGGGTTGAGGGGATGTAGAAGAGACTAAAGGGGGATTATATGGTGATGGAAGGAGATTTAACTTTGGATGGTGAACACACAATACAATATATAGATGATGTTTTGTAGAATTGTACATTTGAAACATTAACCAATGTCACCGTAATAAATTCAATAAAAAATTTTTTAAAGTTTGAGAAACACTGGTGTATTGCATGAGTAAAGAGGCAAGGTATCTGTCAGCAATCATTTTTATTTATATTTTTGGAAAGGAAACACCAGGGAATAAACAAATGCACTGATGGCAGAATATTTGAGAAACATTTCCCCAGGTCAAAGTGGTTCCTTCTGAGATTTTGCCACTGTGTACACACTGCTTGGTAAACTTTGCAACTTCATAGCATATCAGAAGGAACTAGTCTGCATCCTCTTCCTGTCTCTTCCCTTGGAGAAGCCTTTAGCTTTTCATGGGGACTTGCTGTTACAGGAAGATAAACTTTACTCTATACCAACCACCATTTTCTCCCTTTTGCTAGGAAAAGCAGTTTGTGTACCTCCTAAATATTTCCTTAATATATCTTCAAATTAAACTTGTAGTTAGATTAACATAACTGTTTTCACCCAACAGTCAAAATATACAAGCTAAGTACATTTCCTATTCAGAGTATTGAAACCATAAGCCTAAGTGACTTTTTTAGCACTTTAATTCTCATCTGAACTCTTTTTGACCTTAGAGATAAACTAAACAAAACCCTGTCAACAACATTTAAATCCATATGCATATATATGTTTTTTAGTAACGTGCCAATATGGTTGAATCTTACTAGTAAGACTCTTAAAGCAACAAAAAATGTTTAAGCTTAGCTATACCAACTTAAAATAAATTTGGTTGCTAAGAGCTTTCTTTCTTAAATCAATGTCTTTTGAAGCATTTTTTTTTTACTATTTGATATTTTAAACTCTATGTGATAATTGTTATACTTGTGATTTCGAGTCACCCAATTTTTGAACCTGAGATTTGTATTATAATGTCACCTTCCTGGTATATTTTTAATCAAATAATCTTTTAGGTTTATTAGATAGAAGGGAAAGGTTTGCATTTGATTTTTTAGTTAGAGAATCTGTACAGATAATAAAACTAATTGCAAGTAAATTTTGGTAAATCTTATATGAAGAAACCGACTAACTTAATCATTGTGTGCCTACATATGAGGGAGACATAGAAGGAGACTGAGTACCAGGCATACCTTGCTTTATTGTGCTTTGTTTTACTGCACTTCACAGATACTGTTTTTTTTTTTTTTTTATCAACATCTAGGCAGGATCCTCAACCAACACAATGATTACGACTCACTGAAGACACAGATGATGGTTAGCTTTTTTTAGTAATAAAATATTTTTAGTTAAGGTATGAATATTGGTTTTGTTTTTAGATATAATGCTACTGCACACTTAATAGACTAAACATAACTTTTATATGTCCTGGGAAACCAAAAAAATTGTGTAACTCACTTTATTGGGATATTTGCTTTATTGCTGTGGTCTGGAACCAAACATGTAATATCTCCAAGGCATGCCTCTGTATAAACTCTACGCAGATTTTGATCTGACTGCTGAGCTGTGTGTGCATTGGGTAGACTTTAGGAGACTTAGGAAAAAGCAGCAGCTAGAAGTTGAAATACCTGATAGGGAGATTTCAGATGCTGCCCGTTCCAAAGGAGAAAAGTTTAGAGTTTTAGTTCAGTGAAGTTTATTGCTCATTTATGATACAAGTCATTCTTGAAAGGAGCAGTAGAGTTTCTACAACATGTCATTTAAAATGTCCATTATGTTATAAAAACTTACTAAACATGTGAAGAAATAGAAAAATGTGAGTTAAGGGAAAAGCAGTGTATACATTGAACCTGAGATAATCCAAATGTTGAAACAAAAAGGACTTTTTATAAATATATTTAAAGATTTAAAGGAAAATAAAATAATAATAAGTGAACAGATAGGGAATCCCACAGAGAAATGAAATTAGAAAAAAAGAACCAAGTGAAAATTCTAGAATTGAAAATTTAAGTAAGTGAATAAAAATCACTGATTGACCTTAATTGAAGACAGCAGAAAAAGAGTTGGTGAACTTGAAGATAAATCAATGGAAATTATCCAGTCTGAAGAAGAAATAAAAATGAATAGAGCCTAAATGATCTGTGGCACAATTTCAAACAATCTAACATAAATGTAATTGGTGTCCCAAACAGAAAGAGAGGAGAGACAGAGAATGGGAGAGAAAAGATAGTTGAAGAAATAGTGTCTAAAAATTTCCCAAATTTGATGAAAAATTTAATTTTATAGATCTAAGAAGCTATTGAATCTCAAACAGGATTAATATAAAAATCCTTCACCTAAGCACATCATAGTCAAACTGCTGAAATACAAAAACAAACAAACAAAAAAAAACAATGAAAGGAGCTAGAGTAATATATATGGGAACAATACATTTCATTACAAGATTAAACTTTATCATTAAATATTAATTTTGAATTTTACTCTAAAAATGTTATCCTATCTAATAATAGAGTAACAAGTAAATTACCATCACTCTGCTATGCCCACGATTGGGCAGCGGGAGGCTGGGGGGCGGGACTCGGAGTGGCCTATCCGGCCATTGAGAGGCACGGATCTGCTGCCACTGAGGGGGGCTACCCTGCTGTTGAGAAGTGCAGGGGGCGGAGTCCCGCCCCCTGCGCCTCTCAAAGGCCAGATCCCGCCCCCTGCGCCTCTCAAAGGCCAGATCCGTGGCCGCTGAGGGGGCCTGGCACGGACACCCAGCTGCGCCTCTCAACGGCAGGGTACCCAGGTGTCCGCGGCAGCCCCCCTCAGCGGCCGCGGACCATCAAAAGTGGGGGAGCTGGGTGCCTGTCCGCTGGTGCACCAGGCCTTTCAGAAGCCTCCGCCAAGCCTGCCTGTCCGCTGGTGCACCAGGCCTCGAGCCGGAGGCTTCTGAAAGGCCTGGTGCACCAGCGGACAGGCACCCAGCTCCACCGCGAAAAGCGAAAGCGTGTAGGGGACTCTACACGTGCATGATTCAATCATGCACTGGGCCTCTAGTTTTAATATAAAAATCTTTTATCCTGAAATCTATACATAATAAAAGGAAGATGTTTACATTTGACTTTGACACTGTAAAAATATCATCATTATTTTTCTGAGGGCACTTGTATTCCTACTTTAAAATAGAGGAAAAGTGAAGGCAAAATGTTCTAAGATGAAAATGTATTACTATTGTATACCTCTGTACAATAAGTAGCTATTGGATGTATAAGAAATTGGCAAGGCATGTTTGAATTCAGATTTCTTCATCCGAATATGCATGATAGGTATTTCATTTCCATATTAGTATCCATTTTTGAGTTAGCTCTAATCAGATTTTACTTTGATATAAGGAAAGCCAAACAAAGAATGATGCCTTGAGGAAAGAAGCATGAAGTAGCAAAATTGACCATGTGTTTGTTTTTCTCTTCCCATAGCTCAGTGTTGCTCATTAGAAGCATCTTTTTTTTTTTCTTGTTTTTTTTTTAATCATAAAGTAGTATTTGCTATCTTAAAAATGAACCTTTCCCCCTGGCTGGTATTGCTCAGTGATTAGAGTGTCGGCCCACGCACCGAAGTGTCACGGGTTTAATTCCCGGTCAAAGGCATGTACCTGGGTTGCAGGTTCAATCCCCAGCCCCGGTCAGGGTGCATGTGGGAGGCAATCAATTGATGTGTCTCTCTCACATCTATATTTCTTTCTCTCCTCCTCCCTGCCCCCTTCCACACTCTCTAGAAACCAATGGAATAAAATATCCTGAGGATTAACAAAACAAAAACAATGAACCTTTGATAAAGATGATAATAAAATTGAGCACCAAAGCCTTGACTGGTTGTGTGACCTTATGCAAACTACCTTTCTAAGCTTCAGTTTCCTCATACAACATTTACCTCCTAGGTCTATTATGAAAAGTAAATCAGATAGCAGGTAAAGCCAGGCACATTTTAGGGACTCTATAATACTGGTTCTCTCTTATACTTTTCTCTCCCTTTAAAAAGCGACTTTTAAAGTCAGAATCAAAAAGTTAAGTTTTTGAAATATAGAAGGTATGTATCATATAATTTTATTAGAATCGAATATATTTTTAAAATATTGTTTTCTGATTATAAATGTAGCTCATATTATAGAGGATTTGGGAGATACAGAAAAGCATAAATAAAATAAAAAATATTTCTAATCTCATTATAAAGAGTTTATTACTATTAGAAATTTGGTATTTATCTTTCCAGTCTTTTTTCTATGTTTTATCCCTCTTCAAAAACAGAAAAAGCCTTTCCCAAGTGTCCTCTGCCCAGCTGCCATCACTCCCTTTCACAGGTTTCTCAGCCAGAATTCGTAAAGCCTTCCTCTCACTCTTGGACCTGTTTCTTTCTAAGAAATTTATTCTCAACAGATACATCAAGGTCTTCCCAGTCAGTAAGTCCAGCACATACTTTGCAGCCTTTTCTTTTTTAAATCTCTAAGTAGTAGTATGTACTACAAACCACTTCTTTGTGAAATGTCTGTCTCCTAAAGCTTCTGATTTTCGTCGTCTTTGGTCATTTCTTATTCTTTTTTATAGGATTCTTCATATCAATTTATTTGTATAAGTTCGTCATGAATCCTTTTCTCTTAATGATTTCAACCATTTCCATCGCTTCAGTTATCTCTATGTTGATGATTTCAAAATCTGTGTCTTCAGACTTCAACAGGCCTATACATGGACATCTTATTTTTTGGATGTTTCTGAAGTATCCCAAATGCAATATATTTTAAATTGACTTCAACCCATCATTTCACTCCATCCCCCAAACAAAAGTTTGTGCCTCTCTCTGCCTACCCCACTATCCATTCATTTGCTCAAGTTGAATTGAATTCTGCATTGATTCCTTGCTCAACCACTGTTTCCAATTATTTCATTAATCCCAAATACCTAATATGTCTTGAGTCCCTTGAGATCTCTCCTGCATTATTTCCTCATTTATTTCCATTTGCTATAACTGTATATTTCAGATATGTAGTCCTATGCTTTGTTCATTGCTATATCCTCCAGGCCTAGAAGTTTGCCTGGCACATAGAAAGCATTTAATAAATATTGTTTAATAAAAAATTCCCAATCTTACACCAGTCTAAGATTTCTTGCCTAGATTGCTGGGCCAACACTTAACCAGTTCTATACATAGTTATGTTATTCTAATTAATTGCCCACTTTGCAAGCAGAGTTAACTTTCTAAAATTTAATTATGCCACACTCTGATTTAAAACTCATTGATGATTTGTCCTCCTAGCCATTAGAATAAAGTCCTAGTGCTCTATTTTAACTTAAAAACCCCTTCTGGAAATGAAATCCGTCTAATTTTTCAGTTTTATCTCCTACCATCACCCCCTTCAAACTCCGAGTTCTAGTTACATGGAACTTTATTATTTACTCGAAGATACCATGCTTTCTTACCTCTGGACATTGCACACTTGTCGATTGTTTTCTCTGGAACACTTTTACTTTCTCTTTTGTTTGGTTGATTCCCAATCCTTAAGGCCTCAGTTAAAAAGGATGGTTTTGGAGAATTCTTTATTACTACTTTTTTTTTTGTTAATCCTCACCCAAGGATATTTTTTCTTTTCTTTTTTTTTTTTAGAAAGAGTGAAAAGGTTGGGGGAGAAAGAGAGCGAAACATCTAGATGAGAGAGACACATTGATTGGTTGACTCCCACATGTGCCCCTGACTGGGCCAGGGGTTGGTTGAAACTGCAACCCGGGTACATGCCCTTGACCAGGAATCAAACCCGTGGACCTTCGATCGAGGGCTAGTGCTCTAACCACTGAGCAACCAGCCAGGGCTTGGAGAGCTCTTTTGACTATGCTCTTATGGTACCCTGTATTACTCTCTACAGAAGTCTCCCTTTATCTGTTATTTTGCCTTCCATGGTTCTGGTTACCTGGGGTAAACTGTGGTCCAATATATTAAATGCAAAATTCCAGAAATAAACAATTCTTATGTTTTAAATTTCAAACCCTTCTGAGTAGTGTGATGAAATCTTGCACTATCCTTCGTCCTGCCTAGGACATGAATCATCCCTTTGTCCAGCATATTCACCCTGTATTATCCTACCTGCTCGCTAGTCATTTATTAGCCATTTCATTATCAGATCAACTGTCTTGGTATGGCAATGCTCATGTTCAAATAAACCTTATTTTATTGTTATAAGCATTCTATTTTATTACTAGTTTTTGTTTATAACTTAAATTCTAAATTAATTTATAAATTAAACTTTATCATAGGTATGTATGTATGTGTGAGGAAAAAAACATAGTATATATAGGTTTCGGTATTATCCAAGGTTTCAGTATATACCCACAGGAAGTCTTGGAATATATTCCCCACGGATAAGAGAGGACTCCTGTAGTTATCCAGTTTAATGTACATGCTTATTTTATTGCCTGGTTTTACTTCTAGAATGTAGCTCCTTGAGCACAAGTAATGTCTCTATTTGATTTCCTCTATACCTCAGCAGCTGGTACATGATAGATGCTCAAGGCTTTTGAAACAAAGAATGAGACACACACACGAACATGTGTGCAGTCAATTTTTATTATTCATGGATTCTATATTTACAAATTTACCTACTCACTAAAATTAATTTGTAATCCCAAAATCAACACTTATAGCACTTTCATAGTCATTTGTGCACATGTGTAGACTGGTAAAAAATTTGAATTGCCTGACATGAGCCTTTTAAGTGGAGGCAAAATAAGGCAAGAACTTGATGTAGTTCTCATACTGTAAACCTATCCTTTTTGTGGTATACTTAGTGCCACTTTCCCCCACATTTTGTGCTTTTTGTGGTGATTTTGCTATTTAAAATGCCCCCCGCGCATAGTGTGTAAGTGTTGGCTAGTGTTCCTGAGCACAAGAAGGCTGTGATGTGATATGCTTTATGGAAATAAGCTTTTTTCAGACATAAGTTGGCCTGATCCCCGTGGGGTCTGTCGGCCTGGCCTGTGGGGTTCGGGCCGAAACTGGCTCTCTGACATCCCCTGAAGGGTCCCAGATTGCGAGAGGGCACAGGCCAGGCTGAGGGCCCCCACCGGTGCACGAATCTGTGCACCGGGCCTCCAGTTTAAAATAATGACTCTTTATCTCATCTGTTATATTAAAAAAAGAACTGTCTCTTTTTGTATGTTCATATGAACATGGAAACAGGTATAGCTAATACACATTTTATATCAGGTTACGTTGATTACCTGGGGGATGAGTATATTTTTTCTTAATTTATCTTTGTATTGTCTCACTGGTTGCAGTGAATATGTTTGTTTTTTTTGCCAATACTCTTATAAAACATGATTTTTAATGGTTGCATTGCATTTCCTTTTGTGAAAAGGATAAAGTTTTGACTAATTATGAACTTGAATTTTCCCATGTTTCAGACAGTCAACGTCTACAGTTGGATCTACAGAAAATGGAGCTTCTGGAAAGTAAGATGACTGAGGAGCAACATTCTCTAAAAAGCAAAATTAAACAAATGATGATTGATCTGGAGACATTTAATGATTTGCCAGCTTTAAAAGCATCAGGTGAAGAAAAGAAAAAGGTAAACAGAGTATTACAAAATTATTCAAGTTGTTTTTTCTTTATCAAACAATATATATTATCTTCAGTTGATTATTTGATGTGTATTAAGAAAAAATAAAGATGTTTACACATATAGTAGGAGATTAGAGGGATTTAAGTTTTTTATTTTTAAATATATATTCTTATTGATTTCAGAGAAGAAGGAGAGGGAGAGATAGAAACATCAGTAATGAGAGAATCATTGATCAGCTGTCTCCTGCACTCCCCCTACTGGGGATCAAGCCCGAAACCCGGGCATGTACCCTGACTGGGAATTGAACTGTGACCTCCTTGTTCATAGATCAACGTTCAGTCACTGAGCCACACCAGCCTGGCTGGTGTGATTTAAGTTTTAAACCAAAGGCACAAATTGAAAAACAAGGGATAGAGCATTTCAACAAATATGAACTTTGTTAAATGCAGATTTGATTATGATATTTCCCTGTTTAAGACTTGTCAGTGGCTTTTTATTGCATTTACATTAACGTAAATTTGGTGGGGCAGGAATAGATATGGAAGCCTTAAGAGAGTTATTAAAATAGTTAATATTAATTTAGCTTGTTATAGTTCAAAGGATGTTTTTATAAATAGTTTTAGAGTAATTACAGCCTTGGTAGAATTTTGTCAGAATATCATTGAAAATATTTGTCAAATTCAATTTATATTGACTTACTAGATATTGCTAAAGCCTGTTATTTACTTCTATTTGGATCTATCTAGAAATTACATCAGGAGAGAGCAGTATTATCAACCCGCAGAAATACCTTTAAGAAAATAACAGAGAAGCTAAACACAGAATATGAGACACTAAAAGCACACTTGCAAGAAAATGAGACACATTCTCAGGTAAAAAGAAAAAAACAAACTTTGCGATTAATTTTAATTGTAGACTAACTGTCCTGTTCTCTTAATATTCTCACCTCAAAATGATCCTTTCCTTTTTTCCCCATCTGTTTTATTTACCTTCCAAATTTTATGGCTTTGTAGATAGCCAGATAATCTCTACTCAGAGTGAATTTACTTCTGCTCTTCTGTCTTCTATAAAGCTATATTGAAGGCCTTCTTTATGCTAGGCACTGATCAGGGCACAGCCCTTAGGATAATAGTTTTATTTTTATTTTTTCTATTGATTTAAGAGAGGAAGGGAAAGGGAGAGAGAGATAGAAACATCAATGATGAGAGAGAATCATTGATCAGCTGCCTCCTGCACACCCCCTTACTGGAGATCAAGCCCACAACCCAGGCATGTGCCCTGACCGAGAATTAAACTTTGGCCTCCTGGTTCATAGGTCAACGCTCAACCACTCAGCCTCACCAGCCGTCAGGATAATAATTTAAAAATTTTTCAAAAGTAAAGCATTTTTAATGCAGAAACTTTGCTAACTCATAAAATCTATAAATAAAGAAAATAAAAGCTGATTACTAATATTCCACCATCCAGAAGAGGTAATTCTTGTCATTTTTGTGTGGGTCCTTCTAATCTATATGTATACTAGAGGCCCGGTGAATGAAATTCGTGCATGGGGCAGGGGTCCCTCAGCCCGGCCTGCACCCTCTCCAATCCGGGACCCCTCGGACATCCCTCTCATAATCCGGGACTGCTGGCTCCTAACCGCTTACCTGCCTGCCTGCCTGATTGCCCCTAACCACTCTGTCTGCCTGCCTGATCGCCCCTAACTTTATCTGTCTGCCTGCCTGATTGCACCTAACCCCTCTGCCTGCCAGCCTGATTGCCCCCTAAGCCCTTTGCCTGCTGGCCTGATCACTCCTAACCACCTTTCCCTGCCAGCCTGATCACCTCTAACTGCTCCCCTTCCAGCCTGATCACCCCTAACTGCCTCTGCCTCAGCCCCCGCCACCGTGGCTTTGTCTGGCAGGAGGACAGGACAACTGGAAGATGTCCAGTCGACCTGGTCTAATTAGCATATTACCCTTTTATTAGTATAGATGTGTACATACACTTTATACATACATATATATGTACACATTTATTTCTATATACTTATAGAAATGCTATCATTTTGTACATGTTATTTAGAAACATTTTATTTTTTAAATTAAATTTATTGGTGTGACATTGGTTAATAAAATTACATAGGTTTCAAGTATATAATTTTATGATATATCATCTGTATATTGTATTGTGTGCCCACCACCCAAAGTTATATCTTCTGTCACCATATATTTGACCTCCTTTACCCTTTATTACCCTCTACCCCTCTTCCCACTGGTAACCACCATGCTGTTGTCTGTGTTTGTGAGGTTTTGTTTGTTTGTCTTATTTGTTCACTTGTTGCTTTCAGTTCTTTATTCCACATATGAGTGAAATCATATGATTCTTGACTTTTTTCTCTCTGACTTATTTTGCTTAGCATGATATTGTCAAGATCCATCCATGGTTCTCACAAATGGCAGTATTTCATCTTTTCTTATGGCTGAGTAGTATTCCATTGTCTATATGTACCACATCTTCTTTATCCAGTTAACTATTGAAGGATGATTCTTTGGTTGTTTCCATGTCTTGGCCACCGTGAATAATGCTGCAGTGAACTTAGGGGTACATATATCTTTGCAAATAAATGTTTTCAAATTTTGGGGTTAGATACTCAGAAGAGGTGTTGCTAGGTCATATGGTAACTGTATTCTTAATTGTTTGAGGAACCTCCATACTGTTTTCCATAGTGGCTGTACCAGTGTGCAGTCCCATCAGCAGTGAATGAGGGTTCCTTTTTCTCCACAACCTCTCCAATACTTGTTATTACTTGTTTTGTCAATAATAGCCATTCTAAAAGGTGTAAGGTAGTATCTCAAACCAAAAAACTCCTGCACAGCAAAAGAAACCACCAACAAAACAAAAAGGGGACCAATCGAATGAGAGAAGATATTGGCAAACAATAGCTGTGACAGGGAGTTAATATTCAAAATATATAAAAAACTCATCACCAAAAAAATCAAACAATCTAATTAAAAAATGAGCAGAGGACCTGAACAGACACCTCTCCCAAAAAGACATACAAAAAGATGCTCAACATCAGTAACTTTTAGGGAAATGCAAATCAAAATTACAATGAGATGTTATTTCACTCCAGTTTTTCATTATTAACTACTAGAGGCCTGGTGCATGAAATTTGTGCATGGGGGAGAGGGGTGGTCCCTCAGCCCGGCCTGCACCCTCTCGCAATCTGGGACCGCTGGCTCCTAACTGCTTGCCTGCCTGCCTGATCGCCCCTAACCATTCACCTGCCTGCCTGATCACCCCTAACCACTCTGCCTGCCTGCCTGATTGCCCCTAACCATTCTGCTTGCCTGCCTGATCGCCCCTAACTGCTCGCCTGCCTGCCTGCCTGCCTGATCGCCCCGAACCACTCCCCTGCCTGCCTGATTGCCCGTAACTGCTCACCTGCCTGCCTGATTGCCCCTAACCTCCTCTGCCTTGGCCCCCTTCTCTGCAGCTTCGCCTGGAAGGACATCCGGAATGATGTCCAGAAGGTTGTTTGGCTGTCCAGTCTAATTAGCATATTATGCTTTTATTATTATAGATAAGCACTTATCTATAATAATATTTATATATAATAATAATATTTGACTACATGAATATAGCATAATTTATTAAACCAATTCTATATTATTGGACATTTAGGTTATTTCTAATTTTTATAACTACTCAAATAATGCTGAAAGAGCAGTCTTATCCTTGAACTTCTTGATTTACATCTATGTAACTCTTTGCAACTATGATTTATTAATGCTAAATGCATTAAAATTTTTCTTCCTTTATATAATAATGTGATCATGACAGATAATCATTAATATTTTGGTATAACATTTTACAGACTTTTTCCTTTGCAGTTATACACCCATATTATATTGTTTTTACCAAAAAATGAAATAATTTTATGCATACAGTCTTTAAGCATTTACTTTCTTTTTTTATAATTCTTTATTGTTGAAAGTATTACATATGTCCTCCTTTTCCCCATTGACCCCCTCCAGCCCGCCCCCCCCCCGCCCCCTCTGCCCAGGCCCTCACTGCCCCATTGTCTGTAAGACACACTGTACAGTATTGTTTTGTTGCCTTTTTTGAATCCCAAATAATCAAATCAAATCCTGATCTCCCTATCTATTACAATATTTCATGGAAAACTAGTTCTTGACATCTATAAATAATTTTACATCACAGACTATTTTTTTAATGAATTCCTAGTAGTTATTTGAAATCATTTAAACATATCAATATTGGAACAACTGTAAAACTCATAGAAGAAAGCATAGGTGACATTAGTCTTGACAAGGATTTTTTGACATGACACCAGAAGCACAAGCCACAAAGCAGAAATAAGTGACCTACATCAAACTAGAAAGCTTCTGTTCCTTTTGCAATCAACAAAATAAAAAAGCAACTTGTGGAGTGGGAGAAAATATTTGCAAGTCATATATCTGATAAGGGGTTAATATCTAGAATATATAAGGAACTTATACTAGTTGTTTTAAATAAGTTGTAGAAAAAAAACAGAATTGTGCTTCATGATAGACTTGGAGATTTAAAGGCAAATCTCAAATATAGATGTATAATATGGGAGGAATTTGACCATCTAGCACAGTGTTGCTTTATAGCATTATTCATGTAGCACTTAAGAGGTCTGCTGCTTTATAAGAAGGCCACTTCTTTGTGTAAAACAAAGAGGGAAAAGTTTGGTACTTGACTTTGCAAAAGGTTATTAGATTTATTGTCAGAAAGTGCTGACTGCTTCCTTAAGTCCACCTTCACTTCAAGGTCCTGTCTGAGGAGCTAGATCTGATTTAGTAGTGTTAACTCACAGCACATAAGGTTCACATAATTTATTAGTTATGATTCATCCTAATATCTAGATTTATCTCTTTGGAGGAAACAATAGGATGGATGCTACATTAAGTCTGAACTTATGCCCCGAAAATAAGTTTATCATGAGAGTATGAAGAAATGTTACTAAAGCTGCTTTAATTATCAGACTTTTAAAAATGATTATTACTTCTTGGAAATGTCTGGGCAGAATATTTTGTGTTTTATTTTTCAGAAGGCACTTTGCTTAGGAAAAAACACACACAAACTATGTGTATCTTAAAAAAGAAAGACCGTAACCCAGAGTTACAAGGTTAATTAAATCAGAAAAACAATTTAATTCTATAACAGTAAAATTGTCTTCTGAGGAAGCAACCATCAATATAATATCCACATTAGCTTCCTGTTGATGCAGAAATTATTGTAAGAGTGCCAGCATTTCACCAGCCCTCTTACAATCTTCACACTGCAGCTCTGCTCTTATCACAGCTCGTCGAACTGGACAGGAAGTGAGCCCTGGAAATAAGGAAGTCTTTCCTATAAGCTGAGCCTTAGACAGTGTTAGAATATACGTTACATTTATGGCATTAGACTTCCAGATTTTAAGGAGACATTCCCATCATGTCTCATTCTTTTTTAAGTTCTTTTAGGAAAGGTATAAATACTAAATTGTCTTTCGGTTGACATGTTCATTGGTATAATAAATATTTTAAATATATTCCTGCTAAAATAAACATAGACTAAACCTATTGTTGAAGGCAACATTGTATTTATTAATGTATTTACTATTATTTTATATTCCCTAAATTTCTTTTTTGTCTACCATAGCTTTATCTCATGCAAAGAGTTGATAAGACTTAAAGTTGTGTTGTTTTTTCTTGTCCTCTTAAAAGTGTGTATAATAATTTTTGTGAATAGGGACACTGGTTAACATTTTTCTTTTGTGTTTTTAGCTTACAAATTTGGAAAGGAAGTGGCAACACCATGAACAAAATAATTTTGTGATGAAAGAATGTATCCTTTAAAAAGCTGCAAATGAACTTGATCTAGTGATTTTTTTTCTAGGCATTTATTTACAGACTGAAATGTAATAATTCAACACACATTTTTTTCAGGTACCTAATATGTACAAAACACTGAGCTAAACTATGTGGGAATAGAGGAATAAAACTTAGTTTCCACTCTACAATAGTTAGTGTGTGTGTGTGTGTGTGTGTGTGTGTGTGTGTGTGTGTGTAGCAAAGTAACTTAAAGTCAGTGTGGCATAGTGACTAAGTGCACAGGATATTGAGTCAGTAGATCTAATTTTAAATGCTATGGACTTTGGACAATTTACTTAATTTATTTAACCCTCAATTTTATCATCTCAAATATAGTTAATAGTTCCTCTCATAGAGTTGTTGGGAGAATTATATATACCCATATGTGTATGTTGTGTGGGGTGTTTATCTTTGTTTATACTGCTGTACCTGTATATCTGTGCAGCAAAGGAGATAAACTAAGTAGTCGTATGAGAGTTTTGACCTTCAAGCTCATATGTTTCAGCCAATTCAACTTCATCTTATTTCTACCAAAATGGTACCTATGTCCCTGCTTCTTGCTTATCTTTTTGAATGCCTATAAGAGGAAGCAGCTGCTGAGGACATGCATTGTAGAGTTGTAAGAAACATTTCCCCAAAGTAGTTTTCTATTCCCTGTCCCCTTTCAAGGACATCTCTGCTTGGAGGAGTAGATCCTGACTCCATGCAGCATACGTTCTGCTATAGGACACTGCTCAGGGCAGCATGGACCACAGCGTACTTCCAGATGAGATGCATCAGGGGCTCTATTCCCAGTGGCCATGCAACTTAGTTTTAAAGCAAAAGACTCCCATTCACAATATGCTGATGTACAGCACTCTGGTTTTGTGCAGCATCAAGTGAAGTCTGGAGACTGGCCTGAAATTATTTGTGATACTCTAGAGATCATGGTTGTTTTGAACATTTGATTGTTCTAAGACCAGAATTTGATTGAGATGCATAACATTAACTATAAAAAAGCTTTCTATTTTAAGAGAACTTTTTTGAAACCAGTTCTGCTTGGCCTTTTAACCCTTTGCACTCACTTGCTTTTTTCTCGATTCCTGCTACCGATGGTAACCGTGTCAAGTCACACTCGACATCCGAGTGCAAAAGGTTAAGTTTCAATTGATGCTTAAGTTGTTTAAATAATATATGTTTTTTTAAAAATAGCTTAATTGTGCTTTTCCTGTCCCATCTTCATTTATCAATGAGGAAAATACTAGTATTATTTGGTCCCTTTCTGACCCAC
The DNA here is from genome assembly GCF_027574615.1 of Eptesicus fuscus. Taxonomy (NCBI): domain Eukaryota; kingdom Metazoa; phylum Chordata; class Mammalia; order Chiroptera; family Vespertilionidae; genus Eptesicus; species Eptesicus fuscus. The sequence goes on along the minus strand of NC_072487.1, from coordinate 12,656,925 downwards.
AATTATATTACTACTAGAGGCCCAGTGCATGAAAATTGTGCACTGGGGAGGAGGGTGTCCCTCAGCCCAGTCTGCACCCTTTCCAATCTGGGACCCCTCACAATCCGGGTCTGCTGGCTCCCAACTGCTCGCCTGCCTGCCTGCCTGATTGCCCCTAACTGCTCCTGCCTGCCAGCCTGATCACCCCCTAACCACTCCCCTGCCAGCCTGATGGACATCTAACTGCCCTCCCCTGCCAGCCCAATCGCCCCCAACTGCCCTCCCCTGCCAGCCCAATCGCCCCCAACTGTCCTCCCCTGCAGGTCTGGTTGCCCCCAACTGCCCTCCCCTGCCCAACTGGTCACCCCTAACTACCCTCCCAGCCGATCTGGTCACCCCCAACTGCCCTACCCTGCAGACCTGGTCCCCCACTAACTGCCCTCCCCTGCCATCCTGGTCATCCCCAACTGCCCTCCCCTACAGGCCTGATCACCCACAACTGCCCTCCCCTGCCGGCCATCTTGTAGCGGCCATCTTGTGATGACATGGCGGTGGCCATCTTGTGACCACATGGGGGTGGCCATCTTGTACAAGGGTGTGATGGTCAATTTGCATATTACCTCTTTATTATATAAGACTAAAGGCCCGGTACAAGACATTTGTGTACTGGGGGGAGGGGGATTTGTCCCTCAGCCCGGCCTGCGCCCTCTCGCAATCTGGGACCCCTTGGGAGATGTCTGACTGCGGTTTAGGCCCCCAAAGGGTCCCAGATTGCGAGAGGGATGTAGCAGTGCACCAAGTGGCAGGCGGCCAGGGAGGAGCAAGAACCAGGGCCAGGCATTGCGCCACTTGTGTTCATCCCGGCCCACTGCACCTGCTGCTGCCACTCAGTAGTGGTGCTGCGAAGTCGGGAGAGGCTCCTGCCACCGCAGCTGCACTTGCTAGCTGTGAGCCCGGCTTCTGGCTGAGCAGCGCTCCCCCTGTGGGAGTGCACTGACCACCAGGGGGCAGCTTCTGCATTGAGCATCTGCCCCCTCGTGGTCAGTGCACATCATAGTGACTGGTCAACCAGTTGTTCCAGTCATTCCGCCGTAACCGTCGCTTAGGCTCATATATATATATTTTTATTGATAGTGTTCCCCCTTAACTCATGTAATTAGTCATAGCAACCAAGAGTCAAGAGAGTGATTACCAGACAGTTATGAAGAATGTGAACAAACAGATTGCAGAGTACAATAAAACCATCATGGATGCTCTGCGTAGCATGAGCAGAAACTGAGTCTGAACCAACTGCACGTCTCTACAGAAGTATCCTGTTGCTATTAAACTTTAAACAAGCGGACTGAAAAATAAAAAAGCTTACCCTTGAAGAATCTTACCTAAGATGTTTGAATGCTATACTTTTTGTGGCCTCTTTGAAGAGTGATGTTTTAAATAGTATATTAGTTCAGTAAACAGTTTGCATTTAAATAGTATCATCTCTTCCCTGGCCAGTAGCTTGGTTAGAGCATCGTCCCCATACACCAAAGTTGTGGGTTCGATCTCCAGTCAGGGCACTTGCAAGAAGCAATATTGAATGCATGGATAAGAAAAAAATCGATGTCTCTTCTCCCCTCTCTCAAATCAATCAATAAAAAAATTTTAAAAGTATCTCCTTTTATGATATTTTTGTTTTGTGTGGGTGATGAGATAAACTAAAAGTGGTTATTGAGAGTTATTTAGATGGTATAATCCATCTATGGCAGCAATTTTCAACCATCTTTTTCATCTCATGGCACACAAACTAATTACTAAAGTTCTGTGGCACATGAAAAAAAACAAACCCAAAACATATTATTTTGCTGATCTGACAAAAAAATAGGTATAATTTGATTGAGTTACAGAAAAATAATAATGGTAATTACCTAACCTTTTTGCTCCAAATTGACTTTTTAAAAAATCAGATGCCTATACTTGTATATAAGGATTTCTTTTTTGTTGTTGTTAAGTTTGTTTGTTTGTTTATTTATTTATTTTATTGTTTAAAGTATTACAAATAGTAGTACATATGTCTCCTTTTTTTCCCCATTGACCTCCCTCTGGCCTCCTCTACGCCCCTTCCCACCCCACCCCCACCCTGGCACATGCTTCCAAGAACAATATGAAAACCAAACATAAAGCCTTAAAATACAGCATGGACCTAAACACCCAGAAGCATCCCCCCTCGTAAGATTTGTAACAAAAATTAATATGAATGGAGTTAATAGTTCCAGTGGAGTGGTGGACCAAGAGCCATATTAGTGCTAGCGAAATGGCAGAATTCACGTAGCATCGAAGTTGTCCTGCAGGGGCTTCGGTGCCTAATGATGTCTAAAGAAAATATGACACTCCCTCAGCCACCTGAAGGACAGTGTTACGGCAATTAACCAACCAGAAAACCACAGGCCCACTCTCCTCCATTGGATCTGAGCAGTCTTCATTTTCCACAGCAGTAAATGTTCTAGATACGTCTTGTAGACATCAACGTGTAGTGCCCATTCAAAGGCAGTTGATGTTAAGATACTGTAAATGATACTAATTTTTTTGTCCTTTTGAAATATATAAGTTGTGCTATAAGAAATCGTCCTGTCAAGTGTAACCACGGTCCACAGAGTTGAACTTCTGGGATCAAGTAAGTACTGTATATTTAAATCCATTCCCATCATAACAGGTGGGGCACTTCTAGCTCAACTGTGAAAAGACACACAATCACCTCGCTGCTGATTACATGGCCTGGGGCTCTGTCTTCTCCCTCCCCCCCCCTCCCCCACTTCCTCCCTGCAACAGCTTTCTAGTTTGGGGTGGCTTGTTAGAGTAGATGTGAAGGTTTCAGGTCACTGCCTGTGGGACTACTGCTGGGTGTGGGGGTGCTTCAGTTGTACCCCTGGTTTCTTAATTTTTAAGTCTTAAATTAGGCCCTCCCACTTCCAAGCCATCATCCTTTCCCCACTCTCTACTACCACCTTGGCCGAAGCATCGATTGTAACCCCCTCTGCTCCCCTTTGAAAATTCAGGGCTTTCCCGTGTCCTTCCCTCCCTCCCCCTTTATATCACAGGATGCTGCTTTCTCCTTCCCCCTCCTCAAGTCCCTTTCTTGCACATCACCACTCGACACTTTCTATGACACTCCCTTGCTTTGGCCAGAAGCCAGCAGGTAAGGTTGGAAAGAGTCTGACTTCTCTCATTTACTTTTGGAACCACATTCATTTACTCTCCACCAGCCCAGGAAATAAATGGGTCCACAGCCCTGCCACCCTCTGCTGTCATCATCAGCTGATATGTTGTTTTTTATTTTAGCTCAGGAAGGCCACAGAAGACACTTGTAAGCACACACGCTCCCTGTGAATGAATTGTTTTGTGTGTTCCTTTCACTGCTTTTGCTTTTACAAATTGAAGTTTGAAACAGGGCTCTCAGGTGGTCATCTTTGCAGTCCATTTGGGTCTACTTTGGAATCACACAGTGTGCACGGCAGAACCCTGAAATTGGTGGGCTTGACTTCCTGGCAAATTGCTGCACTTTTCCACTTTTCTGTTCAGGGCCACTAATTGCTGAGATGTGGATGTATACCGAAATAAAAGCGATTCATTGTGTTAAAAAAAATATAAAGGTAAATTGTTTTCTTCTTGGCTGCTCAGAGCCCTTAAAATGCAAATGTGCAATAAGTTAAAAAAAGAGTGCATATTAATACTAGACTATTAATAATAAAGATTTTTTCCTGAGTGGTAGAGTTGTGGGGTTTTAATTTTTCTTGGACTTTTTGGTACTTTCATAATTATCTATGATGTACATAATACTACTTAGAAATGCAATAAAATTTCAAATAAGTTATCACTTTAGCTGGTGGAAAGGAGATATGATAGACAACTGTGTAGTCATAGAACTAGAACTGAACCAATCTTCACCCAGAAAAAAACAACAGGAGAGAGATAGTCTATCCATTAAATATACAGTATGTGTTTCCATTTTAGCAATGGGAAGTTTGGCAGAGAAAAAAAATGAAAATTTATTGAAAAAAAAGCAAGGTTTCCAACTTCCGTTCTAAATTACTCATGTATGATATTTGGGGAACATAATTGAGCAGGATTTCTTTAAACTAAAACATGTGTTATCTGAGGGAAATTCTCACTAATGTCTCTTCCTTCCTCTCAGAGCTTTTCAACAAATCCAACAAGAATATTCTCTCTGCTAGGATAGAACTGGAGGCTACTATCTGCATGACCCGGCTCTTCCTCAGTCAGTCACATTGCTCAGTGAGTTCCACTCCTGTTAAAACAACACCTTGTAAGTCATGTAAAAAGAAGCTGCAGACTGAACAAACATGCTGAGTAGTTGTTGTTTTTTTAAAGATCAACAGGGGAAAGTTAGCAAGTCGTGTTTTTCCCATCCTTATCCTTTATCAATAAATAAACATGAGTTCTTGATACTTTTTCTCTAACCAGGGAGTCTCTTATTTGGATATTCTGGTTTCATGTTAAAGTGTAAATTTTACCATGGCCAGTGTTACTCGGTGGTTAGAGCATCAGCCCTTGCACTGAAGAGTCCTGGGTTCAATTCTCGGTCAAGGGCACCTATCTGGGTTGCAGGTTCCATCCCCAGCCCCAGTCAGGGCACATGTGCGAGGCAACCAATCCATGTGTCTCACATCAATGTTTCTCTCTCTCTTTCCCTCTCCCCACCTTCCACTCTCCCTTAAAATCAATGGAAAAAAATATCCTTTGTTGAGGATTAACAAACAAAAAATAAATACAGTATAAATTTCAGTTCAGGGTTACAGGATTAGAGAATGGAGTAATGCCATTCACACTAGAAGGGACACACCAGTTACTAGTGCTCCAGAGGTAGGTGCTGTCCCCTGTACAATTTCCCTGCAGCTCTTTCCTTTTGCTGCATGTGACCAACATAAACAACCTTTGCAGATAAGAACATTTAGACGAAATTAAGACGAAATCAAGATGGGCTTCGTACCAAAGTATTGTAGTAATCTATTTTATTTATTTTCAAATAAATTTTTATTTTTCAATTACAGTTGACATACAATATTAGTTTCAAGTGTACAATCCAGTGATTCGACATTTATGTAACTTATATAAATGATCACCTGATACATCTAGTACCCATCTGACAACATGCATGGTTATCACAATATTATTGACTATATTCCCTACACTGTACTTTACATCTTTATGACTATGCTGTAACTACCAATTTGTACTTCTTAATCCCTTCACCTTTTTCACCCCAGCCCTCAAACCCTCCTTCCATCTGGCAACCACCAAAATGTTCTCTGTATCTGTGAGTTTGTTTCTGTTCTGCTTGTTCATTTATTTTGTTTTTTAGATTCCACATGTTAGTAATATCTTCTGGCATTATTTGTTTGACTTATTTCACTGAGCACAATACCCTCTAGGTCCATCCATGTTGTTGCAGATGGCAAGATTTCACTATTTTTTTTTATGGCTAAGTCATATTCCATATATGTATCATTTGTTTATCCATTCATCTAGTGATGGACACTTAGGTTGCTTCCATATTTTGGCTATTGTAAGTAATGCTGCATTGAACATATGGATGAATAAGTCTTTTTTATTTAATGTTTTGGGTTTCTTCAGATAAATATCCAGAAGTGGAATTGTTCAGTCCTTCTTTGTCTTTTGCAGTATAGCTTTATTTTAAAGTCTATTTTATCTGGTATAAATATTGCTATCCCAGTTTGTTTTGCTTTTCATTTTCATAAAATATCTTTTCCATCCCTTTACTTTCAGTTTGTATGTATATTTCAACGAAGTGAGTCTCTTGTAGACAGCATATGTAAGGGTCTTGTTATCCATTCAGCCACCGTATGTCTTTTGATTGGAATCCATCTGCATTTATTTATATTGATTTTAAAGAGGGGAAGGGAAAGAGAGAAAGAGAAACATTGATGTGAGAGAAAAACATCAATCAGTTGCCTCCCGCACACACCCCAACTGGGGATCGAACCCACAACCTGGGTATGTGCCCTGACTGGGAATCAAACCCACCACCTTTTGGTGAATGGGATAATGCTCCAACCAACTGAGCCACACCAGCCAAGGATAATCCATTTCTATTTAAAGTAATTGTTGATAGGTGTGTATTTATTGCCATTTTATTTGTATTTTTTATCTTTTTTTCTTCTATTTCTTAAAGAAGACCATTTAACATTTCTTGTAATACTAGTTTGGTATTACTAGTTTGGTGGTGATGAACTTCCGCTTTTTCTTGTCTGGGAAGCTCTTTATCTGTCCTTGAATTCTAAATGAGAGCTTTTCTTATATAATAATCTTGGATATAGGTTCTTCCTTTTCATCACTTTGAATATTTTGTGCTGATCCCTTCTGGCTTGAAGTGTTTCTGTTGAGAAATCAGCTGACAGTCTTATGAGAGCTACCTTGTAGGTAACTGTTTTTTTCTTGGTTCCTTAAGATTTTTCTTTTTGTCTTTAATTTTTGGCATTTTAATTATGATGTGTCTTGATGTGAGCCTCTTTGGATTCATCTTCTTTTGGACTCTCTGTGCTTTCTGGACTTGTATGTGTATTTCTTTCATCAGGTTAGGGAAGTTTCCTGTCGTTATTTTTTCAAATAGATTTTCAATTCCTTGACTCTATCCAGTACTCCTATGATGTGAATGTTGGTATGCTTGAAGTTGTCCCAGAGGCTTCTTAAACTATCCTCATCTTTTAGATTCTTCTTTCTTTTTGCTGTACTGATTGGGTATTTTCTGCTTCCTTAGCTTCCAAATTGCTGATTTGATCCTCTGCTTCATCTACTCTATTGTTGATTTCCTGTAATGTAATCTTCATTTCTGACTGCTTCTTTTTTATGTTTTCTTTCTGCATTTTTTATGTTTTCCCTCCCTTTGTTGGAGTTCTACTAAGTTTATCTACTCTTTCCCTAAGTTTATTGAGCATTTTTGTAACCAATGTTTTGAACTCTGCATCTGGTAGATTGCTTACTAGTATTTAGTTCTTTTCTGGAGTTTTGTTCTGTTCTTTCATTTGGAACATGTTTTTTTGTCTCCTCATTTTAGCTGCCTCCCTGTGTTTGTTTCTATATATTAGGTAGCGTGTCTATGCCTCCCAGTCTTGGTAGAGTGGCCTTATATAGTAGGTGTCCTATTTGGCCCAGTGGTGCAGTCACCCAAGGTGCACCCACTCATGTGGCCTATTTGCATTCTCCTGTTGTACTTGAGCCTCGATTACTGTTGATACATCAATGGGAGGGATTTACCCCCAGACCAATCAGCTTCAAGGACTGGTCACACATGACCTCTGTGGAGCATCTGCAGTGCAGGGGCCAACTCCACAAAGCAGGGCTTGCTTCAGTAGGGTTCTGATGTCTGCTGAATCCATGTCTGAGTGTGTTGTTTATGGAGGTAATTGTGTGGTGCTTTAGCATGGTCTGAAGTTGTCCATTGGTGCGCTGGCTCTGGGGCCTCCTGGGAGATGCAGAACAAGGTCAGCCACTGCCTGTGTCCTGCCCAGGGTCACCTGGCATGAACTACAAAGTGAACATCAGATGCATGCTATGTGTGCTGGGCTTGAATGTGCCCAGGAGAGGCCAACCTGCACATCAAAGTCAGCTGCCACTAGTGCTAGGCTTGGGACCACTTTCCAAGAGGTACAGGCCATGCAAGACCAGATGCTGCCTGTTTAAGAGGTTTTAGGAAAGTCCACAGCGTGAGCCAAGACAGGCTGTTTGTGTGGGAAAGCCACTGAAAACGAACAGCTTGCCTGGGTCCAAAAGTTGGGTGGGATGGGGTCTCAGGGAATCAGCAGGGCAGGGTGAACAGTGTTAGCCAGGTTGATAGAGACTCAGACATGGTGCCCACATGCTGGCTCTGTGTGAGGAGGGCCTAGCAAAGGAACAATGGCCTCTGCCAGCACTTCTGTCTGGGAGAAAGCTGCCCCTCCAGACCTCGCCCTGATGCCAGACAATGCAGTTATTTCCTATACGTGCCTGGCATCTTTTGAGCTGCTGCCCCAGTGCTTGAATTCAATGGGAGTGAGTCCAAGTCCATGTGTGGACCCTTTAAGAGGAACATCTGGGACTGCAGAAGCCCTCCGTCTCACTCAACCACAATTCCTGCTGGTTTTCACAACCAGAAGTTATGTGGACTTCTCAGCACTGGAACCTTCCCAGTTTGGGGGGCCTGCTGTGGGGCTAGGATCCCTGGTTCCTCAGTGGGAACTTCTTCAAGCAAGATATCCCTCCTAATTTTTAACCACCTCATTCCGCATCTCCACCCCTCCTTCCAGTCTCATGTAGCCTCTTTATGTCCTTAGTTTTGGGACTTCTGTTCATTTAGATTTCAGGTGGTCTGAGTGATGGTTGTTCTGTAGTTTAGTTGTAATTTTTTAAAACACTCACCCAAGAATATTTTTTTATTGATTTTGGAGAGAGAGGAAGGGGGGTGGGGAGAGGGAGAAACATTGATGTGAGAGAGAAACCGAGTGGTTGCTTCCCGAACACATCCCGAGCTGGGTTCAAACCTGCAACCTAGGTATGTGCCCTGACTGGGAATAGAACCCACCACCGTTGGTGTATGGGATGATGCTCCAACCAACAGAGCCACCTGGCCAGGGCGGTTTAGTTGTAATTTTGATGTGCTGTGGGAGGATGTGAGTACCCCATTTACCTATCCTCCAACTTTACCAGAAGCCTGTGATAATCTATTTTAAAATTAATTTGCATCTTTCGTTTTTATGTTCCTTTTTTATATAAAAGTAGATTTTGTCTTTAAATTGCAGATTTTCACTACGAGATGTGAGATTGAACATTTTTAACAATTTTTAATACAAAAATAGGAAATATAGGAAAGACAGATAAATAGAAGGAAGGAAATAACTGACTTTTATTACTTTTTATTACTTTTATTACTTTTATTCAATAAAAAAATTATTAAAGTTGAAGTTTGTGTATATATATGTTGGGAAAAATAAGAAGTTTAAAAGAAATACTGCACTCACAGTGTGCAGTTTTGGAATATAGCTGTTGCTGTTCATTTCCACCCTGGTATTTGCAGTTACCCTTTAGTGCAGTAGGAGAACTGATCTCACCAGTCTTTTTAGATGTGCATCTATATATCTCACACATATCTATTTTATACATAGATGGATATGTATATATATGTTATATATATACTTATGTATATCATAAAATTAAGATCACATTCTTTTTTTTAAATTTTCAAAATATATATTTTTATTGATTCAGAGAGGAAGAAAGAGGGAGAGAGAGAGAGAAACATCAGTGATTAGAGAAAACCATTTATCGGTTGCCTCCTGCACGCCACACACTGGGGATAGAACCCACAGCCCAGGAATGTGCCCTGACCGTGAATTGAACCATGACCTCCTGGTTCATAGGTAGATGCTCAACCACTGAGTCACGCCCGCTGGGCTAGGATTACATTCTTTAACTTACTTTGGATATATGTAATTTTGCAAACATTTGTCCATGTCGTCACATATTCTTGTACAACATGTTAAATTGCTGCATGTTATTCTATTATATGAGTACTTTCTAAAAACAAACCCATATTATTAAATGAAGTTTATGGTATAGGGGTTAAGTGTAAGGTTTGGATAAAGTCACTGAATTTGAATTGCAGCTCCACTACTAACTTATTGCATGACCTTGCAAAGTTACTTATCTCTCTGAGTTTCAGTTTCTTTATCTGTAAAATGAAATAATAGTGCTTAACTCATAGAAACAGGTCAAAGAGTACACGGAACCCAAGGCTGTTGACACAAATGGCTCTCAGAAAGGTGCTTGACTGGCAGTGTGCAGAAGTGCTCACTTCCCTGCAGGCTTACCCCGTGGCAGTATCCAGGGTCACAATGCACAACCTCATTTGGTTTAGTTTCTTTAAATAAGGCACACTGCCTCCATTACTATACTTGGAAACATCATTGTGTTTTAATTAAGAATATGGAGAAGTGCCCCAGCCAGTTGGCTCAGTTTGTTGGAGCACTGTCCTATACACCAAAAAGGTTGAGGGTTCAATTCCCGGTTGAGGCACATGCCTGGGTTGTGGGTTTGGTCCCCATCAGGGCATGTACAGGAGTCAGCCAGTTACTGTTTCTCTCTCCTCTCTCTCTCTCTCTCTCTCTCTCTCTCTCTCTCTCTCTCTCTCTTTCTCTTTCTCTGAGGATTTAAAAAAATGGATAATGTGGAGAATGTGTTTTCATACTAAAAAGTGAAACAAAATCCAATTTTTAAAAATCCCATTTTTAAAATATTTATTCATTATAACTTTGAATGCTTACTGCTTAATTTTAGAAGATACTAGATTATACCTGGTGCCTCAGTGTCTTCTCTTGAAGTATCCTAATATTCTGTAATGAACTGCTGCTGTGCAAACCTGACTATAACCTGGAAGGGAATAGGACTAACCCATATAGAAATCACGTACTGGGTAAGCAAGGCTGTTCTGCAGTGGCATTGTCTCTATCCTCCCAGGAGACGGAATGATTACACGTAAGGAGAAGTTGTGTCATAGAAGGGAAAATAACACCCATTGGAAGTCCAGTACGCAGGAGAGTTGGAAGGAAGCATGAGTCAGAAGAATTCAAGAGGTCTACTGCCTAAAAAGAGGCTCGAAGTAGATAAGCCTTTCACAAGAGAAATACAAAAACTAAAATGACATTTGCAAAATTAACTTCTGTTTTATTGCAGAATCTTTATATAAAACATCATTCTTGCTATAATAACAACCTAGTAATACCATGAAATAAAGGCAGACTTCATTAGTTAAATAGGGTCAAGAAAGAACTACTCCTAACCAAACTGAAATATTATCTCATTTTCTGTGTTATCATTTTCAACAGATAAGCTCACACTATTAGAGGAAGTCCAGACTGACATGAAGGCAAGAGTATTTGATTCAGTCCATAAGCTCACCCTGAATTTTATCAAAGGAAACTCTAGTTCATGTGTAACTGCCTCTCTCAATCTTTAATTAGCTTCTTGTTAAAATGAACTTTCCCTTAGTTTACTGGAGTGGGGGAAGGTGGCCTTAGAGGTTGACCAGCGCCACCCCATCCCCCTGCCAAGGACAAAGCAGGGACCTTGTCTCAGGATTAGGGGAAATAGTTAAGAAGGAGAGGAAAAGAAAATTGCTTTTCCAGCTTCTCTAACTTCCCATGCAGCCTACGGAGAAAGGCGAGCATCCCTTGGGAGGAAATAACAAAAGTGCCAAACAGTAGATGGATGGATGAGGTCTGCATCCCTGCAGTGTACCGGGGCTCTTGCTGAACAATGTCACATACTCTTGTCCCTTGCTCATGGTGGTTATCAGAGGCCAAATGGACATTTATTACCAGTTGGCCCTGCCCTCCTCGGGACCTCTACCCTTGAAGCTCAGTTCCTTTTCCTGCCAGAAATACCCGGGTCAGAGACGGGGGTCTGGTGAAGCTGCAAGAGTTCAGTTGCCTTGTTTCCTTCCACAGCACATGAGGTGGCCAGTTAGATCATAAGACGCATCTATAAGAAACCTGAAGAGACAACTGCTTGAACAGGGTGTCAGGTAATAGGCAATAAACGAGCCCTTAGAAAATCACTCACTACTATGTTATCTCTAAGGTACTTCCAGCTCAGCTAATAATAATTATTATTATTATTTAACACCCCCCAATAAAATAAACATTCAGAGTTTCTGTGGCTAGTTATCTTTTCATCGAGGGTAGGTTGGATTTCTACCAGGTTTGCCTTACCACACACTGTTTTGTCAGACTTGATAGCTAACATACTTCATAACTCACTGTGCACTGCCATTCCCCTTCCTCAACAATAACCTCAACAAGTATGGCAAATATTGGCCATATCTCTTCACTATCTTCTCAGTAAGAATTAGGGTATAAACAGTTGAAAAGAATTTTTTAAAAGAGTATATCAGATTGGTTGTCTGAAATTCTATACTAAGCTAATGTTTTTACATTGTGTGGCCATGCCTCAGAAATTGTAACATAGACAAAAAGAGCATTTTCAAATGAAGACGGGAGAGGAAATTTAGCACTAACACAGTGCACCCCAGTAAGAAAAAACTGCTGGGCCCTAGCTGGTTTGGCTCAGTGGATAGAGCGTCGGCCTGCAGATCAAAGGGTCCCGGGTTTGATTCCGGGCAAGGGCATGTACCTTGGTTGCAGGCTCCTCCCCAGCCCAGGCCCTGGTCAGAGCTGTGCAAGAGGCAACCAATCAATGTGTTTCTCTCACATTGATGTTTCTCTTGTCTTTCCCTCTCTCTTCCACTCCCCCTAAAAATCAATGGAAAAATATCCTCGGGTGAGGATTAACAAAAAAGAACAACAATAAACTGCTGGGATTCTGATTACCACAAATGGTCAGACCCTTTGTCCTCTCTTCTAATAATCTGACTTTATACCAATTGCATCCATCATTATAAAAGCATCCACCACACAAATACGATTAGACATTTCTCTCTCTCTCTTTTTTAAATCCTCACCTGAGGATATTTTTCCATTGGCTTTTAAAGAGAGTGGAAGGAAGATAGATAGATAGATAGATAGATAGATAGATAGATAGATAGATGATAGAGAAACATAGATGTGACACATCCATTGGTTGCCTTGGTTGCCTTTGCACATCCCCCAACCAGGGCTGAGGATCAAGCCTGCAACCTAGGTATGTGCCCTTGACTGTAATTGAACATGGGACCCTTCAGCTGACGCTCTTTCTGCTGAGCCAAACCGGCTAGGGCGATTAGACATTTCTTCAACCTTTCTTCATTGAAGCAGCTTCATACGTTTAATCTCTGCAAAGATTTCCCTCATTTACTTCATATAACCCAGCTAGTCTCACACTTCCCATGGGTCTGTCTTCACCACCTTACTCTGCTTGTACATAATTATTGAGGAATGCCGCATCACTGAAAGAGCATGGGACTTTGAGTGTGAAGAAGCATCTATTCAAGTCATTAGCTGAAAGGTGTGAGCAACTCAATCTCCCTGAGCCTATTTCCATGGTTATTCTAAGACTCGGTGCATCTAATGTATGTGAAAGTGCTTTAAGTATAAAGTGCTATATAAAGTAGTCATTACTCTATGTCTTGAACGTGTTCCCATTATGACTACCTGCCCACAAAATTCTGCATCGCACCCACTCCCCCCTCTCAAAAGCCTAATTGTCCCTTCTCAGAAGTGTAGACCTTAGAAGCATATTTTTCTAGGTCCCCTAAAGGAAGGCCCCTCTCTGTCCAAGGCACATTCTTCCACTGTTGTTTCTCCATCCCTTCCAGATTCCTTACGAATCTTCCTCCATCCCGTCTTTCATCCCCTTTCTCCTGTGGCTTTAGCCTTTCCTCCATTGATTTTTGACCTCTCAATATGGAAACACACTATCTTCCTCTCACAACTTTAGCATTCAGTGTTCTTAAAAGACTAGTCTACTTCACACCCAGTCTTTTCCAAACACTGCTCCCTCTACTTCACCGAAATTGCTTTTGTTAATATTTCCAGTGACTCTTTGGTTTCATTCCAGTATAAGTCTTAGGTAAGGTTTAACAATAATAACCACTCCCTCCTTGAAACTTTTTCTTTCTTTGCATTTTATGACATCACTTTCACTTAATTTTTCTCCCTTTTTGTCCACTCTTCATTCTCCTCCCTGGGCATATCTTCTTTTCTGCTTCCACAAGAGGCTTGGGAAATTTTGGCTTGCCAAATTAAACAAGTCCTTTCCCATTGGCTATTGGAGTCATCTGAAAGATCTCTGTGTGCTAATTTCCTACAGTGATAGTGATTTTGTGGCTGGGATAACCACATATAATGAACATTAAAATCAAGACTACTTATCCCCTATAGGCTTCTAAAGTATCACTTGATGTAGATAATTTTCAGTAATTGCTAATAACATGAGTTTAGTACAAGCCTCATCTAAAGGTATAAGAAACTACAGTGGCAGCAATAAAAACAACAGAACCCCATTACTAAATGTGCCCTGAATGCTAGTTGTATAATTGTAAACTACCAGGGTCATTTAAGCATCTTCTCATCTGTTGGAGAGCACATGAGACTTTGTTGGAAAGTTTGTAAGGAGGACATTCCAAGGAAAGGGAAGTGTGCAGAAGGCCACCTGCCCTGATTATTGGAATTCTAACTTAGGGGATTGCCGAAGGCGGTGCCCCTAATTATTCCTTGACCTTTCCAAATAAGCTTGTACATGTGCAGACCCCTGGGTGTTTATTGGAATCCTTATACTTCATCTTTGGGTGTCCTTGCTTAAAGGACATTACAAACACATGTGTCCTCCCAATATTACTTACCCTGCTGATTGTATCTAAAAGATAAACTTTATCTCAAACTGCTACTACAATAAAAATCTAAAGGGGCAGGCGATTGAGGCTATTTGGTTCCTTTAGCCAGGCAGTCCCTTAGCCCTCTCTTTCATAGCAAATGTTGTGTCAGAGTAATCCATTCATCCATCATCACTCAGGGTGTGCTGGTCAGCCCCGCACTCATCCAGTACTATTTGGCCACAGTATTTTCTTTTTCCTCTTTAAAGCAGGTACCAGGTGGTGGGAAGAACTCATCACTCAATTCTTTTTACTACCCTGTGAGGTCTTTCTCCAGGCTGTGAGCTACTTGAAGAGAGGGATGATATTTGGTGCAAGGCAAGAAGAATGGTTTTAGACATTTCTGCTTCTCAGCAGAATCCAAGAGAGTGTTCAAAGGGCTCTTATCATTGAGCCACCCTGTTTTTTTATTGGAGCATTAAATTCATTTACATTTAAAATAATTATCAGTATGTATGTACTTTTGCCATTTTTTAAATCTCTTTTTCTTTTTCTTCCTTTAACATTCTTTGTAATACTGGTATTTCTTATAATACTAGATTTTTCTTGCCTGGGAAGGTCTTTATCTCTCCTTTGATATTAAATGAATTCCATCAGCTTTTTCTTGTCTTGGAAGATTTAGCACTGTCCTTTGATTCTAAATGATAGCCTTGCTGGGTAGAGTAATCTTGGTTGTAGGACCATGGTTTTCATCACTTTGACTATTTTGTGCCAATCCCTTCTGACCTGCAAAGTTTCTGTTGAGAAACAGTTGAGTCTTATGGAAGCTCCCTTGTAGGTAACTAACTGCTTTTCTCTTGCTGCTTTTAAGATTCTCTCTTTGTCTTTAACCTTTGGCATTTTAATTATGTGTCCTGGTGTGGGCCTCTGGGTTCATCATGTTAGGGCCTCTCTGCACTTCCTGGATTTGTATGTCTTATTTCCTTTGCCAGAATAGGGAAGTTTATTTCATTTTTATTTGTTATTAATTTTAGAGAGAGAGGAAGAGAGAGAGTGAGAGAGAGAGAGAGAGAGAGAGAGAGAGAGAGATCTATTTGCTATTGCACTTACTTATGAATTATTGGTTGATTCTTGTATATGCCCTGACTGAGGATTGAACCCACAACCTAGCCAGGGCCTCAGTCATTATTTCTTCAAATAGGTTTTCAATCCCTTGCTCTCTCTCTTTATTCTTCTGGTACCCCCATGATACAAATGTTGTTACACTTGATGTTGTCCCAGAGATCCCTTAAACTATAATATTTTTTAAATTCATTTTTTCTTTTTGCTGTTCCAAATGGATGTTTTCCACTATCCTGTCTTCCAAATTGCTGATTAGATTCTCTGCTTAATCTAATCTGCAGTCTATTCCTTCTAGCATAGTCTTTGTTTCAGATATTGTATTTTTCATTTCTGACTGGTTCTTTTTTATGATTTCTTTACTATCTCTTTGTTGAAGTTCTCATTAAATTCCTTGACTCTGCCCCTAAGTTCATTGAGCATCCTTATAACCAGTGTTTTGAAATCTGTATATGGCAGATTGCCGGCATCCACTTTATTTAGTTCTTTTTCTGGAGTTTTGTCCTATTCTTTCATTTGGAACATGTTTCTTTATAGCCTCATTTTGGCTTCCTCCCTGTTTTTGTTTTTATATACCACTAGTAGGTAAATTTGATACATCTCCCAGTCTTGGCAGAGTGGCCTTATGTAGTAGATACCCTATGGGGCCCAGAGGTGCAGATTCCCTGGTCACTTGAGCCAGGGGTGACCCTTGTGTGGGTTGTGTGTGTGTCCTCTTGTAGTTGAGCCTTGATTGCTGTTGGCATGTCAGTGGATGGGATTGATTCTCAGGCTGACTGGCTATGAGGACTGGCCCTGGCTGTAGTGGACAAGCTGTTGTGCAGGGGCTGACCTCAAGAAGCAAGATTCACTTTGGTGGGTTCTGGTGCCTGCTGACTCTGCTTTTTGAGTGTGTCATCTGTGGAGCTAATTGGGTGATACTCTGGCGTGGTCTGAAGCCAGTCACTGGCTGTATTGGTTTAGAGACCACCTGGTAGGAGCTACAAAGTGATCTGAAGATGGTTTTCACGTGTGCTATATACTTGGAGTCACGTAGGATAGGCTGTGCTATGAATCAAAGCCAACTGTCTCTAGTGCCAGGCTGGTGGCCACTGAGCCTAGAGGTACACTAAGGCCAGCCACTTCTTGTTTGGGGTTTGTGGACCTTCCAGAGATTTTAGGGCAATCTACAGCATGGGTGGAGGTCAGCCACTTGTGAGTAATAGCTGCTGAAAGAGGTTTGGGCCTCTGCATGTGCTGGGTGGGTTGATTTTGTAGGGAATCACTAGGGTGAGGTGAGTTTAATGGAGACTCAGATTTGGTACCCACCTGTGCCTGCCAGCTGGTTTGGGGGAGGGCTCAGCAAAGAAATAAAATGTCAGGGAGAGCTGTCCCTCCAGGCCTTACCCTGAAGTCAGACATGACTTCATATGTCCCTAGCGCTTTTTGAGCTGCTGCCCAGTCTGGCAGCGAGCAAGTCTGTGCAGGCCCTTTAAGAGGAACACCTGGGACTCCAGTAGTCCTCTGACTCACTCAGCCATAACCTCTGCAGGTTTTCACAGCCAGAAGTTATGGGGACTTCTCTCCCTACCACTAGAACTCTGAGATGGGGGCCTGGTATGGGACTGGGACTACTTGCTCCTCAGGGTGTGGGGAGAGGAGACCGCTGCAGCCAAGATATCCCTCCCGATTTTTACCACCACACATGGGTGTGGGACAAGCCCATTCTGCATCTTGGCACCTCCTACCAGTCTCCACGTGGCTTCTTTATATCCTTAGCTGTAGGAGTTCTGTTCAGCTGGTCTTCAGGTGGTTCTCAAGGGTGGTGGTTCTATAATTTAATTGTACTTTTGACTTGTCCATGTGAAATTAGTTTTAATACATTTTATTTAACTCAGTATATCCAAAATATTATTTCAACATGGAATTTACATAAAATTAGTGAGATATTTTATAATCCTTTTTTTTTCATTCTAACTTCTTGAAAACGATGCATATTTTACACTTACACTAGGTCTCAATTCAGACTAGCCACATTTCAAGTGCTCAATATCAACATGTGGATAGTAGCTAGAAACTGGACAGTGTAGATTTAGAATTTAAAATTTTTTATTCCAATTATAGCCACCAGAGGAAGCCGAATAAATGGCTGTCTTATTAAACAGAGGAAGACTGTTTTATCAGGAAAAAAAACCTTTCTTATGTGAGATGATGATCTAAAATTGGACTTACTGCATTTCCTTTGATTACTCTTAATTTACACACATAGTTCATTGAAGAGTAATCTTAATTGGGCTAATGAAGAAAAAATATATATGTAGTAGTTAGGAATATTTTAGATACTTTCTTCTGAATGGGACTTCTGAAAGAATATGGCCAGATGCTCTGTAACTTCAGTAGTTGAAAGTATCAGAGGGTTTGTAAACTGTGCTTGGACATTGAATAGCTCCACTATTCAAAAATATTTTGCAGCCTATATTATATGATATCTTATGCTAGCATTACAATATTTTCTTAATTTATCCATGCACCTAAATAGTAAACTTTAATTGTCAGAGATAAAAAAAAAATCTTTGAATTATGGAGCTATTCTAAGAAAATCTCTAAACTGAGACCTTCTTTGGAAAAAAATCTGTACAGGGGAGAGTTTTTTTCTAGCTACTTCCCCTGTCAATAAATAGTACATTGAAAAATCTATTTGACTAAGCTCACCTATTATTTAAAATATTTCCATTGGGAATGAATATAAGATCGTTGAAGTTCAGACACTTGTTAATAGGGACTGTTTTAACCATGCAATTTTTTGACCCAGCGAATTATCAAATATTATTTATCAGTTAACAGTTTTGCTATAAGTTGAATCAGATAGACTTACATGGCAGTCTGCTGCCCTTTGAGCTCTGCATGGAGCTCTCCCTGCCTCCTTCCAAGCCACTCTCTGGCTTCCCAGGCCTTCCTCTTAACCTCACAGATCTCTGGCACTAATATCAGCAGAGGAAGGAGTGGGGATGGAGGCAAGTGGATTAGAACAATGGGGAGGGGAAGAAGACAGAGAAGGCAGAGTACCTTGTGACCTTAAAATAACGAGCTGTGTTTTCCTGTGTGTCTGGTGAACTGTCTCCAAAGACAATTCCAAAAAAGAAGCTATAAAAATGTTTACAGTAAAGGCAACATCCTTGGGCCATCAGCCTGCCCTACCAGATTTGCTACTTTGAAGCTCCACACTCATTTGAATGTGACTGAAAAGTAGATTTCATTATATTTAAAAGGTAGAAATGGGGATGAGATGAGGATCAGTTTTACTACTTGAAAACATTGTTTATAACTCATTTTACAATATTTTGAAGTAATTGATAAGAGAGTAGTGTTTCTCCTGATCCCATTTATTACTAAAATTAATCAGGACTTCTCAGTTGAGATAGAAATAAATTTCCAGTTTTGTTGATTCACAGTGGAACTCTGCTGTGTAGATCTAAATTTTTCTCAGTTTTACACCGAAGTCACAACATAATGAATAACAAAGAGTTAAAACTTCAATGCAAGTAAGATTTTTAAATAGCCATAGTACACAGAGCAATACCCTCCAAAGATGTCCACATCTCAATCCCCAGAACCTGTGAATGTTCCTTACAGGCAAAAGAGACATTGCAAAGGTATTTAGGATCTTGAGATGGGAAGATTATTCCAGATCATCTGAGTTGGCCCAATGTAATCACCAACATTCCTTTAAAAGGAAGGCAAGAAAAAAAGTCAGATAAAATGTGCCAATTAGAAGCAAATGTTGGAATGATGCACTTTGAAGATGGAGGAAGGGGCGATGAGCCAAGAAATGCAGGTGGGTAGCCCCTGGACTCTGGGAGAGGAAAGGAAACAGAATCTCCCCTAGAACCTCCAGAGCCTAAGGCCTCTCAGAATTTTGACCTCCAGAACTATAAGATAATACATTTGTGTTGCTTTAATCCACTAAATTTGTGGTAACATTACAGTAATGATATATGCAACATATGCCACACCCCTCTGCAATTATATTTTCACCAATTATAGTTTTTACCTTCATACTTATTTATCATAATTTCATTGCCAATAACAGGAACTACTAATGGTGTGAAGGCCATGATATGGGGGAAGCAAAATCTATCTGTATATATAAAAGCAACCATACCAGCAAGTAAGGCTGTCTGTTTCCACTTATCAAATATATTCAACTAATACTTACTAAAATCAACACAATGCCTGCCCACATGCAGCTTACATTCTAATGGAGAAGACAGACAAACAAGCAGTACAAATTCATAGGATCATCACTCTTCTTTTTTTTTTTTTTTTTAAATGTTTTATTTTTTTTTACAGAGAGGAAGGGGGAGGGATAGAGAGTCAGAAACATCGATAAGAGAGAAACATCGATCAGCCGCCTCCTCCACACCTCCTACTGGGGATGTGCCCGAAACCAAGGTACATGCCCTTGACCAGAATCGAACCTGGGACGCTTGAGTCCGCAGGCCGACGCTCTATCCACTGAGCCAAACCGGTTAGGGCACTCTTCTTGGTAAATGCAAATACTGACTGATTCTAAAAATTAAACCAAGTGTCCCTTTGTAAGCTCAACTGTCAAGTTCATGAACCCTTTGCTACTAGATATGTTTTCCAGAGACATTCAAGTATAACCTCTAGGGGTTCCTCAAGACCTGACCTCTCATCTCTTTCATATCAACTTTCTCAAATTTTATTTCCAAAGAAGAAGGCAATGAATAGTATAGCCTCTGTTCCAATGATCCACCTCTGGCCTAATTCCATGTTCTGGCCTACATCCTGGAATAACCTAAGACTGCTGGGTCTTATGTTGGCTTCAGCATCTTTATATGAAAGGGTTTGAGGGAATGGTAATCTCACTGGAAATGTAGCTAGGAGACTTTATCTTAAAGCTCTATTTGAATAGCAAGCACACTGTTTATTTGTGGAATAGTGATGTAGATTAAGGGGTGGAATTAGAAAGCTGCCCTGGGACCACTCTTTGGTACTACCACTTCAAGACAGGTAACTAGAGAGTTGAAGATCTAGTCACTGTCAGGAGAAGCCTGGGAGAAAGTCTGATCCAAATGAAGAGGAAGGTTGAACTCAAGTGAATCAAAAAGCCTAGTTCACTAGGAATATGGAAGGTACCAAGCAAGCTCTATTAGTGAGCCTTTGCATGACTCGGAGAAGAGCACCTCCCAACAAGATTGCGGAAGTATAATCTATATGCCTGAAATGATTAACCAGTAATTTTCCCAGGAGACATTTAATGGAACTGTACAGGAAGTTTCCTACCATCCATGATCTGGCTGAACAAAATCAAACTCCAAGCAGGAAGTAAGCCTGCATGCAAAAAAGAGATTTAAAATGAAAAAACACCCTTTATTCCTTCCCTTCCCTTAACCCTTATATTCAGTTCAACAGCAACTTCTAAAACTTCACCTCCAAAATATCACCCGATTAGTCTTTTTTTTTTTTTTTTTTCCATTTCTATTATACAAGCCACCATTGTATTTTGCTTGGACCTTAACCCATCTCTTGCCTCTCTATAATTCATTCCTTAATACTTTTGATTTTATTGAAAAATATGAAAAGTTCAGTAAATTCAAAGAATTTTACAACACAAGTATACTTACCACCTGGAATTAGCAAGTTGTTAATGTTTTGTCATTACAGATATGAATGTCATTTCATATATGATATAAACAGATATTGCAAGTATGTGATATCTTTGTTCCTTTCCTCATTCCCATAGCACACACCTATACCTTAAATTGGTGTTTATCCTTTCAGGCTGTTTTTACACTTTTCCTCCATACATGTATTTATAAACAATATATGGGATTGTTTTGTGTCCTTTAAAATTTACATAGAAGGTATCATTCTGTACCCTTATTTCCCACTGAACATTACTTCGTTAAGTTACCCATGTTGATTCTTACAGATCTTTTTTATTCATTTTAATTGCTGCATGGTATTTCACTGGATGAGTAAACTACAAGTGACTTTTTGCAATTTTCCTACTGACTGACATTTAGGTTGCTTGCATTTTTCTCTATTAGGCTGCCCCAGTGAGCTTCCTGGCATGCTGCTCTTGGTGATCATGGGGACAACTGTCATTACCTGAATGTAGAATGGAGAATTGATAGGGCATAGGTATGCACATTTTCAATTAGTTCTTCCCAAAGTGGTTATGCTGAGTCACACTCCCACCAGTTGATTCCAGAATTTGGTGCTTTCAAACTTTAAAATTTTTTGAATTATTGTTTAAATGGGATTTCCATGATGACTAGTGAAGTCAAGTATCTTTTTATATGATTACTAGAGGCCCGGTGCATGAAATTCGTGCACAGGTGGGGTCCCTAGGGCTGGCCAGCAATCAGGGTCGATAGGGGCCAGGCTGATCAGGGCCAGGCAGAGAGGAAGCGACAGTCGACGGGCATGGAAGGAATGGACACCAGACGCTGATGCAGCCATCGTCGGCACCCCGCCACCACGTGGTTCCCGCCTCCACACGGTTCCCTGCCTCCCTCCCTCCTTCTCTTGCCACTGTGTCGCCACTGTGGCGGGTGGGAGGCAGGCCAATCAGGACTTGCCAGCCAGGGGGAGGGACAGGGCACAGGAGGTTAGCCTCTGGCTCAAGGAGGGAGCCAGCCCTTGACACCCCTGGAAAAGGGGCCATGTTTGCCACCACCCACCCCCGGTTTCCCATTCCAGCCCAGAGGCTAGCCCCAATCGGGTGATCAGGGCCTGCTGGCCAAGGGGGTGGGGGAGAGACCGTGGGAGGTTGGCCAGCCAAGGGAGGTTGGCTATGGCAGTGCACTGACCACTACGGGGCAGCTCCTGTGCATCATAGCAACCGGTCATTCTGGTCATTCCAATCGCTTAGACTTTTATATATATACTGGTAGCCCTGCACACGAATCCGAGCTCCAGTAGCTTGCCAGTAGCTCGCTGCCGCCCTCCTGTAGCTCTCTACCCACTGCCCCACCCTCCTATAGCTCCCTCTGTCCCCCCACCCCCCATAGCTTGCTGCCCTGCTCCCTTCTGTAGCTCTCTGCCACCCACTTGTAGCTCGCTGCCCCACCCTCCTGCTGATCCGTGATCCGGTCGTTATGTGTTTGGTCATTACACTTCACGGTGTAACGACCATTTGCATATTACATCTTTATTATATAGGCTATAGATTGGACATTAACTTTTCTGTGAATTACCCATTCATATATATTGCCTACTAGTTTTTAGGATCATAATCATATGTTTTATATATGTTTTTCTCAGTCTGCCTTATCTTTTTACTTTGTATATGGAGGATACATGCATTTAATAGATATTGATAAATATTTTCTTTTAAAAAAACATTTATTATACTAAAGGACAGATTTTATTTTTCATTTTCCCAAAACACTAAAATTACACATGGCATAGTAATTTATCACACAATATAAACTGATATATGCAATCCATAATCCCCAAAATGGTTGTTTTACTTTGGGACTCCTTAAAAACTTAAGCTCTTAAGTGACCTTTATCAACAAACAACCAAAAAGAAGTTATCTCAGAAAAACCTTGCCCTGGCCCCTGTCACTCAGTGGTTAGAGTGCCATCCCCTGCACCGAAGGTCATGGGTTCGATTCCTGATCAGGGCACATACCCAGGTTGCAGGTTCAATTCCTGGTTGAGGTGCATATGGGAAGTAACCAATTGTTGTTTCTCTCCCTCCCTCCCTGTCTCTCTAGAGTCAATGAAAAACAAAACAAAACATATCCTTTGGTGAGGATTAAAAAAAAGAGAGAGAAACCTTAGTGTAAGAGATACCTCAACTCCTAGAAACTGGTTTTCTATAGGGAAAATACTTGAGGTGCTTCTCTATGACTGAGTCTCATGCTCATGTCTGTTTCAGATAACACCGCTAGGATTCCCAGTTTGAGAAAGGTTTATTCTAAAGGTAAGTTTATTATTGCAACATTCACAAAAGGGCATCCATTAAAATTGCATTTCAAATGGAAGGAAAAGGAGTTTAAGAAAAGAAATCAAATTTTGCTGCAGACCAAAATGATCCTACAAAATGCAGATATGGTAATAGCTCACCATCAACTCAGCAAGGCTTAGAGCAAGTACAGAGCAACTGGTATTTACACATACCCACTTCCATGAGGTGATCAGACAACCTAGAGAGACAGCATCTGGGACAGGAGCCCTTCAGAATGGGTGAGGAAGGTTTATAAAGGACTTAATGTTCAGTCTTTATGATCGCATCTGATATCGACACAGGACATAGTCTTCTCCTGGAAATGGTCTTCAATCCTGAGTGTCTTTCAAGCACAATTTAAAACAAGCTAAACCATTTCTTTCCCTATCAACTGACTTTAAATGAATTTAAATTCCACTTGCTTGAAGTTTGTCTGAACATACAAACCAGAGCAGAAATTTCAGGGCTGCACTATTTGCATCAGACTTCGTGGAAAGAAACGATTCTAAGACAACTTGCAAAATTCATTTCACTATTTTGATTAGCTGGCTTGTACCTTAACTACAGCATAATGGTGTTGCCACTTCAAAAGCTTGCACAGACAGAAACCCCAGTGTGATCTGCAGATCATTTGAGGTACTTTTTACACTTGGGATCCCTTCCCTGTATTCTGCTGTTTGCTCTGAAAACATGGGCTCTGAATGGCCAGGGCGCACTGTCTCATCATTCGGGAATACCGCGGGATGTGGTGCAGTGCTGTGGACAGGACCAAACGCTGGAGAGACGGGTTCACTCAGCCTCTCCCCTCAAGAAGAGCATTTGGTTCATCCTCAGAAGTTCCCATTTCTGACCGCTTCCTCATCCCCAAGGCTCTCCTGTGCACCAGGTCTTCTGGGCCATGCTCCCAGCCAGTCCCTCCAAGAGTCTCTGGACACCACAGGATGCCCCAGCAAAACCCTCCTCTGCAGGAGCAAAGAACAGATGCACAGTCTTTCCCTGAGCCACTGTGGAAGCTGAATTTCTTCTACCTGATTTTTTCAAATATAGAATTACCCTGTTGCCATTGTGGAGCAAGAGTTTGGCCTCACTCAGATCACTTTTCTTTTCCAACTAAAACGTCTCATTTTGTGAATTGCCATGGACGTCCCCGCAGGCTAATTCCCCCAGGAAGGCGCACCTGCTGGGCACTGGGGGAGCGAGGGAGGCAGGCCGGCCGCCATAAATCTGCCTACTTACAGCAACAAAAGATGTAGCATTTTATGTCAGCTTTATAGACGATGACACTTGTACATCACAGTCATGTAGCAATGAAAGTGACATCTTAAAAAGAACAAAAAACTTCTGGGTAAGGGTTTCAAACAGACACATTCCATTGGGATATGTCCTCTTTTTCAACGATCCTAATTGGCAAGTGGGGTTGGGCAGGGGATGGGGCAGGGGGGCAGGAGACGGGGAGAAGAAAGACACCGAAATAGAAATCTGGATCCAAGTTTACGTTCATCAGTAGGCTACTTGGCCCTCCTGAGTGTGCTGTCCCCAAACAGGATGTCTGAGCATCCGGGCGGCACACAGACAGTGGCTGGCACACAGTTTCTTGCAGTTTCACTGGCTTCTTATTCTTTTGGCTGTTTTGGGGTGCAGCGTGCTGATGTATGCTAATTAAACGTTTCCCCCCGCTTCTCTGTGGCAAGGACTGGAGGGAAGGGGAGAATCCAGAGGAGAAAAGGGCTATAGTTGAAAGTGTAGATGATGCTAAGTCCTCCGGCAAGTCCAAGTGAAGTCTTAGAAGAATTAATTGCTCAATTCACCAAGTTTATAGTATGTCTTTATAGTGAGCAGAATAAAGCACCATAATTTACATATAGGCATAAAAAACGTCATAAAACAAATCTATCAGGCATTTATGTTAATAAGAAAACTAATAGAGGCTAGTTAACATTAAAAAAATTTCTCCATCAGTGATTTCCATAAGAAATAGGAGCTCTGTACATAGTAGATATATAGTAAGATTGACATACTTAAATCTGTACACACTTTAAAAATATGATGAAAGATAAAAGTTAGCTAAAGGAAACTTCAAAATGGTAAAAACCTAAACTATAATGCCTCTTTTCTACAGATCAACAGAAAGCGTCTGATTAATTCATGGCCAAATGAGCTCATTAAAAAGGACGCTCATTGGAGCATAATCTGTATACCAAAATGTGGTGTGTTTGAAATCACTTCAAGAATAAGTCAAACTCTCCTATAAATATGTTTAATTAAACATGAAAATATTTGTTAATATAAGTTTGTCTAGCTATTCTTATTAGCTTGCTTTCACAACACAGGGAGAAACAGAGATAATGAGAATAGTACCTTGATTTCTTATCAATTTTATTTTCTTCTTTCATCACAATTACTCTGCTCAAAATGAGAGCATTCTGGAAAAATTGATATATATTTTACTGAAAATTTTTTTATCTTTTTAAAGCACTAAATAGACTTAATTTTGTTGTTTTTAAAAAACGTAACAACTCAAATTAAGTGGGTAATGTGTTCATGGAAAGGGAGAGGGATTCTTCCTCAATTGCTGAGAGAAGTCAGGGGGAGAATATAATTTTTTTGCAGTAACATTGGGATTGTCTGTCTTCATGAGCTCTAAGTTTGTATAATCGCTAGGCCTGGTCTTTATCAGGTTTCCACTGAACTGAGAGACGGGGATGAAGGTACAGACCAGGCATATCTCCCAGCGTGGGAGTAACTAAGAAGTACCATATCTCTTCTTTTAAGTCTAAATCTTCAAAGGGGTAACGATTAGAGGTTAATTTAAACCATGGAGCCAAGAAAAACCACATACCTAATACCTGCCTGTCAAAGGGACGATTCAGAACTTGGGTGCATAATTGGGGGAGAAATAGAATCTTTGGTATCAGAATGAACAAACATCTATATACAAACAGTTATAAAAGAGCTGCCTAAACTCCAAATGGTTCTTCCCATCATATGGAGAGTTTTTGGAGAAGGGAACCCTGGAAACCCAAAGCTTATCCACCAGCCAAGGAAATTCAGCACACACCAGACAGTCATTCCCCTAACCTGTCCTCTGCTTTCGACTCTATGACGGAGCCTGTTAGTTGTGCACTGTCTATATTTTGTATTCTGTTATTCCTTCTGTATTTATGGAGAAAACAGAATAGGAATGCCCCGCTGAATTAACTGTTTGATAAATACTATGTAATGTAACCAACCCAGACTTTAGTTCCTCATTTGAGGAACCAAACCACGTAAATAGAAGAACTATAGAACTCAACAACTGGAGGCGCCTCTGTTCCTAACCCAGCTCTGCCGCTTACCATGTGTGTGTTGTCCTGGGAAAATGTAACAACTGATCTGCACCCAAATCTCCTTGTTTTTACATTCTTTAACTTAGTGATTTCTCGGATGGTCTTTCCATGTTTGTTATTTTATTGAAGATATTAGCTTTAAGAGAGCCATAAAATGTTTAGACATAGATGGCAGAACTTGAATATATGCGGTTTTAAAAAATTAGAGTCGACAGGCTCCTAGGAAAGTGCTTCGATCCACGTGACTACACAGCCAGGCTTCTGCCTGCCCCGAGTGACTGCCTCGAGCTGCCCCTCCTCCCCCGCAATGTCCTCCTGCCCCGTCCATTTACCATTTACCAATGTTCTATCCACACTTAAAAGCCCACTTACCTCTCATCCTCTCTCTGAAGCCTTTTCTGAAAATTTCAGTGATCATTGAACATTCCTAGTAAACAGGACTTAAATTCGCTCGGTATTGCCACCCTTAGCCATGTGCTGTATAATATACTGTTTGTTTTACATGCATGACTTATGCTTAAATTATTCATTCTTTTATTTAAGTCCTGTAAATATTCATTGACAATCTACCACACACTCTTTGATAGAGGACTTTACTTAAGGAATGTTTCTTTGTAAAATGTAAATTCCCCTTTCAAAGGTGTGGGAGATTGAGTAAGATAACATATGTAAGTGTCTGGCTAAGTCTTAACATAAATGTCTGTGTTTCTTTCTCTTTTGTAAAAAGGTTTTTTGTTTTTTTAATAAAGTAAGAAAAGGACTGCTTAACTTGTTCTCAAAAAAATTAAAGATATCCTGTGTCACAAGAATATAACAAACAAACAAACAAAAGAAACTATATTGTAACTAGCCCTGCCATCTTAGGGCCCTGCCATCTTTATTAGAGTATTGTGGGATCTACTGGGAAATGTCAGTTGAAAAAGTTTTCTAACTTTACAACATTAATATAATTTCATGATCAAATGCTTAGAATATTGGGATAAAAACAGTAAGTAGGCTCCTTAACGCCCCCCCCCCCCAATTAGTGAACTTGTTTCATACATTTGCTTGTTACATTCTGTATTACATCCTGAGATCACTGTGGCCTTCTAAATAATTTTTAAATATTTGCATGTATTAAGATTCACTCTTTGTGCTGTAAAGTTCTATGGGTTTGACAAATAAATGCCTAGTGTCATATATCTAACCGTTACCGTATCACACTGAATCGTCCCACTGCCCTGAAAATCCCCTGTGCTCCACCTCTCAACACGCCCTCCAAAACTCTGGACACCACTGATCTTTCCACAGTCTGTATTTTGTCTTTTCCAGAATGTCATATTATTGGAATCATACAGTATGTAGCCTTTTAAGACTGCCATTTTTCATTTATTTTTTAATTTTTTAAATTATTATTATATTTTTTGCAGAGAGGAAGTTTATTTCACTTTCCAAGAGAGGAAAGGGCCGGTGCATTGCTAATCAATACAGACAAGAAACTAAAAGGGGCTCTACTTTGTGTGTGTGTGTGTGTGTGTGCGCCACAGAATTTTATTATTTTTTTTTTAGTTTTATTTTTTCTTTATTGATTAAGGTATTTTACATGTGT
Source organism: Eptesicus fuscus (assembly GCF_027574615.1). Lineage (NCBI taxonomy): Eukaryota > Metazoa > Chordata > Mammalia > Chiroptera > Vespertilionidae > Eptesicus > Eptesicus fuscus. Next base: position 12,628,657 of record NC_072487.1, on the reverse strand, counting down.
CCTTATCCCCCCTTTGCCCCCCCAATCCCCCCACTCATGCCCTCACCCCCCTGCTGTCTGTGTCCATTGGTTAGGCTTATATGCATGCTTACAAGTCCTTTGGTTGATCTCTCCCCCTTACCCCCATAAATTTAAGATTCATCGGTATCTATGCGTAGCTTGATAGCTCATCCTCTTCATTACTGTTCCATTGTATGGGAGTATCTGAAATACTTTAAAAGTACCGCCCTGTTCTTGTTCCATGCTTGTAGTCTCTTCTCATGTATGTCTGATATTAGAATTAGTCCTTTTTATTTTGACATCTCCTTCTTCCTAGTAGTCTCAATTTTCTTTTTTTATGGCTCTTTTTGTAGACCTCTGCTTTTACATTAAAGGTCTCTCTCAAATATCTGTTTGTTTTGGCTGGCTGTGTAAGTGTGGGCCACAAAGAAGGAAAATCTACTCTACTCATACATGCAAAAACATGAATGTCTCAAGTGATTTATGCTAAATGAAAGAACCCAGATTCAAAATGCTATAGATTATATAATTATTTTATATGACATTTAAAAAAAGTCTAAACAGTAGGGATAGAGAAACATATCCGTGGTTGCCAGAGGCTGTTGGTTAAGGGAGGAGATTTACTGCAAAGGGGACTCCAGGGTGATACAAATTGTGGTGATTGGAGTGGTGTTTACACAAAGGTATGCATTTGTCAAAACTCATAGGACCTCCTTCACCGCCGAGGTCGGAGGAGGTAGACAGCCATCCCAATACATCAACAAGGCCTGTATGCTCACAAAAAATGCTACTCAAACCTTGTTCTTATATCACCTAATTGTCATTGATTGAATGAATATAAAATGATTTTTATATTGTTAAAAAAATAACTCATAGGACTGTACACTCAAAAGGGATGCATTTTTGCTTCACCCCCATAACCCCATAGGGTGGCCACTATTTTTTTTAAAAAAGGAAAATAAGTTTGGTGTGGATGTGGAGAAATGTAAACCCTTATACACTATTGGTAGGAATATAAAATAGTGCAGCTGATAAGTAAAACAGTATGGAGGTTCCTCAAAAAATTCAAAATAGAATTATCATCCAGCAACCTCACTTTTGAAAGCAGTATCTCAAAGAGCTATTTGCATACCCATGTTTGTTTACTGCAGCTTTATTTTAAAAAGCCAAGAGGTGGAAGCAACCCAAATGCCCATCAACTGATGAATGTACAAAGAAGTGGTATATGCACACAATGGAATATTACGTGGCCTTTAAAAGAATGACATGCTGTTACAGGCTACAACATGGATGAACCTTAGGGACATTATGCTATGTGAAATCAGCCAGTCACAAATAGACAAACACTGTATGCTATATGATTCCACTTATATGAGGTATGTAAAATAGTCAAATTCATAGAAAGATGAAGTAGAATTATGGTTGCCAGAACCTGAGAGGAAGGGTAAATGAGTTGTTCAATCAGTATAGAATTTCAGGTTTGCAAGATGAAAAAGTTCTGGAGATCTATTGCACAACAATGTGAATATATAGTGTGTGTCCCCAAAATGTATATGCACGCTTAGAATAATTATAAAGGCAGTGTTTATTAAAATATATTCCATTTTCAAAATTGGGTTACAGTGTGTATACATTTTTTGGGACAGCCTGTAGTTAATAATACTGAAACATACAATTAAAAATGGTTATGATGGTAAATTTTATGTTATGTGTTTTATATCATAATTTTTAAGGAAGTGGCAGGCTAATTTTACTGAATATAAATTATAGCTCAATAAATCTGACTTTTAACAAAAATGACCAAAACCTTTATTTTTTAAATTCTTGTTTTTTGCATTAGGACTTTGTAACTCTTTGTATTGAAAGCTGAAATCTAAAATTAAAAAGCTTTCACTGTCCACAGTGTTGTATCAGTTTACCTCAAATACCACAGAAACTAATTTAATTTTGTGCTGTTTCCTTCCTAAAGTTCTTTCACTCAGTAGGTTATTGCTGCTATAAAATTAACATTATTAATATCTTCTTCAATCAATTTAAAAAAATGGAGGCTTAAAGGGTATAGATTTCTTATTTTTGACTTAGTCTTTTCCAATCAAAACGACCTTAATTTTTATACTTTTCCTTCAACCAACATATATTTATTAAAATAAAAAAAAAGGTGAATTCTATATTTCTACCTTATGGATGTAGTCTTAGCCATGTGACTTAATTTGGTGACTGGAATGTGGAGAAGTAATGATATGCCAGGCTTAGGCCTTGTTAAAACTTAAAGTAAGACATTAAAAATGTTGAGTTTATTTGGGCAAAAATCAATTGGAATCAGTCAGCACCAAACAAAGTGATTCAGGATACTCCACCCACAGGAGCTGGGGAGAGTCCTTTATAGAGAAAAGGTGAAAGCAAAGTAAAGAAATTGATTGGCTATAGCTTTAAAGCCCACTTGGCTGTTTGTCGTTGGTTAATCTTAGTGTTTTGCTTTCCTAACCTTGAGGTATGCACAGGCTTAGATTTGGTTTGGCTTGTGGGCCGCCAGGGCATCAGAGCCACGTGAAGCTAGTGGCCTCCACGTTTAATTAATTTAACAGCCTCAAGAGAACGTGCTCTCGTGGATTTCTGAGCCTGCCACATTAACAAGCTAGGCTAGTTTGCCAAAGGATAAGAAATCTTCGGCTCCTTCAATCTTGTTGCCTCAGAGACAGCCAATTCCCGAGGCTGAACTCTAATGATTGACATGTGAGTGTGGACACATGAGGGAGGCCAAGTGATATCAGAACTGTCCAGGTGAGCCTGCGCTGCTGGCCTGCAGAATCCCGAGCTACCTACATGTTTGTTGTCTTAGCCGCTAATTTATGGGTTGGGTTGTTGGTCATGAAAGCTACCTATGGAGAAAAGTTTTCACAGGTAAGTGACATCTGAATTGTATTTTGAAGGATGAATAGGAGTTTATTTTTTTGCTATTTTTATCTCTTTTTTTGAAGGTTTCTTTAGGGGAATAGAATAGAAATATCCAGAGTCTATTCTGTCTGCAAGTTGGTCTCATAGTGATTTTGAGGCAACCTAGTTACTCTTTCTTGTAAGCCATTGAGAGAATAGCATAGGACCAGCTGAAATAAAGTACAGTCCCTGCCTTACAGGACTTGCAGCCAGTCTAAATGGAAAGATGCGGCTTGTGCGGAGGAGAAGGAAAAAAGGCATGAGAAGTGGTGCCTCGTGACATAAAGGATCCCAAAGCAGAGACTACTGAAACTTGCAATGCCAGTACCACCCTTTGATGTTTAACCACACAGTGCCCGATTTTATTATTTAACCTTTCCTGTTTTGATGCAGTGTCGCCATGCTGGGACTGTGTTATTGTGAGCTTCGAAAGCAGAGACCATATATTCTATATCTGTATCTCTTCCTACTAGAGGCCGGGTGCACAAATTTGTGCATGGTTGGTTCCGACTGGGGACGGGGCCAGCGAGGGGGAGGGGCCACAGGCAGTTGGCAGGTCAGCCCTGCCCTGCCCCAGGGTGGAACTCCTGGTTGAGGGGACAATTTGCCTATTAGCCTTTTATTATATATGATGATAGCTACTAGCACAGTGCTTGTCATTTAGGTGCTTAAAAAAAAAAAGGTTTAGAGTGAATGGGGTTCAGAGGGGTCAGGTATTTTCCATAGCCCTCAGCTCCACTCCAGACCAGAGTGGGTGTTGCCATTTTCACTGTGATGTCCTGGCTGAAGGCCAAGACTCAATTGTTGATGACCCTTTCTGCTAGCCACTGGTAAGGACAGCAGGTTGCCAAAAAAGTCCATGCAAGTCCTGGAGAAGCCAGGTATGGTGGCTCTGGTGGTTCAGTGCCCACGGCCCTGCAAAAGGCAGAATGCCAGGGCTGCACTGTGGGAAGGCCCACCCCCATCTGTGTGCCTCACCCCCTGGAGGCTGAGGGTTCTTGGAATCTGTGTTTTATTGGCCAATGGTGTTTTTGGTTTTTTTAAATATATTTTATTGATTTTTTACAGAGAGGAAGGGAGAGCGTTAGAGAGTTAGAAACATCGATCAGCTGCCTCCTGTACACCCCCTACTGGGGATGTGCTCGCAACCAAGGTACATGCCCTTGACTGGAATCGAACCTGGGACCCTTGAGTCCACAGGCCGACGCTCTATCCACTGAGCTAAACCGGTTTTGGCTGGCCAATGGTGTTTTAAGGTACATCCTACTGCTCTGGGTCAACTGTCTCAAGAATTTCCCCCAGTCTTCTTAAAGTTTTATATATATATATATGTTCATAATTTTTTAAAAATGTTAATATTTTAGAAAATTATAAAGTAGAAAATAAAATGTAGTCTTCCAACAATCCAGAAATAATAACTTTAACATTTTGGTGTATATTTGTCGTGTGTGTGTGTGTGTGTGTGTGTGTGTGAATAAGTTTCACTCTATTCAAACAGCATTTTTTTCCAGTCAACAATCTACCATAAACATCTTCTACATCTCCAATGTCAATATGCTCCCACCATGATATTCTGACACTTGACTGTTATTTCATTGTGAACCAGGATATATAGAAAGAATTCATTTTGTTGGCTATTTAGATTGTTTCCACATTTTGATTATTACCCACAATGCTTCTATAAATGTAGGGACACATCTTTGATTTGGGATTGGAGTGTAACAAAAAAGTGGATTTTCTGAGCCAAAGGATGTTCATCTCAGACACCAATTATAATAACACTAAAGGCCTGGTGCACGGATTCGTGCACCGGTGGGGTCCCTCGGCCTGTCCTGTGCCCTCTCGCAATTCAGGACCCCTCGGGAGATGTCAGAGGCCCGGTGCACGGATTTGGCCTGATCCCCACAGGTCAGGCTGAGGGACCCAACCGGTGCACGAATCTGTACATTGGGCCTCTAGTATGCATATAAGATCTTTGGTTAATCTCTTCTCCTCCCCCTTCCCTCTGAGATTCATTAGTCTGTTCCATGTTTCCATGCCTGTGCGTTGAGCATCTGCCCCCTGATGGTCAGTGCGCATCATAGCTACCGGTCAAATGGTCGAATGGTTGAATGGTCGGACACTTAGCATATTAGCCTTTTATATATATATATAAAAGGCTAATATGCCAGCCTGGGTGAGGGGCTGATGGCTCCCAGCCCCTCCTTTTTTTCTTTTTTTTTTTTTCAGCGCCGGCAGTGGGGGCAGTTGGGGGCACGGGGGGCAGTTGGGGATGATCAGGCTGGTGGGGGGGCATTTGGGGGTGAGCAGGCCAGCGCTGGGGGGCAGGTGGGGGTGAGCAGGCCAGCAGGCAGAATCATTAAGGGCAATCAGGCAGGCAGGCAGGCAGGCAGGCAGGCAGGCAAGGTGAGCAGTTAGGAGCCAGCAGTCACGGATTGTGAGAGGGATGTCCGACTGCTGGTTTAGGCCCGATCCCTGTAAACCGGCAGTAGGACATCCTTCGAGGGGTCCCAGATTGGAGAGGGTGCAGGCTGGACTGAGGGACACCCCTCCGCCTCCCATGTACGAATTTCATGCACCGGGCCACTAGTGTGTGTGTGTGTGTGTGTGTGTGTGTGTGTGTGTGTGTGTGTGTGTATGGTGCAAGTTATCTTCCACATCTCTTCACAAACATTTTCTTATCCATTGAAAATGTTATCAGTCCATCACCAAAATGTTTGTTTTCTATAGATTGTTTTCATATATAAAGTGCAAGAAAACAGAGAAAAAAAATGAGATATCAGGCAAATGCCTTGTTTGTTTTGTTTGCTTGTTGTTGTTTTTTGTTGTTGTTCTCGTCTCAGTGTGTCTGGCTTCATCAAATTAGGCTGAGTAAGCTTGACTCATGAAGAAGCCCCCTCTGACTTCCCTGGGGGCAAGGCAGTGGGGACACCAGAGAGCTGGAGAGTAGCTTTTACTATTTTGGAAGCACAATGAGAACTGGTGGCATTTCTCAGTGTCATCAGACTTTTCCATTACCTGGCCAAGTTTCACTTCAAATACTTCCCTAAGGTCTGGATACACCCTGTTGGTGTTTGTGATGTTTCCTATATTTCTCTTTATTTACTTTTCTGCAAAACGTGGTTCAAAGGTGAACTATGAAAAAAAAGAGCCAGATATTAAACTTGTAAAAATTGGAGGCAAAGAGACCAGGGTACTAACACTGCCTCTGCAAGGCACAGCTGGGTGACTCTTTAGCTGTGTGGGGCCTCCTTTCCTCCTTGCAGATGGCTCTGTATCAGTTCAGGAGGGGAGATGGGGTTGTGAATGGGGAGCAATGCCAGAGAGCTTTTACTCCATACTTACTTCTGCCCGTGAGGTATACATTACCTCACTAATTAGGTATTATTTGTCTGCATTGTAAAGATGAAGAATTTGAGGTTCCTAATGTGCATTAAATTGCCGAGGTCATACAGGGAGTAAATTACAGCTATACCATGTACTTTGGGTTTGCTTGACTCCAAAGCCTATTCTAGAGATGAGTATATGAGTAAGAGTGGGAGTATAGAGAAGGGTTGTGGTCATGTCCAAGTATGTGGTATTTCCTTAACATGTTATGTGTTATTAGGGAGACGTCCTAACAGATGTGGAGATAGCCTCTCCCTTCCCTGGGAAATCCTGGCATGGCATCCAGTGTTGCAACTTCCCGATCTGTTGCTAGTCGGCTCTGCGGCCCTGTTGGCCCCACAGTGCACGGAGCTCATACTATTGCTCTGTGACTGGTTCTCTATGCTCGGACATCCACAGGGCAGAACAAGTCTGGTCACTTGTGTCCACAAGTCATCTTCACTTCATTCCTGGAAATTGATGTCCAGAGAAAAGGCGCTCAGCCTTTTGACTAGCTGTATAATCCTAGGCTCAGGAGATCCAGCAGTATTTATGAAATGGAATCAATATTCTGGGTAATGGTGGAAAGGATTACATGGAAGATGAGATTAAACTACATAGCTCTTTTGAAGAATGGAGACATAAACTGAGCAACATTGCTGAATTACAGAGAGAAGAATGAAACAATCTCTTACTCTGGGTAACAGAGAGAGAAAGAACTTGACTAACAATTTTGGGTCAGGGGAGATCTTTCTGCATGCTGAAGGAATGATGAAACTGGGCTGCTTTTCTGGTCAACAGGTGGGGGGCATCCCAGAACAGGAAGCAAGGTAGTAGCATCTTCAGCCCACAGAACCAGCCAGCAGGAGGGAGTGTGAGCAATGATGACTTCCTTGTGTAGACATCAAGCATTAACAGAGGGAGCTGTGCCTGGGGAGGCAGGTACCCTGGGGTTTGATCATTGCCAAGGCCTTTCATTGCTGACCCCTGTGGCCTGGGGCCAGTAGGTCTCACTAAATCTCAGCCACCACGTTCTTAAAATAAAGCACACGTGACCCTCCCAGGCTCCCACAGGGACAGAGATGCAAAGCTAGCATCCTCTCTGAACTGCCCAGGTGGAAGGACCAAGGAACCCATGTGGGGATGCTGAGAGCGGGACAGGTTAGTCATTTAGACTGTGCGGTGTTACAGTCAGAAGGGAAATCGGTCACTTCCAGTCTAAATCCTTCATTTTACAGTTGAGCAGCTGAGGCCTAGAGATGGGAAGTGACCTGTCCACAGGCAGGCAGATCGTGGCAGAGCCGGGCCTGGAACCCAGCACCTCTGACTCCCACACTGGTTGTTTACTCCGCCAAGCTTAAAGCCATTCATGGGATCAGAGAATGGCTCTCTGGCAGCAGCTCCTGGGACTGAAATCAGAAACAGACTGGAAAGAACAAAGAAAATGAATTCTGTGGATTAGGCACAGTGCCAGATGTCCTTATGCATTTTTTAATTTTCATTTAACCCTCTCGAAACCCCCACGAATAAGATATTATTGCCATTTTACACCTGCTCACGGAGACGCAAAGGGCTTAAGTATCTTGTCTCAGGCCCCACGTGTGGCTGAGCCCAGAGTTGAACCCAGCTCTGCTTGCAAACAGAGCCTGAACCTTCTACCCCAGCAGATGGGAAGCATCCGTGGGTTCTCAAGATCATTGCTGATGTGATAAAAGCTGGGACAGAGATTAGGCACGGCTAGCAGCAGCTGCCTTGTCCCGTGGCCAGTAGGAAAAGAGGGCAGGGTGAAGACCAGCGGATCAACTCTAAAGTCACATTTCAGGTTTTAGAGAAGTTATCCTCTGGATCAGTCAAGGGTCTCTGATCTCATTTTAGGGATGGCTACTCCAATAGCTATTTTTTCTTTTGGCCTACGTGCTCTCTCTGCTCTGATGAGTAATATTTATATCCTGATCTGATCACTTAGGTTTGGTTTTTACACAGGTTATTTAAAAACTTTGGTGCATAATTTTCTCCTGACACGCCATTGGCCAATAGCCACAAAAGCCCTCTCATTACTAAAATTCTTCTATGCCAAGTTCTTCAAGAAATTAGATCACCTTCGGATGAATTAGTAATAAAAACGAAAGCCACAGCTAGTCGCAGGGATAACTTTGGGCTCTTGCCCGACAAGTAAATCATCTGTGTGAAAGAACACAGGCTAACAATTTTGGACTCTGGTCTCTGTGGCCACATGGTGACATTGACCTCACCGGTAGGTAATTAGCCAGATTAGCTGCCTTTCGGGTTGTGTTCTCTCATCACGAAACCTTCTTTTCCCAACTCAAACCACGTGGGCTACCACGAGAAAACAAAAGCACAAACCGCCCCCCACACCCAGAAGCCCCTTCTGTCAGGGATCCCGAGGGGACCCGGGAGAGCTGTTGGAAGGCAGAGGAGGGCTGGTCTTCATCGCATACCACAAGTAGGTGGAGGGCTTGTTGTTCTGTTTCCCGCCTATGAGAGGATACCCCTATTGTTCCTGAAAATGCTGACCAGGACCCACACTTCCAACAAAAATTCCTCTACCCCTGCGGCAGCCGCCAAAGCGGCAGAAGCAGCAGCCACAGATAAGTGTTTTGATGAATTGCAAGATGGAGAGGGCGTGCAGTGCCCCCAGCCCTGCTGATACCAAATGCCTTTAAGATACAGCCTTTCCCATCCTAATCTACAAAGGAAACAGGAAAAAGGAACTTAAAACTCCCTGTGCTCAGAGACAGAAATGAGGCTGTTACAGCCTGCTTCTCTACTGTTCCTTCTCGCCTCCGACTTGTAAACAAGAACTACTAGAACGTGAGAATGGGAAGCCGCAAACCTCTGGGTGCTTGAAAGGGTCCCCGGGAACCTCATGCACATCTGCGGAACCTGGATGGAGAGATTGGGGGAAGCATGGACTCTTTAGCCGGCTTAGTTCTCTATGGACTCAGCTTGCTCCTTTCTGGTAAGATTTGGCTTTATTTTATTTTATTTAGTATTTTTTTAAAAACGGTGATTCTGGGCGCTCTCACTATTTCCTAGTGCTGGTTAACAAGAAGCAGCTGTGGCATGGGCACCGTTTCTCTGTTTAATATGTAACACTCCATGTAGTGCGCGTGAGGACTGAAATGCAAAGTCCTCGTGGCATGAACTGCTTTTCCCCGAGTTTCTCTCCTGCATGGTTGCCCCGTGTGGCCACAAACTCCAGGAGGACGGATAAGGTCACTTTATTGGGAGAGATTTGCTTCCTTGGTACATTATTTCGTGGCTCCTCATGAGGGATTGTTTTCTTAATTTCAAAAAAGAAGAGGAAACCTGGTTTCACCTACTTCAAAGAAATGCACGCTGAGAATTACGGGACCCACTAAAGGCAGTGTACACACTTGCCATTTTTCAATGGGAGCAAAAATGCTTTGTCTACAGATTTCATATCTGCATCCTAGTTTATTGAAAGCAGTCAAATTAGTCAAAATAGGCTTATTGTTTTTTTTCTAATCGTTGGGGTCAGGGAGTTTAGGGCTCTATAATTCTTGTTTTGTCTAGAATATTTGGCATAAAGTCTTGATTGGCCCAATGAAGTGAAAGTTTAGGTAGCCACCCAGGTCCCTGGGCGCCGGAGAGCATGGAAGCCTGTTGTGGAGCTCAGGAATGGTTGGCCGGCTGTTTTTAGAGTTAGTGCCTGTTGTTTGGATTCTAAATAGTGTGTGACCCTGTGGTGTGTGCATCTGGCTGGCAGTGGTATCAAAACTTGAAGTTCAAATAAATCACAACTGTAATTGCCATCGATCCCTCCCCTTCGGTTTGGAAGCATCCTAATTATTTGTCATGAAGATAGAATTGATCCTGGAAATGTATTTGACAAAATTTGCTGACATAATGGTGCAGGCTATGTTACAGTGATGAGACTTGATCCAAATATACATAAACATCTGTTATATTATTTTTATGTTTTTCTGTATGTTTGAAATCTCAAATATTCAAATATTAACCCAATAATATAACAGAATTGCATTTAAAGTCATTTGGTTATAGCTCTTCAGTTTGCTTTCAACAACCAATTATATGGAGGATTCAATAATATTTTTAAAACTAAGAATATGTAGTACAAATTGCTGAAAATGAAAGATTCTCTGAGATGGTGTCGATACTTATATAGAAATTGTTCATATTAATATAGAAACAATGTTGATTTCTTTCTAAGAATTTGTACCTTGACACTAAATAATTATCTTCATTCCATTGGGTTTGCTTCTTCTCTGTGTAACATATTTATCAGTGATGGGAAATCTAGAACTGATTCTACACCAGGGTTTAGAGTGATCAAAGCCCAGGAGTCTACAGATGCTCTGAGGTACTTTTTAGGTTAAATAACACACACACACACACACACACACACACACACACACACACACGCACGCTCACACGCGCTCAATTGCTTTTATTTACTGCCCCCCACCCCAGCCTAAAGTCACCGTGTATGGCAATATGGTCTTAGAAAGGCAGTCATAAAATTAAACAAAAAAGTGGCCAAAAGAGTGGCTCCATGTCTAGACCTTAGTTCCCTGAAATCATCACAGACGTCAGCAGGGAGAGGCGCAAACAGAAGGGTTTCATGAGCTTGTTGACAAGGCAGGGTGACACTAACAAGGCTGGCTTCTGGGGTAAGTCTGTTGTGTTGAATCTGTTTTTTTAATCCTCACCCGAGGATATTTTTTCATTGATATTTAAAGAGAGTCAAAGAGAGAGAGGGAAAGACAGAGAGAAACATCGATGTAAGAGAACACATTGATTGGTTGCCTCCTGCACACTCCCCGACCAGGGCCCAGGCTGGAGAGAAGCCTACATCCAAGGTATGTGCCTTTGACTAGAATCGAACCTGGGACCCTTCTGTCTGCAGGTGGACGCTCTATTCACTGAGCCAAACTGGCTAGGGCTGAATCTTAACTTACATTCCCAGTCTGTGCCTCAATGAACATGAACACCCAATGCTTGGAAATTATAGTAACAAGAATCCAGCATGATCATGTCTGTAGGCATGGATCCATTCTCTAAGCCAAGCTCTGCTGGTAGACTACAGCAATGGAGCAAGGGACTCCTGGGTTTCTCTCTAGTGGGTTGTTTCTCACTCCTATTTTTCTGAACAAATAGAACTAAAACATGATGTCACATTTACCTCAATGCAAGTACACTGGGTTGCAGATGCTCACTCATAAGAGGGCTGGAGGAGGTGTGTAATTTTAATTTTCAGATTTCTCTCAAATCCACCTAGATTCTGATATATTGCCCTCCCAATTGAGAATCGTGTCCAATTTCAGTTTACAAACAAGTTCTAATAAACGTATCAATTTCTCCCTACTCCCCCATCTTCACCAAACCAGGCTACTCTCTCTAAAGAGTTGTGTATCCAGAAAAACAAAATAAGTCACTCTTTCTGCTTATCATAGTATTGTCCTGTGAGGTCAACACTGACCCAAGGGGAAGTCTCTGGTGGCATGCCTTCATACCTCCTTTCTGTCTCATTGGACATTTTAAAAACAACCTGGATTCAGAAATAGTGGATATCTTGTCTGAGATGGCAGAGGAAATTCAGTTACAGGCATACCTTGGGGATATTGTGGGCTCATTTCCAGACCACCGCAATACTATGAGTATCGCAATAAAGCGGGTCATAATATTTTTGCTGGTAGAGAGTCTTGCACTCAATTTGTAAAATCACATCTGTGAAGCACAATAAAGCGCAGTGCAACAAAATGAGATATGCCTGTATGAGGTCAGGAAAGTGGTTCCAGATGGAACTGCCTCATTAGGGCTGGTCATATAAGGCTAATACCAAGTCTGAGTAATCAAGGGTGGAGGTCTGAAGCTAGGATGAGAGACACACCTGGGAATTACTTTCACTGGGAGGAGTTTTGCTTCCTTCACAAATGCTCCCTCCTAACCATTGTCTTTGTTGGGAGGTCTCTGCATTTCCTTCTCAGCCCTACCCTGGGAGAGCTTCCTGCAAAAGCCTAGCTCTTCTAAGACATCTCTCCAGAAGGAAAAGACACTTCCAAGTCCACCTCAGAAGACCATGCCGTGTCCTCTAAGGCATTCAGATGGGTGGCCTCCAAAGTTTTCTGACATTATCAATTCATCTTCTGGGGGCCCTTCCCCTGAAAAGACACGTGTTTGTGTGTGTGTGTGTGTTATGTCACCTGCTTATTCCCTGTAGATGGCTTATTGGTTAAAGCACAGAATCAGGATTCAGATAGATTTCACTAGGCTAGAAGAGTGAACCAAACAAAAGAAATACCATTTCAAAATAGATAAATGTCAAGTTATGCAATTGGGCTAAATAAATATGTTCAATATGAGAGATGTTTGTTAAAAGTTCTAGCTTTACCAACTTTTGGTGATATACAAAATTCATAGGAAACGGCACATCCTCTGCTTCCTAAAAGTTAATACATAAGCTGTAACAGTTTGCATTAGTAGAAATATAAGGTCTAATTTAGAAATAGTCATCACTTCACTCTATCGCTCAGAGCATATCTATTAAACACTGAAGACACTGAGAAATTTGACGGTAAACATAGTAGACAAGCAAGAAGGTAAGTGCTTTAGAAACCATGTCATATGGAGTATTTAGTGAGGGAAAGAGCTGAATGGCAGTGTTTTTAAGGGTTTCCATATAGAAGACATCATAGATTGACATTGTGTTTTGCCAGATCTAGGATCCAGGGGTGGAGGGAATTGCAGAAAGACAGAGTTTGGCTTTTTTGATGAAAACCTTCTAAAAATTCTATTAACACCGCCCCCCCCCCCCCCCCCACCACCCCAGGAGTGAGCTACATACTGGAGAGTGCTCAGGCTTAGGTTGGGTGATTGCTTATTAGGAATATGAAAATATTATGTAGAGTGTGGTGGTTACTACCCTGCCTTTCACATTCTTTTCATTTTATTATCTGTCTGTAGCTCTTCTCTGATCACTTAGCAGATGGAGAAGGGTTCAGAAAAGCCACCAAGACCTTTGCCCAATTAAACCAAACTGGGTGTGTGTCCTGAATGTGGAGCCAAATATATAGTCACTTTACACTGAATTTTAAGTCAATGTGCCTTTTGTGAAGAAAAAAAAAGCCACATGAACATGTGCTGTGATGACTGTCCTTTGAAGCCACTGCTCTGTGGTAGAGCTAATCAAGAATGCAGAAGAAGAAGAATGGATCGTAAAGTCACAGATCTGGGGTTAAGCCCAAATTGGATGAGCATGGGCAAGTTATTTGACTTTTCTAAGCCACAGTTTTATCATCTTTTATGGATGAGAATATCTATTTCCCAGAGTTATAAGCATCAGGTCTGATAATGCATGTGCAGTATTTAGCCAGTAAGAACACACTTAATAAATGAAGTTAGTTTAATCAAAAGAGAAGTGTTGCTGTGAAGCCAATGCTAGTTCAAGACTGATCTAATCTTTTCCAAGATGTAGGGGAATCATTTGCTATTCACAGAATCAGTTTTCTCCTGAAAGACCTCAACAAAATCCAGTCCCTTAAATTTTGTGCTGGCCACTGCCCAGCTGACAAGCCAAAAAACTTGGCCAACTATCCAATGTTTTTCCTCACCTATCCATTCATCCCTTCCCATGGCCTTTCTGCCTCCACAATATATGCGTTCTTTCCTCTTGGCTCTTGTTCATGCCATGCCATCCACTTGGAGATGACATCCTCCATGTCCACGTTACAAATACAGTTCAGCTCAACTTGCCCAAGCCAACTCTTCCTCATGATGTTCTTTTCCTAATTCTGAGTTCCCTTACCACGCAGGCTGTATCTTTGAGCTCTGGGCACATAGATTGAGCCAAATCATCCTCTAACATCTTTGACAACAGATATTACTTATTTTTTCTTTTTTATAGTGCATATATTTGATGTTCAGTAATCTTTATTGAGCTTAATATGCCACAGTGAGAAACTTGGTATATGGCACAGTAGACCTGAAATAAAGAGAGAAAGTTGTAGAAAGGGTTTTAGCCACACTGAAATAATCATAGTAATAATAATAATAATAATAACAAAACAATAAATCAATTTTGTATACATTGCAAATAATAATAATAACAAAACAATAAATCAATTTTGTATACATTTATATCTTAAAAGGTTGCCTTATGTTAAATATTTGATGTAAATAAGGTAAAAAGAAAATGCTTTTTTTCCCCTTAGCTATGAAACATAAAAAATATACACATGAAAATGGGTTTAATCAGGACTTTCCTAATTTAGGTATTGTTAAATACTACCCAAAATATATACATACTTGTTATTCAATAGACATTTATTGAGTTATTGCCTGCCTATCATTCATTCATTAATGCATTTACTCACCTATTATTTCAGTTAATGAAGACATATTGAGGACTTCTTTGTGCCAAATACTGTACTGGGTGCCAGGAATGCTAAAAAGGATGAGTCTCCACCCCCTTGCTAACCTCACATTTTAGGAGAAAAGATGAATATAGGCAGATGAATTATATGACACTGTAATAAATGATACAGTAGGAATATATACAAAATCTAGCTTTTCAAGAGCTACAAAAATTTTATTGGCTTCAATAAAAATGGAAACTTTTGCCCAGATAGTATGGCTCAGTGATTGAGTGTCCATCTATGAACCAGGAGGTCAGCATTCAATTCCCAGTCAGGATACATGCCTGGGTTTCAGGCTCAATCCCCAGTGGCATGAAGGAGGTAGCTGATCAATGATTTTCCTCTCATCATTGATATTTCTGTCTCTTCATCTTCCTCTCTGAAATAAATAAAAATATATTTAAAAATTGAAACTTTAAAATAAAAATTAGACAGAAACGTTCAATTAAATGTCTAAAACACAATGTCAACTTCATTAATTGTTATAAATAACATTAATTTTAATAGTAATGAATATTGCCAAAAATCAGAGCAATTGTAGCTATGAGTTACTCATAGACAAATAATTTTAAAAGTAAGAAAATAAAAAAGAAAAGGAAGAAAGAACTGTCCATTACGGGGAGCAGGGGGTATGAAATAGGGCAGGCTCCAGGAAGTTGAGTAAGGCTAGAATGTAGGGCGGAGGTGGAGAATCAAGATTGGGGTCAGACTGGGAAGGGCTTTTAGGCCATTTTAAGCAGCTTAGACTTCATGCTGTACATATTGAAATTTGGCATCGTGTTTGTTCTAGCATATCTGATGTATGTCTTGGAACATTCACTCTGATGATAGTATGGAGGATGGATCGACATGGTAGAGACTGTAGGCCTGGGCCAATGTTGCTTCCCAACACTTTATTCAGGAAGGCCTGGATGAGGAGGGGGATTGGAAGTGTTAGGAGGTAAAACTCTAGGGGCTGATGATTGATTGCTTGTGGAGGTTGAGAGAAAGGGGAGAGAATAAGCCTGGCTTCAGGATTCTGGTTTGGGTGATGCTGGTGCCATTCAGTGTGGTGAAACAGGGCAGAAGGGACTGGTTGGAGATGGGCTGAGATGGAGCAAGGACTTACTTTGTACATGTTGACCTTGAGGTTCCATATAAAGGGAAATATTTAGCAAAATTTGCCTTTCCGGGTCTGACACTCAGAAGAAGGGGATTGGGCAAGGGATTGCGACAGAAATTTTAGGTTTATGATAAGTGAAGCCATGGGCATGACTATATCTTCAGCTGAAGTGAGGGGAAGAGAAGGAGGAGCTAGCTAAGGGTTCTATGAAGAAGCAGTCAGGAAAGTGGCAGGAGAGGCAAATCCAATCAGATTCCTTTCCCGGGACTCTAGAGAATTGTGCTGTGATAGCTAAGGAAAGAGAATTTTAAGGGGATAGTAAGGTGGGGGCAGCAGAGTGACAGCCTCAGGGCCTGGCGTGGGGGACCCAGACTGCAGGTGTATTGTCTTACAAACGGCTTGATGCTCTGATAATATTCAGAACCCAAACTGGAAGGGATGTCAGAGGATCAACTGGCAGTGCTCCGAGCCTACAGGAAAGGGAACGTCTAATGTTGCCTCCCTTATTTCTGGAATTTAAAACCGATAACCCAATTCCCACCAGTCTGGCCAGACTGTTTCTTTTCTTTTCTTTTTTTTAATCCTCACCCGAGGATATGTTTTTATTAATTTTAGAGAGAGGGGGAGAGAAAGAGAGAAATGTTAATGTGAGAGAAACATCGATCCGTTGTCTCCCATATGTGCCCTGACCCAGATTGAACCCACAGCCTAAGTATGTGCCCTGATTGGCAGTCAAACCGCAACCTTTTTTTGGTTGCATGGGACAACGCTCCAAACAACCGAGCCACCCGGCCAGGGCTAGCCACACTATTCTAACTCACATCACACGTGCAGAATGCTGTTTAGATCGAGCCATGCCTACTGTTGTGTAGATCCCACCCCCACTGCCTCCTTTTGTCCCTTCAGGAATCTGACTACCCTTTTCCCTGTGTCCCTTCCCAAAGACTGCAGGGACAGGTGTGGGGACGTGGGTCAGCCAGATGGACAGGGTCCTAACTCTTTTCAGCACGTCTGTTGGTTAGAGGGAGTGCATTCCCACTGCCTGGTGCCGCGGTGTCTAAGATGGTATGGGTGTGACAAAAAGAGGAGAACATTTAAAGATGAGCCACGGGTGTCAGGCAGCCTGTTGAGGGGACGGTGTGTTGTGCTGTTTGCTCTCTGCTTGTCACAGACCCTTGCCCAGGGCTTGCCAGTGAGGTGTGTGTGGTGGCCACACCCATCTCAGTAGATCTGTCAGCTTTCCCGCTTTTGTTAGAGGGTGATATCATGCTTCCTGGGGGGAGCGCTGGAAGACAATGCTCGGCCACTTTCCTCCAGATACAATAGGCGGAGTCAGGAAGGCAGTATTGACATTGCTGGGCTGGGAGGCACTCGCTGCTCTGCAGCCGTCAGATGGTGAACCAGCTTAACCTTGGCACACACGGCCTGGGTTGTGCAAGGCGTCTGGCTGCAGAGCCAAGGGGACTCCACCCTGGGGACAGGAGTGCGTTAGACATCTGGGAATCTGGGATGGGCTTCAAATTCCGATCCCTGTGTCAAAAACAACCACAAAACAATAATAGTACCAGTAATAACAAAAATAACTGCCACAGATGACTACCTCTATGTACCAAGTGTTTAATATGATGTTACTATCTCCCAACAACCTTGTGCAACAGGTATTATTATTCTTGTTTTAAAGACGATTTTTAAATTGATTTGTAGAGAGAGAAGGGAGAGGGAGAGAGAGATAGAAACATCCATATGAGAGCGAAACGTTGATTGACTGCCTCCTGCCTGCCCACCACTGGGGACCTGGGCATGTGTTCTGACCAGGAATCAAACCAGGAATCAATGGATGGGCCAATGCTCAACCAATTGAGCCTCACCAGCCAAGGCCAAGTTTTAAAATATATGTTGAGCCCCAGCTGGTTTGGATCAGTGGATAGAGCGTCGGCCTCTGAACTGAAAGGTCCCAGGTTCAATTCTGGTCAAGGGCACATGCCTGGGTTGTGGGCTCAATCCCCAGTGGGGGACTTGCAGGAGGCAGCTGATCCGTGATTCTCTCTCATCATGGATATTTCTATCTCTCTCCCTCTTCCTTCCTCTCTGAAATCAATAAAAAATAAATTAAATAAAATATATGTTGACATCAAGGTTCACACAGGTTCAGTGACTTGCCCGAGGTTGAACTGTAGTAGACGTCCATTATGTTGTACTGCCTGGCATCTCCGTGTTGAGCTGCTGCCCTGATTGCCCTCCACGTGATTCTGATGGACTGCGGTCACTGCTCTTACTGTGCGCCATTCATCTGACGACGGCAGTTGGTTCAGGGGGAGGTTGCATGACCCACAGTGTCAGTTAGACTCTTTCCTGGGAATTTCTGAGCAATATACTCTCTTTCCTCAATGAAGACACTGTACGTCTGGAGCTGCCAGCTTCCGTAGGCACTTGAAGGAAGCGGGTCTTTAGAAGGAAAGACTGAGGACAGTAACAGAGAGAACAGGAGCAAGTCAGGCACTCGGACGTTATTTGAGCACTGGGTCCAGTGGTTTTAGATCGGAGACCCATCCCTGTGCCTTCCAATTATGCGAGCCAGTCACCCTTATTTGCTTGTACTATTTTGAATCGATTTCCGTCTCTTGAAAGTGAATAGTCCTGAGTGAGCCCATGGCCTAAGTAGGAAATGACGGAGATCAGAGTTGAAGTGAGAATGACCTGACCCCAAATTCTGAGCTCTTTCAAAAACGTCACTGTGCTGTCTTCTAATTAGTATTTCATGTTCACCTCAGGCTGGTTCCTGGAAATGAGGCTGATAACAGTATTTATTCATGTGATTTGGGGGAAGATCTTAAAAGAGATACTACTTAAAAGTACTTAGTACAGGGTTGCGACACGATGAGCACTCAATAAAAATCAAATGCTCTTAATTATTTGCTTATAAACAAAGCTGGAGCCGTATATTGCCTTATGCCAGTCCTTTCAAATCACAGATCCATCCCTGAGGGCAGGTGACTCTATATTCTATGCCAGATGGAACTCCCCACTTCCTTTGGTGAAACTCAGCATTGGTACCCTAAGCTTGGCCCTGTCTCAGGGACAAGGAGAGAGAAGCTAAATCTGAAGTGTCAGGTGGGGCGGAGGGGGGGTGGGGGGGTGGTTCCCTACCTGTGGCTCTACCAGCTCACAACATGGTGCTCCCTACTTTTCTCCTGCCAGCCCCTCATTGCCTCTTTTCTCTGGTCCCGACTGACCTGAAGCTATAGGGTGATTTTTCTCCTGTAGGACCCTAACTCATTTATCCCAAACCTAATTCTTAGTTCTTGACTGTTTACTATAGAATTGTCCTTTCCAAGTGGAATGTGCCTCACTTCTGACTAAGCTCATATTTGGATTATTGGACCCATCTTGGAGGGAGGGAGTGTGTGTGTGTGTGTGTGTGTGTGTGTGTGTGTGTAACAACAGCTCTGCTCCCATTTCACCACCATCTTCCCACTGATTCCTTCTCTCAGTTCCTCTCGTGTCTAGCACCTCTTGAATCCAGAGGGCACTTTCTGATCTTCTGGAGTTGGTTTAAACACCCACCTCTTTACTATTTACTGCTACCACTTCAGATCAAAGAGCAGCGGGGAGGAGGTAGTTGGCTGTGGTAAGCAACTTTTCAGGAGCCAGTCTTTGTCTACCTCCCCAGGCTCGTGTGATTCTTAGTCCTTCATGCTATGTTGGAGGTGTATTTCAGTCATACCAGGCTCTCTGCACTTCTCAGACGTACACTTTCAAGCCTCCTTGCCCTTGTGTATGCTGTTTCTTCTGCCAGGAATGTCCTCTTCACAGTCTCTTCTCCACTTGTCTAACTTACTCATGCTTTGTGGTCTATCTCAGCTGTTATTTATATGTATTATTGATTTTTTACAGAAAGGAGTGGAGAGGGATAGAGATAGAAACATCGATGAGAGAGAAACATCGATCAGCTGCTTCCTGCACACCCCCTACTGGGGATGTGCCCACAACCAAGGTACATGCCCTTGATCAGAATCGAACCTGAGACCCTTCAGTCTGCAGACCGACGCTCTATCCACTGAGCCAAACCGGTTAGGGCTCAGCTGTTATTTCTTCCAAGAAGTCTTCTTTAACCTCTTTAACTTGGGTAAGGGCCCTGCCTCAGCCTGGGTTCCACCAAATACGTTGCCTGAGGCAAGGGCACCTGTGCAGGTAGATTGTTAAGGAAGCGATCCCCGGGGCAAGACTGAGGGACTAGGTGAGTAGAACTGTACCGGGATGCGTTATCACGTTGGCCACTGCTATGG
This sequence comes from Eptesicus fuscus, assembly GCF_027574615.1. NCBI lineage: Eukaryota > Metazoa > Chordata > Mammalia > Chiroptera > Vespertilionidae > Eptesicus > Eptesicus fuscus. The sequence goes on along the minus strand of NC_072487.1, from coordinate 12,608,549 downwards.
ATCCAGGTGCTCCAGACCTTCTGAGGAGCCTTAAGAAATGAGACTCAGAACTGTTCACCTGCAAAGGAAGAAAGGTGTTCATCCGCTGCTATACTCCGCCTTTATTCAGGAGCTAAGGATGTGTAAGAAGCTAGTGGGTTACTGCTGTGTCCTGTGCCAGAGAAAGTTCTAGGGAAGGAAGTGAGATTTACTCTCTGGGGCTCTGGGTGGGCTACTTGAGGTTATACCTGCTCACAGCCAGGAGAGGCCTGCACAGAAGCAACCCCTGCAGAAGCAGCTGGGGTACCAGCTGGGATGGAGAGTTGTATTGGTGCCCAAGAGGTGTTGGAAATAGGAACTCTTGTGCTCGCCTCTCTCCCAGTACTTAGAAAATTAAATTACAATTTACAGTTTACTTGTCGGTTTTACCTATAAGGCAATCAGCTGCATTTGGCATATCATATTCTCAGCACCAGAGTAGTATACTGGCTGCCAGAGAAGTGCTTTAATAAATGACTTTTCCCTGGATTAAATGTTCTGACCTAGTGCTTCCCTAAGTGTGCTACGTAGACTGTTGCTGGCATGAAGGATGATTTTATGAGGTGCTTGGAAGAATATTTTTTATTATGACATCTATTAGTACATAGATATAGATATGTGTGTATAGGTATCATACCAATCACATAATTTTATGACTATTCTGGCTTAACAGGCGAAGGAAAAAAAGATGAGTTAAGGAAAATATTTATACAATTTTACAAGTAGCATGTAGACTCAGCAAGAATCATGAAAGTGATGCATAAATCAATGTAGTTTGGGAGACGTTGCTATAACTAAATTAGTTAATCCTTTAAAGATCTTCGTGTGTCTGTCCAAATAAAAAATAAAAAAGTAACCTGGCATGTAATTAAAACAATCCTAGTGACATGGACAAAGTGGAAGAGAGTCTCATGGTGATCAACCTGTCTCAAATGACTGCCTTCTCCCAGGAAATCTGCAAAGTGAACATTAGTTAATAAATCACAGACAAGATCTAGTTTATCCCTTGGGCATATTGGGCATCCCTCAAAAAAGGCCCAGCAGTTAGCCAGCAAACCACTGAGCAATGCCCGCCAGTGGAGGAATGGGTGGGTCAGTTATAGTCATTCATTTAAGTTAACATGTACTGAGCTCATTCTATGCAGAATCTTCTAGGCCCATGGTCGGCAAACTGTGGCTCGCGAGACACATGCGGCTCTTTGGCCCCTTGAGTGTGGCTCTTCCACAAAATACCACGGCCTGGGCGAGTCTATTTTGAAGAAGTGGCGTTAGAAGAAGTTTATGTTTAAAAAATTTGGCTCTCAAAAGAAATTTCAATCGTTGTACTGTTGATGTTTGGCTCTGTTGACTAATGAGTTTGCCGACCACTGCTCCAGAGAGTTCAGCCCTTAACTCAGGCTCACTCAGCTCATTAGAGACTTAAGTTTCTTCACTTTAACAGAGAATGTAGAAGGCAATGTACGTTAGATTTGAACTCACATACTGTAGAGTCAAATGGGGTGAGCTTGCATTCCAGCTTTATCATTGTATTGGTTAGCTATTGCTGTGTAACAAACTACTCCCCAAACTCAGTGGCTGAACCAGTGTTTATGATCATGCCTTTGGGTCATTCGAGGACTTGTTGGTCTATGCTTAGCACAGCTAGGTAGTATTGCTTCAAGTTGCAGCAGCTGGGGCAGCTCTGCTTTTTGCTGCAGGTGTGTGGGTTGTCTGGGTGACTCTGCTCACATGTATCTGATCCCTCCTGGATCAACATATTACCCACAGTGTATTGTTCTCATGGCGATGTTAGAATGCAGAGGGCTAAGTAGACACACACAAGTGAGGTTCTTAAGGCCTAGGCTCAGGACTGCATATTGTCACTCCCAGTCATAGGCCATGTCCAAAGTCAAGTGCTGGGAAGTATACTCTGCCCGTAGTGAGGCCAAAGCAAGCATGTAGATGCAAGGAAGGTTGAAGAATTGGGGCCGACAGTTCAATCAGGGTTAGGGTTGACTTGACACACTGGCCCAGCATCAGCCATTCTCCACCAGCAAAAGGGCTCAAAGGAGTAACCTTCCCAAGATCCCCCAATAACTCACTTATGAATTCCTTTCTTTCTCTCAGAAGTGCATAATGGCTGCAGATGTAAGGCCCCTGGCAGCGTGGCCTGCTTTGTGCGGCCCGGCCCTCCCAGCCCCTTCTCCCTGTGCATCTCACACCCAGAGTCAGCGGCGCTTTTCACACAAACCGTCTGCCAAGAGGTGCAGAACCGGAGCCAAAGCACAACAGCTGCAGGAGCTCAGCTGCATTCAGAGGCCTGGGGTAATCTCCTCCCAGGCCCGGCGAAGCACAGCCCTGGCCACTGAGTGACTCTCGAGTGCATTAGCCATCAGCAGCGTGTGATTCCAACATGAGTAATACGTGAATCCTGCCAGCTGCTTCTGGAATCAAACAAAAAGCAGTGTTGTTGCCAGCCAGCCGGAGAAATCGCCATGAACTACACCACTATCTTCCCACAAAAGCTGGGAAGAGCCAGCCGCTCAGGCAAACTTCAGCCAGAGGCCCTCTTTCCTCTTCCAGAGATTGCTTTCTGATGGGACTCGGGGCTTATACCCCTACCAAGCCCACCTTTTCACTTTAGGCGGTTATGCTCACAGATGCATCTGGGCTGGAGTCCCACTCAGCAAGGTGATAGTTGAGTGTGACCTTGGACACGTCCCTCTAGATGGGGATAACAATGCTGCCCACACTACAGAATTGTGGTGATTGCATGATATAAGCAGATCAGATGTGTAGCAAAGTGCAGATTCATAAAAGATGTGCAATAAATATTAGCTATCATTATTATTTCTTTTTTTTTTTTTCATATTTTATTATTTTTTTACAGAGAGGAAAGGAGAGGGACAGAGAGCTAGAAACATCGACCAGCTGCCTCTGCACACCCCCTACCGGGGATGTGCCCGCAACAATGTACATGCCCTTGACTGGAATTGAACCTGGGACCTTTCAGTCTGCAGACCGACACTCTATCCACTGAGCCAAACCGGTTTCGGCTATCATTATTATTTCTTAGGTCTCTCTATGTCACTAGAGTTATTGCTCCTAAGAGCACCCTGTCTCCAAGAATCTATATATGCTGTTCTCTTCCATTCATCCCATTTAAACATATCTCATTCCTCCCCAACCCATTCTATTCTATGAATATTTTTGAGCTCCTGCTCTGTGCCTGGCACTGGGTCAGTGGATGAAAGATGAATAAAAACCCTGGACTGGTGGCTCAGTTGGTCAGAGCATCATCCCGTGGGTTCAATTCCTGGTCAGGGCACATACCTAGGTCGTGGGTTCCATCCCTGATCAGGGAGCGCACGGGAGGCAACTAATGACGTTTCTTTACCTCTCTCTGTCTCTCTCTCTGTCAGTCTGTCTGTTTCTCCCCCTTCTTCTATAAAAATCAACAACGACAACAACATATCTTTGGGTGAGGATTAAAAAGAAAGATGAATAAAATAAAGGCATTGCTGCTAAGTATTTGCTGTTGGGGTGTGAGCTGCTGATAGACATATAGTAGATTCTTGTTATTCATAGTAGTTATGTTCTATAAGCCACCAACACAGGGTTCATTTCCTTCAAGTTGCAACATTTTTGTCAGCTGATTAATATGGAACCCACTTTTGTGTGTGTTTCTGTTTAAAGACAAATCATTAAACATAAATCGCTGATTCATTAACACACTCAAGGCTAATAGCACTGTAACTCCTGCCTGAGCAAGGCTTATGTAACACACATACGTTCTTGTAAGGCACCTCCGGCATGCCTGTGCTTAGGAGCATCAGGGAGCACTCACCACTATGCTTGGAGGCGATCTTAAATGGTAAAATCGCCAACAAAAGGCACAGAAAGGTGAAAAAGTGGCACTACCTGTCCCGGGAAAGAACACTGGTTTGCAGCACGAGGGCTGAATAGAGCGATGCCTTGTTTCACCTCAGTTGGTAACACATGTACCTGAGCACCCAGAGCTTCTGCTGCCCAGCATGTGATCCAATGACCCAGTGACCGGGAAGTCACCACGAGTATCAATTTTGCGGTTATAAACAAATTGTAGGCAAATTCTCAGACATGGAATCAACAAATACTGAGGATAGACTGTTTATACAAATGAGTGAACAGCTCAGACTGCAATCAAGTTTCCACAGAAGTCAGGGCAAGCACAGGAGAGGGAGGACTAAACTGGATTCAGTCTGGGGCAATCAGTTTCCTTAGACCCGAGTCAGACTTTCCAGTGCAGGAGGGCATTTCCGACAGACCAGACCGAGGCGGAGCGTGGGAGATGCAAGCCCTCCTTCAGCCAGATTAGCCAGGTTGGGGCTGGCAGGTAGAGGGATGTCTGCCTCCAGCACCGGACTGGGTAGCCCAGACTTGACTGGGTGCCCTCAGGAGGCCTCTTCTCACCCACATCCATTCAAAAGCAAGACCAGCACTCTGAAATGCCAGACAGACTTAAGGGATTCCACTCCACAGTGTTAGTAACAGAGTCTTTGGTAGGTCAAGGGAGAAGACAACTTGTGTTGGACAGTGTGCAAAACTTAAACTCACCAGTAGACATCTCTCTGTTCCTCTGGCTAAGCTCCCCCAGCTCCCAGTCTCCTCATTTCTCCCCCTTTCTCTTACTGCCTCTACTATTCCACTTTAATTTAACGTGTGCAAACCATTCTGCAAAACAAAGGCCAGCTCCTTACCTGACCCCCTTTCCCCTGGAATCTTAGCAGGAGCCCCGGATTGTTACTCAAGCATGCCTTTCAGGAGTTTGTACTCTACCCTCTATGTCCCACTCCAAGGGGCTCATCGAAGTATTCGCCCAGTGAAATATTTTACCCATAAGAAGTACAAGGTCCCAGATGAGTTACCATTGCCTATCGCTGCCCTGCTAGTTATTCCTCACAGAATAAGTATTTTCTCATCTTGGATGCATGCCCTATTGTTTCTGCGGTTTTTACAGAGCCAAGTCCAGGTCCTAGCCACACTATATATTCAATAAATGAATAGATTTCTGCTAAACTGATGATTTGGGGGAAAGAGGCATCTCTAATGTTTTCCTCCACAAGCTGATATATAATAGTAATCATTGCAGTTTTCTTATATATTTCACAGCAAGGTTTTACAATTTTCATCACATTAAGTTCTAAACATTTTTTCCTAATAATTCTTAGAAAAATCCCCAAATGGTTTTGAAACTTAACAAATAATTATGAATTTTATCTTAAAGAATAAGCGGGAGGAATAGCTAATAAAATTCTGGAAATAAAAGATTTAATGTCTTAGGACCAGCTATACTAGATCTGAAGACAGAGACAATGATGTAATACAGTGGGGGACAGTCCAAGGATGTGGACACACAGGTCAACAGACTAGAAAGTCCAGAAGCAGACTGGAGTTTATATAAAACCTTAATATCCTATAAAGGATACAAATCAGTGGGAAAGGAACAATAGTTCTAGGAAAAGTTATTTTTCTGTTTGGAAAAAGAGAAGTGTTTGAAAAGCCTATTTGTTACCTCATACCAAAATAAATTGCAAATGGATTAAAGAGTATATGTAAACATTTAAGGCATCAAAAGAAGATGGAAGTGAATATTTATTGACTTTTCATATGGAGAAGGACTTTTTTAAGTTTAAAAACAATGGAAGAAACCACAAAAATAAAAATCAATGCACTTAGCTACATAAATATTTAAACTGTTAATCCAACAATAAGCAAAATTAAAAGGCAAAGAACAAATGAGAAAAATGTTGCAATGAATATAGCATGTAAGAGATTAAAGTATTTTTTTAAAAGAAGCTCGTTGAAATGGAAGGAAAAAATCAAAACATCAATAGAAAAAGAGAGGAACAAATAATGCACAAAAGGAGGAAATACAAGTGGCTAATAAGCGTGTGAAAAAGTTCACTCTCTACATTAAAATCAAATCAAAATAAGGCCGTATTTTTCTGTATCAAACCAGCAATGATTAAAAAACAAGTGAGAATACTCAATAATGCATGGCTGGGGTTAATGAAATGTTCAGTCATATACCTCATACAGTATAGCTTTTTAGATAGAAATTTGGCAATGTAAGGTAAATTTTCTCACTTCTCACTGTGTTTGGATAGGCGTGGTCTGGTGTTTAAAGAAGGATTTCATGATAAGGAGATACATTTTAAAATAATTTATATTCTGATTATCCTAAATAGACCATTACATATAGTATTAGTTTGTGGCTTTAGAGATACTTTTAAAAAATATATATTTTATTGATTTTTTACAGAGAGGAAGGGAGAGGGATAGAGAGTTAGAAACATCGATGAGAGAGAAACATCGATCAGCTGCCTCCTGCACACTCTCCACTGGGTATGTGCCCGCAACCAAGGTATATATCCTTGACCAGAATCAAACCTGGGACCCTCCAGTCCGCAGGCCGACGCTCTATCCACTGAGCCAAACCGGCTAGGGCTAGAGATACTTTTTGATGATTATTTTAATTCTTAAATTGTTATCACCTAACAGGATAAAAATAAATATAAAAGGACCCACATTTATACCAGGACTACTGTGTAATTTGGGTACATAAAATGTTTTTGACTGTCAAGATATTGATTTATACACTATTGTTACAGAAAATAAAGAAATCCCAGAGACAATGCCTTCCTTAGACATTTTTATTGGGACATTCAGGTGGCCTGAAATAAGACTCAGAGCGACAGTGAGAAATGTTTCTTTCACAGTATTCGGTTGATTTTTAAAGTTGGAAACTACTATATGAATTGGGACTCTGGGTAATTAATGTCAAATTATGGCATTTGTGTGCTTTAGTATATTTCTCTGGTTGCAAAAATAATTTATGTTCTTGTAGAAAAACTTGAATACACAGAAAAAATATTTTAAAAAATTCAGTCACCAGAGTTAACTAGACATGCTTCTTAATTACATATAAATTTGTAAATATAGACATTTCCTCAGATTTACTGCCTGAAAACCTGAAGTTCTATAGGTGCTTGGGGAATCAACTGAATGTGTGCAGTTATTTTCTTCTAAGTTGACATTCAAACATTACAGTTTTGAAATTAGCCACACATATTTCAGCCATTAGGTTTTAATTTCAAGCACACAGAATAGAGCAAAATTTTGGCTATCTTTGAGTACATTATACAGTCTAATAACTAAAGTCAATTTAACCTAGTTTTAACACCTGTAGGAGCCAAAATTAGTAGTATGAAAAATTCTGTTTGAAAGGTAGGCCTCTGGCTGATTAGTTATGTTCTAAAATTCTGAGTCCGGGGATTCTGGACTTTAGTGTGTAGAGTTCATGATAATCTTGTTCTCCAATTATGACCTTAGACCAGCAATTTTCAACCCTTTTCATCTCATGGCACACAAAAACTAATTACTAAAATTCTGCAACACAACAAAAAATATGTTTTTTGCCTATCTGACAAGAAAAAATAGGTATAATTTTGATTCATTCACACCAGAGGGCTATTGTTGTGTTGGCTGTTGTCATTTTTTAATTTGACAACCTAAGGGAAAAGCAATCAGTGCCCCTGACAAAAAAGTCAGGTATTGCATGTTTTTAGAAATTCTTTTGAATTAATTTTTGTACATGGGGACAAGCTATAATCCAGTTTCATTCTTTTGCATGTGGCTTTCCAGTTTCCCAGCACCATTTAAGTTATAATAGTCTTATCTTTGCTCCTTTGTCAAACATCTGCCTGTATACATGTGGTTTTATATCTAGGCTCTCTATTCTGTTCCACTGATCTGTGTGTCTGTTTCTCTGCCAATACAATGCTGTTTTGATTACCATAGCTCTGTAGTATAATTTGAAGTCAGGTAGCATGATACCTCTAGATTTGTTATTTTTTCTCAGGGTTGCTTTGGCTATTCAGGGTCGTTTGTGGTTTCATGCAAATCAGATGATTCTATTTCTTTAAAAAAATGACATGGAGATAATTATGCTAAGCAAAATAAGCCAGTAGGAGAAAGATAAATACCACATGATCTCACTTATTTGTGGAATTTAATGAAACATAAACTAATGAACAAAAATAGAGCCAGAGACAGAGAAGCATCAAACAGACCATCAAACCTAAGAGGGAAGGCAGGAGAGGGTAGAGGGGCGGGTAAGAGATCAACCAAAGGACTTATATGCATGCATATAAGCATAACCAATGGACACAGACACTAGTGGGGTAAGGGCATGTGCTAGGGAGTGAAAGTGGCCGGGGAGGGGTCAATGGGGAAAAAGGGAGACATATGTAATACTTACTATACGTAATACTTTAAACAATAAATAAAGTATATTCCAATATATCACATGGAAACCACCAAAGTGTCCGATGATAGAGGACTGGATAAAGATAAATTTTAAATAATTTTTAAAAAGACATTGGTATTTTGATGGGGATTGCATTAAATTTGTATATTGCTTTGGGTAATATGATAATTTTAACTATGTTGATTCTTCCAATCCTTGAATCCTACCTAATAAAATGGTAATATGTAATTTACCATCACTCTGCTATGCCCACAATTGGGCCAGGGGGAGGCACGGGGAGGCACAGGGAGGCTCAGCGTCTGCGCCATGGCTGTGCTAGGGAACAGAAGGGGCCTCTGGGGCAGCGAGCTCACGTCCCGCTGCGGACCATCAAAAGCAGGGGAGCTGGGTGTCTGTTTGGTCCTGCACCGGGCCTTTCAGAAGCCTCCACCGAGCCGGAGGCTTCTGAAAGGCCTGGTGCACCAGCGGACAGGCACCCAGCTCTCCTGTGATCGAAAGCGAAAGCGTATAGGGGACCCTACACGTGCATGATTCAATCATGCACTGGGCCTCTAGTATGGTATATTTTTCCATTCTGTTGAATCTTTTTGAATCTCTTTTAATAATGCTTTGTAGTTTTCAGTATATAGGTCTTTCTTGGTCTTTGTTAAGTTTATTCCTAGGTATTTTATTCTTTTGGTTGCAATTGCAAAAGGAATTTTTTTTTTCATTTCTTTTTCTGAAGTTTTGTTGTTAGTATACAGGAAGGTAATGGATTTTTGTACATTGATTTTGTATCCTGCAACTGGACTGTATTTGTTTATTGTTTCTAGTAGTTTTTTGGTGGAGTCTTTAGGTTTTTCTGTATACAGAATCATGTCACAAAGAGTGATAGTTTTACTTCTTTCTTCCCTATTTAGATGCCTTTTATTTCTTTTTCTTGCCTTAATTCAAAATGGATCAAAGATCTAAATATAATACCCAAAACAATAAGTTACATAGAAGAAAACATAGGTACGAAACTTATGGAACTTGCTCATAGAAAACATTTTATGAACTTGACCCTAAAGGCAAGGGAAGTAAAGACAAAAAGAAATGAATGGGATTATATTAAACTAAAAAGCTTCTGCACAGCAAAATATATTGACAACAAAACCAAGAGGCAGCCAACCAAATGGGAGATGATATTGGCAAACAGTAGCTCTGACAAAGGTTTAGTTTCCAAAATATATAAAGAACTCATAAAATGCATCACCAAAAAACAAACCAATCAAAAAATGGGCAGAGGACCTGAACAGACACCTCTCCAAGAAGACATACAAATAGCCAATAGACATATGGAAAGATATTCAACCTCACTAGCAATTGGGGAAATGCAAATCAAAACTACAATGCGATATTGCCTCACACTTGTTAGAATCACTATTATTAACAAGAAGAGGAATGACAAGTGTTGGAGAGGCTATGGAGAAAGGGGAATGCTCATTCACTGCTGGTGGATTTAGACTGGTACAACCACTGTGGAAAACAGTCTGGTGATTCCTCAAACAATTAAGAATAGAGCTACCATATGATCCAGCAATCCCACTCCCAGGTATATACACACAAAAAACTAGAAGACATGTATTCTCAAAGACATATGCACCCCTATATTCACTGTAGCATTATTCACGGTGGCCAAGACATGGACACTACCAAAGTGTCCGGTGATAGAGGACTGGATAAAGAAGATGTAGTACATCTTCACTTTGGGTGGTGAGCACCTGGTGCAATTTACAAATCTTGTTACATAGAAACCCACACCTGAAACCTGTATAATTGTATTAACCAATGTCACCCCGATAAATTTAATTTAAAAAATAAAAATAAAATTAAAAATTTAAAAAAAAGAAAATAAATTTCTTGCGGCACACGGGTTGAAAATCGCTGCCGTAGACTATAAATGTGTGTCATCCTGAGAGGGAAACTGCAAATTAGAACTTCACAGCCCCTCCTAGAAGTCAAGTCCATCTGAAGACCTGGCAGGCTAAGAGAGTGAAGCTTTAGCAACGCAGCCCGGAGCGCCTGGCCTCAGAGGGAACACACTTCTGAGCTTTCAGAGACACGCATGCCGACTGGGCTCATTTCTTGCCCAGAAACAAAGGGACAGGAAGCATGTGAAAGAAACGTTTAAAAGGATCCTGGTCCTGCTGCACCATTACTGTGCTGGGCAGTGTTCATTATTAGTTCACTCTCTGGACCTCATTTTCTGTGGGTATGATGAAAATTCTACAAGAATGTCAGCATTTCTCTGTGATAAACTCTGCACACAGGGTCACATCTCGGGACAGGCTAGTTGTGATGATTTTATAGGGAGCAAACCCCTTTTTCTCTTCATGAGTCTCAGAACTTTAGGGATTCCTAAATCATCATCATCCCTGTTTATTGACTGTTCTATTTGTCCCACGCTCTTAACACATCATTCATAAAATTTACAAAGTATTTTTTCATATGACTGTAGATCTATACATTAATCCATCTCAGGGACATGCTTAGAGGTTGGTATCATCACCTCCACTTTACAGGTGGCCATTCTGAGGCACAGAAGGCTAAGTAACCTGTTAGGGCCCTGTATTACATAAAGGATGCGTGGCAGACCTGGGATGTAGACCCCAGTGACTTCGTTTCCCAGCCCCTGGCCACACACCGCATCTGCTGCTGCTCACTAAGCTTGCTGGCCTGCCAGGGTGCAGTCTGGTCTGGGACAGGCACAGCCCCAGCTGGCACCTGCAGACTCCGATGCTGGGACACATCACCACGATGAAAGGCGCTTCTGTAAACCCGAGGCTCAGCGTGCACAGCACAGGCCGCTCGCTTCCCTTCCCAAGAATTCCATTTTTCAATGTTTATCTTTTTATTCTGTGTGTACAATATCACCGACCAGAGATAGCCACTGTTAACATTTTCCAGATAAGATTGAATTTGCTATCCCTCCCGGTGGAATTCTAATGTCCTCCTCCAGGTTTCCCCTGGGAATTCCCAGGGCACTTGCATTCTCACGGGTCCGACCCACACTGAGTGCTGACCGGAGTTTTGATTTTATTCAATTTAGACACTCCCTGGCTCACTCCTGCCTGTGTGGTCTCTTAACTCGGCGTCAACCTAGAGACATTCAGCTCAGTCTTTGACGTCAATTGAAAATGAGAATGATACCAATATCTCTACACACAGACAGACCCACAGGCACAGATAGACACAAAGACACAATTGTAAGCACAGAGACACACAGATTTTTTGTGAGCATAACACACTGAGCAGGTGAGTTGAGACCAAGATGGGGTCTATGCTGTGGCAATGCAAACTTCACGTCGAGGATTAGTAGTCACGTCTGGTTGTTCAAGTCCTTCAGCTCCTATCATATTGCTTGGCCTTTCTCTTACCTTTTGTGTTACCCATCGTCAGTCTATTAAATTTATGAATTAATTTAGGAAGGGTTATCACATTTTCACTTAGGAACACAAACCTCTCTCTCCACGTTTTAAAAACTGTTTTATCTTTTAGAATATTTCATACATCTTTTCATATAGGTCCTCCACATTTCATGTTGGGCTATTAAGTATTAAGTGGTATATTAATAGAATTATGATATACTAAATTGTTCTTGTTTTCTAGGGATAAGCCCATAGTATATGTAGAAGATATACTGTATATAAAGCCATAAATTTGTCAGTGAAAGCATTGGAACTCATTGTAGCAGTTTTGAAAGTACACATTTTCTCTTCCATTTCCTAGAAATCCTGTCTTTTAAGTTATGATCTTTTTTTGAGAATTAATAATTATTTAGAAGACTGCTTTATGATTTTTAAGGGGTTGGTTTTCTTTTTTCTGTTCAGTGTTATATTGTTAAACTTGATTTATTGTGTGTGGTGTGGGATTGTTTTGTTGTGATTTGGAATTATTGCATGAGCAATTTCCCTTTTTTGTACTTCATTGAAAAAGAAAGAGAGAGAGAGAGAGAGAGAGAGAGAGAGCGAGCAAGTGAGGGAACATGAGTTACTAAAAGGCTGACATCCCACTGTTTTGTCTTGGTTCACCTGTACTGATTGTTAGAGTGAAATATTCATGTGCCATTTGGTACATACCTACCTCTTAGGTCTCCTAAGTCCCCCCTCTCCTGACACCTGGGTGCTTAGGTCCCAATAATTCACCAACTGAAGGGTTGATGTCTGGCCTATAAGGGTCTTTCAGAACCTTTTCTGGTGCTCAGATCAGTGTCCATGTTAATTTGGTCGGCCCAGATTGTTAAATATTTTGAATATTACCTCCAAGCCACACCAACTTAAGTTAGGCGGATTCAACGACATGGACTTGGTCTAAAAGACACACAGGTATGAAATAGTGCGCGAGACTGCACTTGCCCTTTCTCTTCATGAGCCCTAAAGGAGCTTGGTCCCTGCCCTGTGGCTTCTCATACTCCATTTGTGACCAGCGCATTTGGAGGTACATAGTTTTGGTGCAACCTGATTCCTGAACACCAGCCAGCTACATTAGTCTCCCCGTATCTGTGGGGATATGTCCCAAGACCCCCAGTGAACTTTTGAAACCACAGGTAGTACCGAACCCTATATATATACGTCAGTTAAAAATGAGAATGGTACCCATGGGGATTGGGTCCAGGACCCCCGTTGATGTGCAAGTCCCTTATATAAAATGGCATGGTATTTACATATGACCTACGCACATCCTCCTGTCTCCTTTGAATCATCTCTAGATTACTTATTATACCTAATACAATGTACACGCTAGGTAAATAGTTGTAATACTATATTTTTTACAGACCAACTTTCTGGACTTTTTAAAAAAAATCTGTGGTTTGTTGAATCTGTAGATGCGTAATCCACAGATATGGAGGGTGGACTGTATACTACGTTTTTTTTTCCCCAATGCATACATACCTCTCACTTAAAGGAAGCACTTTATGGATCCTTTATGGCATATCCAAATTGCCAGTATCACTACTCTTTAGCTTTGGGGTCATTATTATTATTACTAGAGGCCCGGTGCACAAAATTCATGCATAGGGGGGCGGGGTCCCTCAGCTGCACCCTCTCTATTCCAGGACCCTTCGTTGGACATCCCTCTCACAATCTGGAACCGCTGCCTCCTAATTGCTCACTTGCCTGCCTGCCTGATCACCCTTAACCACTATGCCTGCCTGCCTGGTTGCCCCTAACTGCCCTCCCCTGCTAGCCTGGTCACCCCTAACTGTCTCTGCCTCAGCCCCGCCACCATGTCTTTGTCTGAAAGGACATCCGGAAGGTGTCCGGAAGATGTCCAGTCTAATTAGCATATTACCCTTTTATTAGTATAGATTTTAAAGTCCCATCAATTTAATAATAATAAAAGAAACCCACAATGGAAAACAGGAGGTAGGGAAGAGGCCCCTGAGTGAGGGGCACAGGGAGCCCTGCTCATGCCACCAGGTCTGGCTGCAGGGCCCCTTGTGTTGCTGTTGCTACGAGGTCAGGGGCAGTGATTGTCCTGTGGGAGCCACTGTTCATCATGGTTGAGGATGCTTCCTTCTTCTGGGGTGTGCTCAGCTCCAGCATTCCCTGGTCTTGTCCAGCAGCCAGAGATGGAGGCTCCCTGGGTTGTGCCCGGGTTGTCCAGCAGCCGGAGATGGAGGCTCGGTGGGTCTGTGTCCTGGTTGTCCAGCAGCTGGAGATGGAGGCTCTGTGGGTTGTGCCGGGTTGTCCAGCAGCCGGAGATGGAGGCTCCATGGGTTTGTAACAGTCAACCAGCAGCTCCTTAACCCTGGAAGCCCCAATATCATCCCTCCCATGTCCAGGAGTCTGTCCACATCAATCTTCAGCTTCGGGATCTTCTCTTCCTGGCAATTGTAGAGGCTAGTAAGCTGTCCCAGGATCCATTCCTCCAGGTTGAAGTGCTTCCATAACTCCTTGTGGTCCTACTTGACCGTGACCTTCCCTTGACCTTCACTGGCCATCGTCATCCACGCTGCCTGGGGCCCTTGCTTGCAGCACCAGGGGGCTCTTAAAATAGACAGGGCCTTGGACCACCACCTCCTGGCCCAGGACCCCAAGTGCCAGAGCCACACTCGCTGCGGGGCTGCTGTCTGCCATGGTGGCCACCAGGGCCATGTGCATGTCTAGCCCCTACTTGCACCACTGCCTCCGGGAAGCCCTCTGGATGGCTGCGGGCCGTTGGCTTGGTGGGCTTGATTCCACAGGACTCCAAATGGAGGGCAGCAGCGGCGGCACATGGAGCCCCCAGTCCTGGCGTGGGTGGCCTGTTCCCGCCTCTCCCTGCCGATCCACCAGCCCTTTGTCCCCCATGTCAGCTTTCTCTGTCTCGCTGGCTTCCCCTGGGGTCATTATTAAGTAAAATAATGGTTAGGTTACTTGAACATAAGTGCTGCCATACTGCAACAGTCAATCTGACACCCGAGTTAGCTTCTAAGTGACTTAGCAGGTGTGTGGTGTATCTAGTGTGGATATGTTGGACCAAGAGATGGTTCACGTCCAGGTGGGCTGGAGTGGGATAGCGTGAGATTTCATCACACTACTCAGAGTGGTACACAATCTAATACTTGAGAATTGTTTATTTCTGGGATTTTCCACTTCATATTTTCAGACCATGGTTGATCACGAGTAACTGAAATCATGGAAAGCAAAACCATTGATTGGGGTTGGGTGTGTGTGTGTGTGGGAGGGGGGCAGTGGGCTACTGTACTTGATCTGGTTCTCACCCAAAGCAACACGATCTACTCCAGGACTGGAGCAAAACTTAGCTGTTACATTTGTGGATAAATGATATAATTCCATATGATTCTTTATGGGTGATTAAAAGGATTGTCAAGAGTAGTTTGGTCTAGCCTGGCCGGTGTGGCTCAGTGGTTGAGCATCCACCCATGAACCATGAGGTCACAGTTCGATTCCAGGTCAGGGCACATGCCCAGGTTGCAGGCTCGATCCTAGTAGGGGTCCCGTGGGAGGCAGATAATAGATGATTCTCTTTCATCATTGATGTTTCTTTCTCCCTTCCTTTCTCTGAACTCAATAAAAAATATAAAAAAATTAAAAATATAGTAGTTTTGTCTATACACAATTTTTACCTTACCTGCTGATTTTTAAAACCCTGACTCCTATTAAGTACGTTGCTGCATTGGGTATATTAAATTTTAGTAAGTATTTTATGAATGATTGGAGGGGGGAATTACGTGTTAAGATATAATGCTATATATACACCTAAAAGATACATATATACATATTAGAGGCCTGGTGCATGACATTCGTGCACTGGGGGAGAGGGGAGGTCCCTCAGCGGGCCTTTGCCCTTTAGTAGTCTGGGAGCCCTCAGGTGATGTCCTAAGCGGCAGTTGGACATCCTTAGTGCTGCTGCTGTGCTCGCCAGCCGTGAGCCCGGCTCAGGGCTTCTGGCTGAGCTGTGCTCCCCTGTGGGAGCACACTGACCACCAGAGGGCAGCTCCTGCATTGAGCGTCTGCCCTCTGGTGGTCAATGCATGTCATAGCGATTGGTCGATTTGCATATTACCCTTTTATTATATAGGATAACATAGACAATATATAATATGTATAATCTTATTAAATTCTGTTTGATTTTTAGTCTACATCATTCAAAATTTGAGAGAGGTATGATGATATTCCTAACAACTTTTGTGCTTCCTCAAAGTCTTTTTGCTTTGACCAACTTTACAAATATATTTAATTCCATATGATTGGAGCACAATGATGCATAGCCACTATTCTTTCATGGTGGAATTTATTTTCTACTAGAGGCCCGGTGCAAGAATTCGTGCATGGGGTGGGGGTGGGGCAATTGGATGTGGGGCCGGCTTGGGGGAGGGGCTGCAGGCAGGGCCAGGATCAGGCTGGTTGGCTGCCACAGTGCGTGTCATAGCCACTGGTCTTTCTGGTTGTTCTGGTCGTTCTGCTGTTCTGGTCTCTGGGCTTTTATATATATAGACTAATAGCTCAGTGCACGAAATTCATGCACATTATTTAGAGGAAATAATTTAATATTGCTATTTACCCTTTCTCTATAATAGAAGTGTCAGAGATGAAAGAAAATTAGTAAAATATATATGAAAACCTTCCTCCTGTCAGAGTCTGGGGCGCACCATGGGACTCAGAGTCAAGTCCCCGCCCACCCACATGTGCCTCAAAATCATGTGAGACCCAGACCAGACCGGCCCCTGTCCAAATTGGGCTAGATCCAGACCTGGACAGTCCCACCCTTGTCAAGCCCTGCCAGGCAGGGGACATAGCCTCAGCTGCCCTGGCCTGGCGCCAGGACAGGGGGCATGCCCTGAGGTCCCCCAGCCCAGATGGGGCAGGAGGCATGCCTTGAAGTCCCCTGTCAAGCCCCACCAGGTGGGGACATGGCCTGAGATCCCCTGTCAAGCCCTGCTGGGTGAGGAGCATGGCCTGAGGTCCGCCGTCAAGCCTCACCAGGTTGGGGGGGGGGGCACAAACTCAGGTCCCCCGGCCCAGCACTGGGAAGGGGGGACAGCCTCAGGTCCCCTGTGAAGCCCCACCAGCAGGGGTTGCAGTCTCAGGTCCCCCGTGAAGCCCCACCAGCAGGGGTTGCAGTCTCAGGTCCCCCGTCAAGTCCCGCTGGGCAGGGGGCGTGGCCTGAGTTCCCCTGACCCAGTACTGGGGGTGCACCTTGAGGTCCCCCATTAAGCTCTGCTAGGTGGGGAGCATGGCCTGAGGTCCCCTGTCAAGCCCCACATGGTGGGGGTCATGGCTTAAGGTCCCCCAGCCTGGCACTGGGGCGGGGGGAGCAGCCTGAGGTCTCCTAGCCCAGCACCAGGATAGGAAATGCACCTTGAGGTCCCCCATCAAGCCCCACTGGGCGAGAGGCATGGCCTGAGGTCCCCTGGCCTGGTGCCAGGGCGGGGGTGTGGCCTGAGGTCCCCTGTCAAGCCCAGCCAGGCAGGGGGGTGCAGCCTCAGGTCCACTGGCCCGGTGCTGGGGTGGGGGGCACGGCCTGAGGCCCCCCATCAAACCCTGCTGGGTGGGGGGCGTGGCCTGAGGCCCCCCCATCAAACCCTGCCGGGTGGGGGTTCGGCCTGAAGTCCCCTGTCAAGCCCTATGGGGGCGGGGGAGGGCATAGCCTCAGGTCCCTGCTGATTGCTCATTAAGGCTTCTTATGGGAACTTGGCTTCAGCTGTGGGTGCAACCATCTTTGTGATGGAGTGATGGTCAATTAGCATATTCCCTCTTTATTAGATAGGATTTATTAGATAGGATTAACAGAACTGATAGGCTTTGTTCCATTTCATTACTACTATCCTGAATTCCACTTCGTCTGAAATCAATATTATCACTTTTGTTTTCTTTTCCTTTTCTTTTTTTTTTTTTGTAGAATAGTCATTTAATACCAGATACTAACTAGATAAATCAGATACAATCTGTGACCTCAAGAAACAGTCTGTTGTAAGGGCAAACACATCAACAGCCAACTATAATGCAATGTGACCAGCACAAAAATAGATATATGGACAGAGCACTGAAACATCACCGAGAAGCTATAACAATGATAGTAAACATGGAAAAAGATGTTGGAAATATCCTCCATCCTAACATTCTACTTGACACATATGCTATGATTTTTAGAATTTATCTTTGTGACTGAGGGTAAACACCAGGATGACTAACAAGAAATGAACTTGCCCCAGTAGCAATGGAAAAGTCTTTTAAAAAATTGTATTCAACACACCTTTCTGCTGCATTGTTTCCAGGGATGGGTACCAGGGGTTTTTCTTTTTCATTTTAATTTCTTTATTGTTTAAGG
This sequence comes from Eptesicus fuscus, assembly GCF_027574615.1. NCBI lineage: Eukaryota > Metazoa > Chordata > Mammalia > Chiroptera > Vespertilionidae > Eptesicus > Eptesicus fuscus. Next base: position 12,590,443 of record NC_072487.1, on the reverse strand, counting down.
TATTACATATTTGGCCTCATCCCCCCCTTAACTTTCCCAAACCCCTCCTCCCCCCACTCGTGCCCTCACCTCCCTGTTGTCTGTGTCCACTGGTTAGGCTTATATACATGCATACAAGTCCTTTGGTTGATCTCTCCCCCTTACCCCCTCCCTCCCCTACATTCCCTCTGAGGTTTGACGGTCGGATTGCTGCTTCCCTGTCTCTGGATGTGTTTTTTATCATTAGTTTATGTTGTTCATTATTTCCCATAGATAAGTGAGATCCTGTGATATTTATCTTTCTCTGACTGGCTTATTTCACTTAGCATAATGCACTCCAGTTCCATCCATGTTGTTGCAAATGGTAGGAATTACTTCTTTTTTAGCGCAGCGTAGTATTCCATTGTGTAGATGTACCACAGTTTTTTAATCCACTCATCTGCTGATGGGCACTTAGGCTGTTTCCAAAACTTAGCCATGGTAAATTGTGCTGCTATGAACGTAGGGTTGCATATATCCTTTCTGATTGATGTTTCTAGCTTCTTGGGATATATTCCTAGAAGTGGTATTACTGGGTCACATGGCAGTTCCATTCCAGGGATTTTTCTTCATTCTTTTTTCTTTTTACTTCTTGATAAATTCTTTGTCCATATCTTTGTTTTTTAATATTTTGTGATTTTGTTTGAAGTCTCCCATAAGCATTAACTTGGAAGGTTTAATTTTTTCTGAGACTATTTGTTATTCTATAGGTGATTTTAAACATTTATCTTTAAATCATAAAAATTACGTTTAAACTTCTCATACTGTTTTATGCTTTGATTAAAAAAAAGTTCCTGCTGCTTCCTTTTGGTTTTTAATTTTTTCCTGCCTTTTACTTACATGGCTTATATTTTTATCTTTTCTATTTTTTATGTATACATCCTGTTTTTTAAATTTTATTAAAATAAGTAAATAAAGGTTACCCTTATGTTTTTTTTTAAATAACCATACACTCACCTGAGTATATGTTTTTTTAAATTTTATTAATTTTAAAGAGAGAGGAAGGGGGAGAGAGAGAGACAGACAGACAGACATTGATGTGAGAGAGACAACATTGATTAATTGTCTTCTGTACACACAACCTGGGTATGTGCCCTCCAGCTAACTGAGCCACCTGGCCAGGGCTATCCTTATGTTTTTTAAAAACACTCTTTAACCTATACTTCTCTGATCATAATAATAAATAGTGAAATCATATTTTGAATATCCATGTACCAGTGAGGAACTCAGCACACATTAACTTTCTCCCATTCTTCCTTAGCTTTCTAAGTCTTTGCTACCTTACTATAGAATATGGAGATTCAAGTTACTTTTTACAGAACATATTTTCAATTAAAAGAAATTGTTGACATTAAAATATTTTAATAATGAAAAATTTTTTTCCTGTCCAATTCCCTTGGTCTTTGTGGTTATTAGATGCTGACGGTATATTGATTGGCACAGTAGTTACAGTTCTTCATTTTTTTGTTTTGTTTTCAGCAGGAAGTTGGGAGAGGCTATCCTAAAGATGTGAGTCAGATGACAATTTAAATCTGAGCTACCGACTTCAGTATTAAGAGGATGTATTTCCATTTCATGATGTTACTTCAGTATAACCGCACATTTGGTATATCTTAGAGTCCTTTGTTTTCTTTAAGTCAAAAACAAGTGTAGCCCTAGCTGGTTTGGCTCAGTGAATAGTACGTCGGCCTGTGGACCGAAGGGTCCCGAGTTAGATTCTGGTCAAGGGCACGTACCTCAGTTGCAGGCTTCTCCCCAGCCTGGGCCCTGGTCAGGGCTCATGCAGGAGGCAACCAATCCATGTGTTTCTCTCACACTGAGGTTTCACTCTGTCTTTCCCACTCTCTTCCACTCTCTCTACAAAATCAATGGAAAAAATATCCTCGGGTGGGATTAACAAAAACAAAAAACCCCAAACATAGTGGGTTTGAATTTTCAGTATGACAGTCTGCAAATTTGAATTGTGCAAATTTGAATTTATTTTTGAATAGTGCAAAATAATTAAACTCAAATTCCTATTATCTTTGAGATGTGAGCTGAATCTTGGAAGATATTGGACTCGGACAGATAAACACATACAGTGAAAGAAAGGGCGGCCTCGGCAGAGGGACCATGCCAGCAAATGCCAGGAAAGGAAAGCCTGCGTAGAGCTGGGGGCTAAAGAAACTACAGGCACTAGAATTTTGCAGTTGTTCAAGTGAGAGAAAATGAGGGCGTGAAAAGGAGTTGAATGTCACAGTACTGAGCTAGAATGGGCAGAATATGGGGCTAAATAGTGAGGGAGAGGGAGTTGTTGCAATAACTCAAGGGATTTTAACTTTCTGGTATTGAAAATGTGAAGGTTTATGAGATGAGAAAGGGATGATTAAGAGACGATGCTGAGTTCACTCTAGACACACAGCATTTGAGATGCCTGTGTAGGTGTCCAGTAGGCATTTTTACACCGCGTGTTTATAGCTGGGAAGAGGCTGGAACTAGAGACCTAGATTTGAAACAAGTGATAACTGAAGTCCTGGGAGTTGGTGAGATCACTGGGAAAGCGGAAATGGGGTCTTCCGTAGTACTGGTCAGGCCATAGTCACTGGGCTAAAGCCACGGCCACTTGCTGAGTTTTGGCAAAAAGGGTGGATGGGAAATTGGATCCAAGAGAAAGCTGCTATTTTAGATTCATGGTGTTACACATCGAGGACTCACGCATTGCTAATGGGATGACCAGAGTGCTAAGGTAAATGGACACCCAGTGAAATAATGCACACAGGGGAACGACCGTGCCCGCTCCTGGTCAGGGAAAAGGAAGAGCTATGATGAATTTGAACACTGTCCCGGATGTTTTACATTTAAGGTCTCATTTAGTCATCACTGTTGCTTATTTTGTCTCAATCAGTTTCCTCATCTGTGATATGGAGATAGAAGTGACTAATTCATACGGTTGTTGTGAGATTAAATAAAACAATGCATGTGAAGTATCTGAAAGGTAGTAGGTATTAATAAGTTGTAGCTATTATATGACTGCTAATAATTTCATTCATGTGTAATTGACACTGCTGCTGAAGAACAGAACTAGCAAATACTGGTTGGTAGTGATTTGCAAATGGTGCTTCTTTACAGAAACAGAGCTCTCGGGAGGTGCCAAGGAACTGCTTCAGGGTTGGGAGAGTAGGTACAGACCTGGGCTTCCATCTCCCTGACAAGCCACAGGAAGTGTGGTTTTATCCATTTTAGTTATCAGACATCAGCACAAATGTTACTTACATAAAGGGATCAGCTGGAAAATGAGCATTGCTTGAAACGAGCATAGATCTGAAGGCACAGGGGAAGGAGCAGTTATCGAACCCAAACTACCACCAGCCTGTGGCTTCTGTAGATGGCTCAGCAGGGAGGGAGCCAGGAGAATAAAAACCCTGTCTACACTCTCCTCCCACCTTATCTCCTGGGGCGTCTAATAGCTGAACCTGAGTGACATGGACAGCCTCCCTGGAACCCAGGGCTGGGTAGAGGAGTTTGGAGAGCAGCTAGAGAGGGGTACCGTATTTTCCGGCGTATAAGACGACTGTGCGTATAGAAGATTTTCCTGGGTTAAAAAGTCATCTTATACGCTGGAAAATACGGTACACCTCGTCAAAATGTAGAGAGAAACCAAAGAATAGCCTGAGACTATGCTGGCTGCTAAATTTGTATACTAAATTTGACTTAAAAGTGGACCTGGCCCCTGCCCAGACTATCTCCAACACTGAATGAAATTGCCTCCTGGCTTTCATGTTTTTGGACTGCTTTCCCTCAAGTGACAGCACAGACAGGCGCTGTCTCCCTGCTGCCGACGAGTCTGAGGGAATCTTACACTGACGACTTGGGATGATAAAGGAGCAGTTGCTCTCATAAGCCACTGGAGTGATAAACTGCCCAGCAGCTGCTGCACAGGGATCGCAGCCGGTCCCACTGCCATTCCTTTTAGGTACCACATCTCTGCCGTCCAGTCCGTCGGACACAGCCCCTGACCTGTGGCACCTGGGAGGCTTCGCAGGGTATGTGAGGGTGTGAGCCAAGCCTTGGAGGCTACGTGGTAGCGATCCAGTTGAATGGACATGGACGTGGAAGCGCTGGAGGAGGACCGTGTGAGAAGGAGACAGCTCATGCAGACATTCTGAGGACACTTCCTTAGGAAAAGTTCCCAACATGTGGGGAATGAGGTCATTGCCACTGGAATGAGGGTGGGGCCTGGCAGGGCCCAAAGGGATTACAGTAATGATGGCACTCAGGGTTTCCCAAGAACCCTTTCCTAACGAAGACACATGGATTAGCACCTCTTGGGACATTCAGGTCTGCAGTGTGATGGGGAAACTGGCGTAAGATGTAGTTGGAATTCCACCTGGCAAATGTATCTGTAATTTGGAAGTGAGTATACAGAATTTTTTTTAAACACAGGGGAGGGAATATGGCCAGACAATTGCTTCCCAAATAGGTGGATCCTAATCATGGAAATAGAGCACGTGAGGCCTGCAGGACAACAGGTTCTAGAACTGTGCACAAGGAATTGATGTGAGGCGGGAGGGCCCTGAGGCCTCTTCTGCTGCGAAGTTAAGAGTAGAATCCCAGTGGTGAGCCAGAGGGGCTGATGCTTCTGAACAGCCACTGTCCTATTTCAGAGCAAAGAGCAGCAAAGTGTAAGAACTGCTTTTATAGACAATGATGACAATGTGAGGAAGGGTTCTGGCCCAGTGGCACACGCGGCAGGCGGGGTGGGGCAGGATGGGGGTCAGCTTTGGGGTAGGTAAGAGGTCCCCTTGAGGGTCAGCTGGCAAAGGCCTGTGGAGCAAGGGCTTATGATCATCTCCGAGGAACCCCTTAACCCCCAAGGCTGCCGGCCCTCCACCACGCTGCTGTGAAACTGCTCTTCCCGAGTCAGCGCATGTGCAGGCGCAGGTTTCCTGTCGAGGTCAGTCCCGAAGGAGAGGGGCAGGAATCAAAGGACCTCAGAAGGAAACACAAGGAGCCTTCCTTACCTCGAGGTGGGCCTGTTTCCTGCCCGTGTGGGTTTGAAGTGTGAGGCGGGTAGGCACAGAGCAGGACACAAAGCATCAGCAGTTCTTCCTTCTGTGGGTGCCTTAGCTCCAAGACGGCTTCCACCACCTGTCCTCTGGGGCTGATGCAGACCGCTGTGTCATGCAGATGCACTTCATCCAACTGGCTCCACGCCACGGTCATTCAAATAGTGCTTCACACACAAGTCCATGACTTAGATGTTATTCCCCCATTTTACAGATGAAGACAGAACTGCAAGACCAAAGCTCTGTTGCCTTGATGGTACCAGGCAATTACTAATTCACAAAATAGTCACCTGGGCTTAAGGTAGATTACTTTCAATGACTGTTGAATTCTTCCAGTTCAACTTAAACGCAGTGAACACGTGCACAGTCTATCAGACATGGTGCTTGGAGCTGAGGAGTTGAAGATGAACAAGGCAGAACCTGTTCTTCAGGGAGCTCCCTGTCTAGGGAAGGAGACAGACATGTCAATCATTAATTAGAATGCTGCCATTAGATGGGTTAGTTGTATATGCTGTTCTAAAATTTAAAATCTGTATTTTAAAATTACAAAAGAAATCCAGTACTAGGTATGTAGAGCAATCAGTGAACATTACAGTTTTCCTCATCCACCCCGATCCCTAAGCCTGGCAATTTCATTAGCCAGAGGCACCACGGTGATCGGGTTGGTGTATGACTGCTGTAGTGGTATCTCATGTGCTTTTAATTAGGATTTTCCTAATGGCTAATGATGTTGATCATTTTTCTGTGTGCTTATTTGCCATCTATATATGTATCTCTGGTGAACTGTCTCAACTCTTTTGTACATTTAAAATAATTGAGGTTATTTTTTTTCTTACTGTTGAATTTTGAAGGTTTTTTTTTTTTTTATGTTTGCAGAATACAAGTTATTTGTCACATTTGTGATTTGTTTCTCCCAGTCTGTGGTTTGTATTTTAATTTTAACAGTGTCTTTCATAGATCAAGGTTTTAAATTTTGATAAAGAAAAAATATTGGCAAATTATATTTTATGTACACTTTGGTGTCATAGGTCAGAAGCCCAACATTATGAAATCTGGTCTCTTATATTCCAAAAGTTTTATATTTTTCCATTTTACATGATTTATTTCCAGTTAATTTTTGTATAAGGTAGAAGGTTTTAGTTCAGGATTCATTTTTTTTTTTTTTTTTTTTTTTTTAAGATTTTATTTTTTTTTTATTTTTTTTTTTTATTTTTTTTTTTTTTAATTTCTTTATTGATTAAGGTGTCACATATTTGTCCTCATCCCCCCATTCCCATCCCACCCCTCTCCCCACGCATGCCCCAATCCCCTGTTGAACTTAACCGTTGGATAGGCTTATATGCATGCATACAGGTCCTTTGGTTGAACTCTCCCCCTCCCCCCACCCTCCCCCTACCCTCCCGTATCCTCCCTCTGAGGCACGATAGTCCGATCGATGCCTCCTTGCTTCTGGTTCTGTTCTTGTTCCTCAGTCTATGTTGTTCATCATTTCCTCTAGATGAACGAGATCAAATGTCACTAGATATATACTAATAAGAACTGAATGTGAGACGAGCAATAATATTTATGCTGACAGGCAAATGAATCAATCTGTAGCGAGCTTCCCCCTGGACCAACAGTTCTTTTGAGACCCAATTTCGATGTCCAGTAGTTCCTTATGTGTACATGTCAGCACTGACCCCTCAGCTCTGGATGGTGGACAAATGGTGGTAATGGAGGTCTGACTCCCTCTGGTTTGGTCTCGGCCGATCCCAGGGGCACGGCGTCACCTGGACTAAGGGGCACGTGGCCTCACCCATACCCAAGGGGCGCGTGGTCTCACCCGGGCCTGGGACCCAGCCTCACCCGGATGGATCCAGGGGCGCACGGCCTCACCCGGACCCAGGATCTGGCTTCACCCGTACCCAAGGACACTTGGCCTCTCCCAGACCCAGGGGCACGTGGCCTCACCTGGGCTTGGTTGCACAAGGCCTCACCTGGATCCAGGGACACATGGTCTCTCCCGGACCCAGGGAGGCTTGGCCTCTCCCAGACCCAGGGCCACTTGGGCTCACCCGGGCCTAGGTGCACGAGGCCTCATCCGGATCCAGGGACGCATGGTCTCACCCGGACCCAGGAACGTTTGGCCACTCCCAGACCCAGGGCCACTTGGGCTCACCCGGGCCTAGGTGCACGAGGCCTCATCCGGATCCAGAGACACATGGTCTCACCCGGACCCAGGGACGCTTGGCCTCTCCCAGACCCAGGGCCTCTTGGGCTCACCCGGGCCTAGGTGCACGAGGGCTCATCCGGATCCAGGGACGCATGGTCTCACCCGGACCCAGGGACGCTTGGCCTCTCCCAGACCCAGGGCCACTTGGGCTCACCCGGGCCTAGGTGCACGAGGCCTCACCCGGATCCTGGGACACATGGTCTCACCCGGACCCAGGGATGCTTGGCCTCTCCCAGACCCAGGGCCACTTGGGCTCACCCGGGCCTAGGTGCACGAGGCCTCACCCGGATCCAGGGACACATGGTCTCACCCGGACCCAGGGACGCTTGGCCTCTCCCAGACCCAGGGCCACTTGGGCTCACCCGGGCCTAGGTGCACGAGGCCTCACCCGGATCCAGGGACACATGGTCTCACCCGGACCCAGGGACGCTTGGCCTCTCCCCGACCCAGGGCCACTTGGGCTCACCCGGGCCTAGGTGCACGAGGCCTCACCCGGATCCAGGGACACATGGTCTCACCCGGACCCAGGGACGCTTGGCCTCTCCCAGACCCGGGGCCACTTGGGCTCACCCGGGCCTAGGTGCACGAGGCCTCACCCGGATCCAGGGACACATGGTCTCACCCGGACCCAGGGACGCTTGGCCTCTCCCAGACCCAGGGCCACTTGGGCTCACCCGGGCCTAGGTGCACGAGGCCTCATCCGGATCCAGGGACGCATGGTCTCACCCGGACCCAGGGACGCTTGGCCTCTCCCAGACCCAGGGCCTCTTGGGCTCACCCGGGCCTAGGTGCACGAGGCCTCATCCGGATCCAGGGACGCATGGTCTCACCCGGACCCAGGGACGCTTGGCCTCTCCCAGACCCAGGGCCACTTGGGCTCACCCGGGCCTAGGTGCACAAGGCCTCATCCGGATCCAGGGACGCATGGTCTCACCCGGACCCAGGGACGCTTGGCCTCTCCCAGACCCAGGGCCACTTGGGCTCACCCGGGCCTAGGTGCACGAGGCCTCACCCGGATCCAGGGACACATGGTCTCACCCGGACCCAGGGACGCTTGGCCTCTCCCAGACCCAGGGCCACTTGGGCTCACCCGGGCCTAGGTGCACGAGGCCTCATCCGGATCCAGGGACGCATGGTCTCACCCGGACCCAGGGACGCTTGGCCTCTCCCAGACCCAGGGCCTCTTGGGCTCACCCGGGCCTAGGTGCACGAGGCCTCATCCGGATCCAGGGACGCATGGTCTCACCCGGACCCAGGGACGCTTGGCCTCTCCCAGACCCAGGGCCACTTGGGCTCACCCGGGCCTAGGTGCACGAGGCCTCACCCGGATCCTGGGACACATGGTCTCACCCGGACCCAGGGACGCTTGGCCTCTCCCAGACCCAGGGCCACTTGGGCTCACCCGGGCCTAGGTGCACAAGGCCTCACCCGGATCCAGGGACACATGGTCTCACCCGGACCCAGGGACGCTTGGCCTCTCCCAGACCCAGGGCCACTTGGGCTCACCCGGGCCTAGGTGCACGAGGCCTCATCCGGATCCAGGGACGCATGGTCTCACCCGGACCCAGGGACGCTTGGCCTCTCCCAGACCCAGGGCCTCTTGGGCTCACCCGGGCCTAGGTGCACGAGGCCTCATCCGGATCCAGGGACGCATGGTCTCACCCGGACCCAGGGACGCTTGGCCTCTCCCAGACCCAGGGCCACTTGGGCTCACCCGGGCCTAGGTGCACGAGGCCTCACCCGGATCCTGGGACACATGGTCTCACCCGGACCCAGGGACGCTTGGCCTCTCCCAGACCCAGGGCCACTTGGGCTCACCCGGGCCTAGGTGCACAAGGCCTCACCCGGATCCAGGGACACATGGTCTCACCCGGACCCAGGGACGCTTGGCCTCTCCCAGACCCAGGGCCACTTGGGCTCACCCGGGCCTAGGTGCACGAGGGCTCACCCGGATCCTGGGACACATGGTCTCACCCGGACCCAGGGATTCTTGGCCTCTCCCAGACCCAGGGCCACTTGGGCTCACCCGGGCCTAGGTGCACGAGGCCTCATCCGGATCCAGGGACGCATGGTCTCGCCCGGACCCAGGGACGCTTGGCCTCTCCCAGACCCAGGGCCACTTGGGCTCACCCGGGCCTAGGTGCACGAGGCCTCATCCGGATCCAGGGACGCATGGTCTCGCCCGGACCCAGGGACGCTTGGCCTCTCCCAGACCCAGGGGCACGTGGCCTCACCCGGGCCTAGGTGCACGAGGCCTCACCCGGATCCAGGGACACATGGTCTCACCCAGATCCAGGGACGCTTGGCCTCTCCCAGACCCAGGGCCACTTGGGCTCACCCGGGCCTAGGTGCACGCAGCCTCACCCGGATCCAGGGACACATGGTCTCGCCTGGACCCAGGGGTGTGTGGGCTCTCCCAGACCCAGGGGCGCTTGGCCTCGCCCGGGCATGGGGTCCAGCGTCATCCGGGTCCAGGGGCACTTGGCCTCACCCGGACCCGGAGTCCGGCCTCACCTGGACCCAGGGGCATGTGGCCTCACCTAGACCCAGGGACGTGAGGCCTCACTTATACCCAGAGGCGTGTGACCACACCCGAGTCCAGAGGCGCGCAACCCCGCCCGCACCCGGGTCTCAGCGGGGCCCCGTCTTCCCGATCCCAATTCCTGCCGGTCAATCCCCCCTCAGCAATTCCCCTGGCCATCCTTCCAGAGCTCCAGTATGGCTGCTGCAGAACTCGTCGGGCGGCGGCTCGGCGAAGTTCCGGTGCACCCGGTGCATGGCGGTGGGCCAGTCTGGCGTCGCTGCGTCGGCCCTTGGGTCTGCATAGGTGGCCGGTCGCCGAGCATGCGCACCTGGTCGCTTCCGGGGCGTTGAGATTCTTGACGGACTCAGAGGTCAGCAAGCGCGGAGTCTCCCACCCCATGTCTCATAGGGGCTCGTCTGTCCGTGCTTGGCTGCCAGTGGAGCCGTCCCCTCAGCCGGAGACCGCCGGGGGAACTGCGCCGAGCACGTTCCAGGCCGCTGTTGTATCGCCTGAGCCATAGTTCTTTTGTGTCGCCTGAGCTGTAGTTCTTAAAGTGTGGTCTTTGGGTCACCGGCATCAGCATCATCCCACATACCCCTCTTTTATTCTAGTTGTAGAGCATCTACTCAGCCAGCCCTATGGTGGTCTTGGATGGTGTCTGCTCTGCTCTCTTGTCGTAGTCTCAAAGTTGTTGTGGTAGGCAACAATCAGGCTTCCGCCCTATGCCTCCATCTTGGTCCTCCTTTGTATAGTTAAGTCTTGATTGTTGTTGGTGTCACTGGGGGGGCTCTCTTTGTCTATAAAGGAAGAGTTGCTGTGCAGGAGACACGTTTATGGGCCGGGTCTTGGTGCAGCAAAGCTTTGGCGCTCACTGAATATTCCCGTTGAGTGTGTCCCTTATGCACGTGGTTGAAATCTGGTGTCATCTCCCACAGACCACTAGATGCCCTCGTTTCTGGGTCTCCAGTGGGGTGTAGATCAGCTACTGCCTTAGGCACTCAGCAAGGATTACAGCAAAAACTGTAGTTTCTTCCTCCTGTCTGAGTGGCCCTGGAGCAGTCCGACTAGAACAGCAGATCATCTGGTCCGCTGCCAGAGGGCAGGCCACCCACATGCATAAGCCGTTGCTTGGGGCGCAGGTGTGCCTGCAAGACTTGCGGGGCAGGTCTTCAAAACATGCGGGGCGGGTCCCAGGGCGGGGCGGGGTCTCAGGGCGCCAACAGGCCATGGTGCGGCGAGCCTCGATGGCTGTGAGTCTGGTCCTTCTGCCTTCCATGTATCTAAGTCCCCTCGTTCTGCACTCCAGCGCAGCAAACACTGATTGCTGGGCGCACCTCTGCAAGAGTCCCGCCTCTCCCCGCAGGCATCTGGGTCTCCCGGGGTTTGCCAGAAGATGGGTTTCAGGGTGATGGAGAGCTAATCTCCCTTAGGTTTGGAACAAAAGCCCCTTTCCCCCGCCACCAGCCAGACCCACGCACCTCCACACCTCATCCCCTCCGATTTCGCTGGGTGCGAGGCAACAGAACAGCCTTTAACCTCCGCCGCCATCTTTTTCAAACTTCTCAATTTGTACTTCTTAATCCCTTCATTTCAGTCAACTCTACTGAAGTCTAGCGCCGCCGGGAGGTGCACGGAAAGGGCGCCCGGGCCTCCGTCCGGTGCGCGGTGCGCGCGTCCCGCGGAACCAGGCGCGCGAGGGCTGCGCGGCTGGGACGGGCGCTGGGCGGCCGCCGAGCTCCAGGCACCGCCATCACCGTGTTCCGGACGTCGCCGCCGCGGCGTCCCCCCAATTTATACTTTTTAATCCCTTGAATTCAGTCAACTCTACTGAAGTCTAGCGCCGCCGGGAGGTGCACGGAGAGGGCGCCCGGGCCTCCGTCCGGTGCGCGGTGCGCGCGTCCCGCGGAACCAGGCGCGCGAGGGCTGCGCGGCTGGGACGGGCGCTGGGCGGCCGCCGAGCTCCAGGCACCGCCATCACCGTGTTCCGGACGTCGCCGCCGCGGCGTCCCCCCAATTTATACTTTTTAATCCCTTGAATTCAGTCAACTCTACTGAAGTCTAGCGCCGCCGGGAGGTGCACGGAGAGGGCGCCCGGGCCTCCGTCCGGTGTGCGGGGCGCGCGGCCCGCGGGACCAGGCGCGCGGGGGCTGCGCGGCGGGGACGGGTGCTGGGAGGCCGCCGGGCTCCGGGCGCCGCCGCTGCGGCGGTGTCCCCAGCGTCCCGGGCCGGGCGGCCTGCGGGGGCGGCGGAGTTGCGAAAGTGAGTGAGTTTCCCAGGGTTTCGCCCGGAATGGGGTTCAGTGCAATCGGAGCCGGTGCTCAGCGCACTCCGGAGCCTTTATCTCCTTCCTGCCAGTGAACTCCGGCCAGGTCATCAGCCGCCCCCTCCTCTCCGGTTCCATCCTCCCCGCAGGCGCGTGTGCTCGTGTCTCCGCCCGTTTCTCCATACCTCAGGCTTTTACGGCTTCCCCGACTGTCCCCGTGGCCTTCTCCTTCCCCCCAGCTGTGGGCATTTCAGTCCGCCAGCTCTCCTGTGGTTCTGGACGATGTCCGTTCTGACCTCTAGTTGTATTTTTGAAATTGTTGTGCCCGGCTGCAGGTTAGGTGTTTAACCTATGCCGCCATCTTGGTTTCTCCCAGGATTCATTTTGTTTTTGCATATGGAGGTCCAATTGTTCCAATAGCATTTGCAGAAAAGACCAACTTTCTTCACTCAATTGTTGAAAGGTATGTTCTTGATGTGAGTTGGTATAACATCAGTAATAATTTATTTGTTAAAAGAATGGGTTTGGAAAAGTCTGCCTAAATTAGAACCTCAGTTCTACTACTAACGATCTATGTGACAACACCCAAGTGCTCAACCTCTCTTTGCCTCGGTAGTTGTAGTACCTATTCCATAAGGTTGTTATGAGGATTGAGTGAGTTATTATGTGAACACACTTGAGGCAGTGCCCGCTGTATAATAAGTGATGGGTTAGGGTTAGCTCTTATGTAACTTCATAATTACTGTAGATATTGCAAACATGTCCTGTAAATGCACCTCCAAGGAAATGCAAAATATTGTGAACATTTGTTTTTAATCTACGGGTACTACCGTTGGCCATTTGTATTTCTTCCTCTATGAATTGCCACTAATAATTGATTTATAAATTTATTTATAGCTTATACAGAATAACTCTAAGTTTTACAAATAGCAATTTGGCTATTTTACCAAATATTTTACATATCTGCCAGCACTAGATATTATGACCCTCTCTATTTTGCCAATTTGATAGACAAATACTGAGATGTCTATTTAATTTGTATTTTGGGATTTGTAGTTAGTTTAATAACCTTTTCATATGCTTACTAATGTATCAGTTAGCTTTTTTTTTTTTCTTAATCCTCACTGAGGATATTTTTTCCATTTATTTTCAGAGAGAATGGAAGAGAGGGGGAAAGACAGATAGAAATACCGATGTGAGAGAGACACATCGATTGGTTGCCTCCTACACGCACCCCAACCAGGGCTAGGGCCAGGGCCAGGGAGGAGCCTGCAACCAAGGTACATGCCCTTGACCGGAATCAAACCTGGGACTCTTCAGTCCATGGGCTGACGATCTATCCACTGAGCCAACCCAGCTAGGGCTATCAAGTAGCTTTTGCTTAGTAACAAATCATCCAAAAACAATGGTAAAACAACAAACATATATTATATCTTATGGTTTTTTAGCTCAGATGAAAGTTCTTTGGTCTAGCCTAGATTGGCTGATCTGTGTGGTCAGCTCATAGCTAGGCTGGAGCTGGATGGTCTAGTATGGGTTACTCACACATCCGACAGTTGGCCTATTGGATCTCAGCTGGAATGGCTGTGTCTACTCCATGTGGTCTCTCATCCTCTAATATGTATTGCAAGCTTTTCTCATGATAGTTTCAGGATTCCATAGAACAGCAAGAAAGGGAAAATCCAGTGGGGAAGCACTTTTAAGGCCCGCATTTGTGCGACATTTGCTAATGTTTCATTAATAAAGGATAGTCTAATGGCCAAGCCTAGTTTCAAAAGGTGAAGTAAAATTATGTACTCAATGAAAGAAAATGCAAACTATTGTAACCATTCTCCCCACCCCCATCTACTACAGTTGGGTATTTTTGTTTCTTCCTCTGTGAATTGCCATGGATTTATTGATTTAGATAATTTATTTATATATTATACTAGAGGCCCAGTGCATGCACTGGGGGCTGGGGGGTCCCTCAGCCTGGCTTGCCCCCTCTCACAGTCCAGGAACCCTCAGAGGTGGGAGGAGACCTGGTGATCAGGGGAAGGCGACACTCCCATCACACCTCTGCTGCTGCCACTGCTGGCAGTGCAAGCCTTGGCCGGCCCTGGTTACTTGAGCCTCGGGTGGCCCTGGGTGGCTGAGCAACTGCCATCTGAGGCTTGCCTGCACCTCAGGCCGGCCCTGGGCAGCTGGGGGGCTGAGGAGACTGGGGGACTTCAGAGGCAGGCGTGCAGAGTGGCTAGACCCGCCTGGGGTGGGCCCAGCTGTGCTGTGTGCCTGCTGCTCCAACGGGGCTGAGGGGACCATCTTGTGGCTGTGAGCGCCGCCATCTTTGAGGGAGTGACAGTCAATTAGCATATTCCCTCCCTATTGGCTGTGGGTGTCACCATCTTTGTGAGGGCGTGACAGTCAATTAACATATTCCCTCTTTATTAGATAGGATATGTTAACTCTTTAAATTTTACATATAACAGTATTTTCCCACTTGGTTGTTTAACTTCATTGATATAATCTTTTGTTATGTAAAAGTTTGGGGCATTTTTTTATTGTGAAATTTGTCAGTGTTTTCCTTTATGGCATGAGTATATTCATGCCTTTGGGTGATTACACTATAAGCTTCATGAAGGCAGAAGCTATATTTTATTTTTTCTTCACCCAAAGAATGTAGCATGTAGCCCACTTTATAGTACTTATGAAACAATGAATCAATTAATTCACTGAAGGCCAGCTTAATTGCTCACTCATTTATTTATGTTTATTCATTCATCATTAACTCATTGAAAACCTTTTATCTGCCAGGCATTGTGCTAATTGTTAGAGATACAATAATGGGCAAAAGGCAAAATTGATTTCTCTCATGGTGCTTAGAATGAAGGCTAGTGGGTAGTAATGGAACATAACATCAGTGAGTCATGGGTTCAAATTCCATCTTTCTACTGTGTGACCTTGGACATATTACTGAACATCTCTGAATTTCAGGTTTTTTTTTTAACCCATAAAAAGGAATATAAATACCTTCAAGTGGACAATGTTTGTAATAATATATATCACCTACCATGGTATACACTGAGTGGCCAGATTATTATGAACTCTGAATGCATAAAAATCTGGCCACTCAGTGTATACCCTATATAATAAAAGGCTAATATGCACATTGTCCCCTCGACCAGGAGTTTGACCAGCAGGCAGGCTGGCCCCCACCCATGCACGAATTCATGCACAAATTCATGCACCGGGCCTCGAATACACACACACACATACACACACACACACACACACACACACACACATACACATACACACAAACATACATACTGAGCGGCCAGATTATTATGCGTTCAGAGATCATAATCTGGTCACTCAGTGTATATTATCTATATTATAAAAGGCTAGTGGCTGGAATGCTGGAACGACCAAACGACCGGTCACCATGAAGTGTATGGAACAACTCCCGTTCCCTCCCCTGTGGCCCACATGCTCCGGTCGCAACAAGGTTGGCGGCTGGTGGGCAGGTGGGGTGGTGGGCAGGTGGGCACAGCAAGGTGGGTACGGGGAGGAGAGCGCGGCGAGGCGACCTCAGCGAGGCGCAGGCGAGGCGCACGCGGGTGGGTGGGGCCACGCGATTTCACGCACTGGGCCTCTAGTGTAGTATATAATATACCATGTTAGCTTTCTTCCCTACGTGGTACAATCTGAGACCGTCTAGGAAGGCTAGCCCCCTTCCTTTGTCATGCTCCTTTTAGCAACTATGATGATCCTGAACTTATCCCATCACAGACTCACTTCTTTGGTTTGCTCTTCTAATAGTTCTCAGTGAATTGTCACTTTAAGCTATTCTTGGTTTCCATGCAAGCAAATCAATCAGATTGCCTTCTCTGTTGCAAGGTGAAGATCAGGACCCGGGAGTTAAAGAAGTTGTTTGATTCTGTCTTGGAGGATGTAGACATTTGGTTGTTGGAGTGGGTGTGCACATCTCTGGGAAGTGTAAGGGCAGCTGGGAACTTGGCAGGTGACTAAATCAGGAGAAGATCCCAGAAAGAGAAGGTGGCCTGGCTCCACATACAGCTTCCTCTCACACCTAGTACATATTCTGACCCTGGATGAACATGGTCCAATTACCTCTCTCCCGGGTAAAAGGGGCAGGAAAGATTAGAAGGCAGCAGTGTAAGGCTGGGGGAACTTGTGACTTCATTTCCAGACATTCCCCATCTCTCTGTCCTGTACCCTTCTCAGCTTTTTGGTTGCCTCTCCTCTCCTCAATGTCTTTCCCTCCTTGCCCCAGTTGCTATCAAGCTCCAGGATTCTCCAGGAACCATCCTGCCAGATTTGTAAATATTCCAAATTCCCTCACATTAAAGATTTTTTTCCCCCATTTATACGGCTACCCTGGGGTGACGGAAAGGGCTCAGGAGAGAAATTGGCACTTGATGGCTGGCTTTGCCACCATCCTTTGTGTGACCATTCACCAGTCTCTTTCCTATGGCCTCAATTTGCCCTCTATAAAATGTGAGACTTGTACCGAGCAATCTCTAAGAACCTTTCCAGTTTCAATAGTCCCTGATTTGATGGTACCATGCTTCTTCCAGTCCCACCTCACAGAATGGACTATGCATGTAAGGGTACATGTGAGCTTTACTAGTACATTTAGTGAGTTCCCACTGTGTGGACCTGCTATTTCCTTGAAATAAAAAGTTTCCTGCCAACTGACCGAAACTAATTCTAACTAAAACATGTGTTATTTATCCTGGATGGAAAATTTCTGGTGTTCGAAGGTGGGGAGAGGATGCCATTTCCTCCAGCAGACAGACGCTCCTAGTTGGCTGGGAGGCAGGGATGGGAAATGGGCATGTTCTTTGGGCAAACTGGCTTGGCACAACTCCTGGGCGAGAACAGTTTGTTGCTAGAGAGACGCAGCCTATTCACATCACGGATGTCCTTGTTTAACTCCAAACTCCTAACTATACAATCAGAAGTTAGCAACTTCCTTTAGTTATTTCCAATCTTGTGCATTTTGGTATCATCTTGTTAATTGCCCAGTATCTTCTTGGAAGGAAACTTGAGGATGAAGTTATTGCTCAGAGACTTACTACATACATAAAAGAGAACAACCACACAACATAAAGATTGAAGTTTCGGAAGCATGCCTGGGGACTGGGTTTCTTCAGGGGAGACAAGAAGGCAGAGAAGATGCTAAAAATATTCTAACATAGGATTGACATACAGAAATGGCGCCCGTAGTTCTTAGGATCCAATAAAAAGAAATTAATGCCAACTTTAGGATAAAATTAAGAAAGAATATTCTAGAAGGGAGTCCTATTAAATACTTATTCATTTTCAAAGCCTTAGTACTTCTTGGGGGAAGACTTTTCTGACTATCTCCTCATAGCCCTTTCTCTTTGCCTGGGTAACTCCAACTCTCCTTCAGGCCAGATGTCACTTCCCCAGGGAGACTTACCTGACCCACAAACCCTTTGCCCACTTCAACCAAGTCTGACTAAATTCACCATTATGTTATTCCATAGTACCTTGTAATTCTCTCTCATGGTACCTATTATGGTTCCAGTGTTATATTTATTTATGTGCTTAGTTTTACATGTGTGCCTTTCACATGTGCCTGTAAGCTATACGAAGGATAAGATCATATCTGGTTTATTCAGTGCTGTGTCTCCAGGGCCAAGTGCAGTACCTACCACATGGGAGGTTGTTAATATTCCTGCTTAGTAAAGGGATGAAAGGACATATAAATGACTTAATGAGAGGTTTTTTTTTTTTTGTTTTTTTGTTATTTAATTAAAGAGAATTTTCCCTTTCGGACAGTATAAGCAAACAACTAAACTAAATCCAAATAATCCCACCCAATATTTGGGGTTTTCTTTGCTTCTTTGGCTCATTACTTAGGGTTTTGGTTCCAGAAATACTTTTGGCTAAGACCCTTTCAGTTTATTGCCCAACCCTTGATTTCAAAAATACTTTTGGCCAAGGTAATGTTCATTGGGTAGTGCCCATTTATAATATTTAAAACGTAAAGGTATCTACTGCTATTATAAAGGTGGAGTGACCAAGAACACCCTTGAAAAAAATTTTAAACATAGTCAATATCAGACTTCCAAGAAACCATACAGACAGTTGTTCTGAAGACCTGTGACCTTATTCCAAACACACAGCATTGAAACTCCACACAACACTACAATTCTCAGGCGATAAGAAGCACAATGAAATAGCCTCACTATGCGATATTTAACTTGCTTTTTCCTCTTAGCCTGCCAGCACTTTGAAGAGCAGGAAGCTGGGTTCATCAGAGCTTGACTACCTGCAGCCATGCTAAACTTGAATGTGGGAAGAGAAGGCTGATTGCAATAAGCACGGTGTGCTGCAGTGAAATGTATTTTCATTGATATTTATATTCATCCTTTCTTGTGCTTCATCTGTAAAAAAAGTAGTTAAAAGTGATGACCTCGGAGGCTTTATATATTGTTACTTTAAGCAGAATCACTTTTTCCCTACAGGAAAGCAATGTGAAGCCCAAATGTAAAAAAGAGATGTAAGTGAGCAGCTCAGTGAGCGTGTGCATGTGGGTGTCTGGAATCTGCTTTTCATTTCACCTCCACCATTCTAAAACACTCTTTAGAAAATGAGGAATAACTCCTTGAAGCAGTTTAAAGAAACATGGCTCTGTCTCTAATTTCTAATTCGATTTAGTTTTATTATATGGGTGGTGATTTAGGGCCACAATGGCTTATATTACTATGTTTAAAGAAAAATATTTCTGTGTCTTGGTTAACAGGCCATTACTCAAAGCAAATTGAGTAAGAGAAAATATAAATGCAAATACAAGATTTAAACACTATTTTGAATGCACAACAATGTGATTTAGTAAGAAAACGTTACTGTAAGGATTAGATACTGATCACAAAAGAAATACAGTGAACAAAACGGCATTTTAGGATATTGTTATGCCTGGATTGTGGTGAGCAGTCATTTGTTAACTTGGCAGATGCCGTGCCACCATGACATTATATTTCCTTGTGAACAAGACACATCTCATGCAAAGTATTGGAGAGTGTTTACAGATCATTACTAAGGAAAAATAGTATGAATCCCCAAAACATGTACGATGTATGAAATTCAATATGCATCTTACTTTTACTTATAGCAAACTCTTAGCCTTGATGATAGACATGAAAATTGAACTAATCAATGGCTTTGATCAGAACCCTTCAGACTATGGCTGTGATGAAGCAAGTCAGTGAGACTGGAGAGAATAATGCTGTTATGCAAGAAAAGGCATTAGGTGTGAGCCCAGGTGGGATCAGTCTTTTGGCAATTATTCTTAGGAAAATGTCCCCAATAGGAGATTCTTTATGTGGCATCCGCCATGCAATGGCACTCATAGAACTCTTTCAAGAAGCCACAGGCCATAGCTACACCCATTGCAAGAGGGCCTCTATTCCTCCATTTTCTTTAAAAGGTGAAATGTGGCCACCCTCCTTATTAACCCATGTTTTAAATTTTTTTTCCAACATTGTGGAATGACATCACACTTCTTATTATTAGTCCAAAGAAGAGAGAAAGAGAAAATGCATTATTTGGATGCAATCCAAGGAGATTTGGAGAGGATGTAGGGATAAATGTTGAGAGACATATATTTCTATGGCTCTTGATTTCCTTCCAAGTGTGCCTTTTTAAAATAATATATTATTAATTTCAGAGAGGAAGGGCGAGGGAGAGGGAGAAAGAGATAGAAACGTCAATGGTGAGAGAGAATCATTGATCAGCTGCCTTCTGCATGTCCCCTACTGGGGATTGAGCCTGCAACCTGGGCATGTGCCCTTTGACTGGAATCGAACCCGGGATCCTTCAGTCTGCAGGCTAATGCTCTATCCACTGAGGCAAACCAGCTAGGGCCAAGTGTGCCTTTTTAAGTGATGGGCAATGACGTTTACATTTTTACATTTAATTTTTATGTGTAGGTAATATTAAAATGGTTCAAAAGCCAGCATACATATGTATACAAGTGGAAAGCCTCCCTCCCATCATTGTCCCCCAGCTGCCCAGTTCTCCCCTAAAGGATCACCCTTAGTTTTATGTATCACCTTCCAGAAATTATTTAGGCATATCAAGTACAAATATGGATTCTTATTTTAGGAAAACTAAGTTGATGATTTTTAAGATCTGTCCCAGGAATCTGGTAAGGATTTCTTCTCATATACACAGCAATATACAAAATATTTTTGGTATTTTATTGTAAATGTCATTGCAAAGGACAGAGGACTCACTGGTGGAAGAGGACTTCCTATAACTGGCATAAAGGTAATGAAATATTGTCAAATTCAGACTCTTGGATGCACAATTTCCCTATCACGGGAAGTAAAAGGAGAGAACTAGGAGGAGCACGAGGAAAATGAAACCAGATCAATATCTAGAAACAATTGACAGATGACGTGAGGTTGTCTTTTCAGATCAATGGCTTGTTCTATTATTTCCTAAAGTCATTACATAAACCATGGCCAGTGCCAATGCAGTTCAATGAGTTCAGAGCAGATCCCTTGGTTTTGGCAACTCACTCAGCTGGCCCTAGAAATGGGGCTGGTAAAACCCGAGCGGAGAGAATCACAGTGTTTCCTTCCTCTTGATGACTCTCTGGGAGCACGCCTGGAATGAGTGAGTGTAGGAGGTGAGGTGGTGCGCCCGCGGAGGCAGGGCTAGATGTGCCTGTGGAAAAGGAGCTATGCTCTGGCATTATTTGGGGAGGCTGTAATTCTGCTAAGTGTCCTAGCTCATTCTCTCTTGCAACGTTTTTCTTATCATAACCTCTGTTCTCTCTCTCAGGATCTTAAGGTTACCAATGAGGTTGAAAGCAAGCTAGGTGCTTCAGAGTCAGGCTTGGAATCCCACTCATTCTGTTCAAGGTTTCCTTCCTCAATCCCATGTATTGAGTTAACAGTACAAGAAAAGAAGTGAAACTCAAACTCCCACTTACATCAATATTTAACTTTTATAAATTCTTCCTAATTAATCAGATAAAAATTAACTCCTAGTAGACCCATCCTCAAAACCTCACTGCATACATCGAACATTGGCAATTGCCATGGAAAACAAATTGTATAAGGACTTCATGGCAGGCACAAGGCTTGGCATAAATTGGCATTCAAAAAAGGTCTGGAAAATGAATTCCAGTGAGCTCAAATGCTCACCAACCATTCATCACCTTTCTATTATATTTTGTAAAAACTGTAACATTTGCTTTTTCCCCTATAAACTTATTAATTATCAAAACAGTCTTTTGAATATGGGCAAGCAAGTCCATTTAGATTTAGGAGAGCATTTAAAGAAAAATTTTTTTTTATTGATTTCAGAGAGGAAGGGAAGAGGGGGAGAGAGATAGAAACAGCAACAATGAGAGAGAATCACTGATTGGCTGCCTCCTGCATGCCCTCTACTGGGGATTGAGCCTGCAACCTGGGCATGTGCCCTTGAGCAGAATTGTACACGGGACCCTTCAGTCCACAGGCTGGTGCTCTATCCACTGAGCCAAACTGGCTAGGGCAGCATTTTCATTTTTAACTTCATTATTCTAGAAGTGAGAGCCAAGTGAATAGGTAGACATGGATCAGACAGGTCTGGAGTAAAATTTTTCCACTCACCCACCCACCAATCCATCCATCTAACAAATATATCTAAGTTATCTATATGCTGAGACTAAGCAGGATGTTCCTATATAAATCAATGTGAACAAAACAGCTTCAATCCTCGTCTTTATGAAATTTACCATGTAGGGGAAGAGAAAGTAAATAAAATATTCACACATTATGGTAATCTTTATGAAACAAACAAAAAGCTGAATTAGAGGCTACTGGAATGAGAATGGGGAGATATTATAGATAAGGCAGATAGAGAAGCCATTTATGAGAAAGGCACTTAAGCTGAGACCCAAATTATGGCATAAGTTAGCCATGCAGAGTGCAGAATAGTATTCTAGGCATGGGGATCAGCATGTACAGAGACTCTGAGGCAGGAAGGGGTATGGTGTATCCAAGAACTGAAAGACATCCGAGAATTTGAATTTCAGCTCTGACTTCAACAGCTGGAGAAGATAGAATAAGCTACTCAATTTTTAAAGGTTTCATTTCTTCATATTTAAAAATAAGGTAATGGTACATATTTCACAGGGTTGAGAAAATTTAATGAGTATTTGGTGAGCTAACATGTACCTTACTTGAATCACTTTACAAGGTACACAAAGGTCTCTGAGTCTCCAGTTGGTCCTCCTCACCCAATGTGCTTGACCTCCTATTCAGGTAGTTTTGGGAATCAACCATCACTGGAGCTAGAGAACATCCTCCATCCCTGGTATTTCCATGTTCAACAAGAGGAGAGAATAGGCACAGATTCTACTTTTTCATCTTAGAAATGCTGGAAATCAAAACAGGAGGGAGGGAGGGAGGGAGAGAGAGAGAGAGAGAGAGATGATGTGCTTCATCATTTATAAGATAAAATTTGAAGGTCAGGTTTTTACATTTGGAAAGGGTTGAGTTTTGGGCCTAGGTGTTCAGGAAACAGAATAAAGAGAACTGAAATAATGGTCATTGTGTCCCATCTACAGTAGACATTGTGCTCGGCAAGTTATGTACTTTCTCTCATTTAATCTTCACCAGGATCCCGCAAAATAGGTCTTTGTAGCCTGTTTTTAAAATGACACAGCCTGGCCGGTGTGGCTTAGTGGTTGAGTGTCAACCTATGAATGAGGAGTTCAAGGTTCCACACCAGGTCAGGGCACATGCCCAGGTTGTGGGCTCCATCCCTAGTAGGGGGCATGCAGGAGGCAGACAATGATTCTCTCTCATTTTTAATGTTTCTTCTTTCTCTCCCTCTTCCTTCATTGAAATCAATAAGAATATAAAAATGACACAAATGAATCTCAGAGGGAAATGCAAATTTCACGCAGTCCCTGTCTTATCTTTGGAATTTAATGTGGAATTGGGCAATTCTTTGGTTATGATGAGAGTCTTAAAGTGAGCATACAGTGTACAGGGGTGGGCAAAGTAGATTTACAGTTATTCATGTGGAAAATAATACAATCCTATATAATAAAAGCCTAATATGCAAATTGACCAAATGGCGGAATGACCTGTCACCATGACGTGCATTGACCACCAGGGGACAGATGCTCAATGCAGGAGCTGCCCCCTGGTGGCCAGTGTGCTCCCACAGTGGGAGCCCCACTCAGCTGACCAGGATGAGTGGTGCTCCCACGCTCCCCCACCCCCCCCCGGCCCCCAGTGCATGAATCCCGTGCTATCAAAATATATAGTTGATATATTTCTTTAGAATACTTTCTTATTATGGCAGTACCACATTATTATTAATTGATTAATAATTAATGATAATTACTTATAATTAATGACAATAATGCCATTACCATGACTTTAACTCAACTCAACAGCATTGAGTACCTCAGTAATGTCTCAGGCACTACAATGGGTAGAGATATACAGTGCAGAGCTTGTTTTGGAGAATGGAGTTAACTGACAGTTCATTGCAGCTTGGGTGTGCAGTGGTGCAGGAGTAGTTAGTGGGGCTGAGGTGGTGCCATGCTAAAGAGTTTTGGATTCTGTCCTATGGGAGACAGGCACCTGATCAAAGTAGCATTTTAGAAGAACTGTTCACATAGCTATTTTTTATTTTATTTATATATATATATATATATTGCTGATAGTATTACAGATATCAACCATTTCCCCCTCTCCCACCCCTCTTCCCAGCCCCTACCCATATCCCCAGGTCTTCACTACCCTATTGCCCATGCCCATGAGCTATGCATATAAGTATACTAGAGGCCTGGTGCATGAAAATTCGTGCACTTGGTGGGGAGGGGGGACCCTCAGCCAGGCCTGCACCCTCTTGCAGACCAGGAGCCCTTGGGGGATATCCGACTGACCTCCCTCTGTGGGAGGTGACGCATGGACCGATCAGGGCATGGCACCGGCCGGTGAGCAGCTGACCCCGCCCCCCATTGCCCCACTGCCGGTCGCGACCATCCCCTGATTGCCATCCCCTACCTCTGCCCACTGGCACCCGCCTTGGCTGGCCTGGTGCCGCCTGCTCGCTGGCCCCGCCCCCACTGACTGGTCGTTCTGCTGTTTGGTCCATTTGCATATTAGGCTTTTATTATATAGTATAAGTTCTTTGGTTTATCTCTTCTCATCCCCCCAACTGCACATCGAGGTTATGTCAGTCTTTGGAACAGACTTATATGGCTACTTTTAGATAGGCCTTTGTAAGCAGCAGTTTATCCTGTGGACCATGTTAGTAACCTTCCTCTTACATTATGCTCCCTCTTTCCTTCTAGGCACAGTGGACGGTGCCATGGACCTGATCTTGATCAATTCCCTACCTCTTGTGTCTGATGCTGAAACATCCCTCACCTGCATTGCCTCTGGATGGCGCCCCCATGAGCCCCTCACCATAGGAAGAGACTTTGAAGCCTTAATGAACCAGCACCAGGATCCACTGGAAGTTACTCAAGATGTGACCAGAGAAGGGGCTAAAAACGTCTTTTGGAAGAGAGAAAAGGCTAGTAAAATCAATGGTGCTTACTTCTGTGAAGGGCGAGTTCGAGGAGAGGCAATAAAGATACGCACCATGAAGATGCGCCAACAAGGTAAGATGTCCCTTAGTTGTGGGCACATAAGGCCCACTGAGACACACACACACCTTTTGTGTTGGCAGCTGCTCACTCAGGGGTTGGTTGAGAACCACTAGCAGGGTCGCCTAAGACCATCGGAAAACAGTTATTTACATTACGATTCATAACAGTAGCAAAATTACAGTTATGAAGTAGCAACGAAAATAATTTTATGGTTGGGGGTCACCACAGCATGAGGAACTGTATTAAAGGGTCGCGGCATTAGAAAGGTTGAGAACCACTGTCCTAATAGAAGTAAGTCCTAAGCTCAGACTTTAGCGCAGCCCACCACGTGGATGGCAGTTGGGAGGAGATGGTGCTGTAAGGACTCTCTAATGATTCTGTTCTGCCCTAAGGCTCCCAGGACCAGATAGGCAGCTAGACTTCTGCATTTCTAACAAGGTCCCAGGTGAGAAGGTTCTCCTGGGAGAGACCACACCTTGAAGGGTATAGTAGGAGCCCAGCTGGGGTTCACCTGATAACATTGCTTTGAATTTGCTGAGGGTGGTAATTAAAAGATTTGAAGGCAGTCAGCTCATTCTAAGGTCAAAAGTGATAAAACCATTATTCATTACAAATGAAGGAAAAAGGTTTCTTAGCAAAACTGTTATGCTCCCCTTTGACTGACACCAGGGCGAGTGGGAAAAGTGCACAGCAGACATTCCCAGGAATGCAGCTCCCTGTGAGGGAAGAGAGGTTGAACAAAGGGATGTGAGGTGTGCCAAAGCTAGCAAGGTGAAAAGTCACCTCTATTATGTTTCACATGTGACATTTGGGATTCCACTTGGATAAAGAGTTGTGTCCTTCTGCTGATATTTCCACATTCTGAGTGAAGAGAATCTGAGACTGTGAAGTGCCACCGTGCCCTTTCTGGGTGTCCCGGGATTGTCCTTGCCAGTGTGTAAATAAGAACCCGGAGAGCATGTTAGACCAGAACAATGGGAGTCAAAACCCAACTGTAATGGCCCCTCCACACAGAGTCCAGGTGAGCACGGATAAAGGAGAGGGCAAATTCACTACATGAGGCACCAGCGGGCTTGGATAGTGAGAAACAGGAGAGAAGATGGCTTGTGGGTTCATCTTCACCTGAGTGTTAACTCATTCTCCAGCTCTTCCTAGCTGTGTGGGCTTAGGCAACACATTTAACCTCTGCAAGTCTCATTTTCCATCATCTGTGGAACAGGCATAACAATATCTTCAAAACTGTCTTTTAAGTTTTAAATAAGATGGTATATGCAAGAAGCCAGTTCCATGAGTGCACTTAAAATGAGATATGATGCCCTAGCCGGTGTGGCTCAGTGGCTAGAGCGTCAGCCTGTGGACTGAAGGGTCCCAGGTTCAATTCCAGTCAAGGACACATGCCCAGGTTGTGGGCTCGATCCCCAGTAGGGGGCGTGCAGGAGGCAGCCGATCAATGATTCTCACACATCATTGATGTTTCTATCTCTCTCCTTCTCCCTTCCTCTCTAAAATCAATAAAAATATAATTTTTTAAAAATTAAAATAAGATATGAGTTGCACAGTGGATGTGTCCTAAAAAGCTTGTGTGAAGGAGACATTGCAGAGTACTTTACATAGTAATGACAGCAGCAGTCTGTAAATGGTGGGAATGGATTTGATGCCAAGTGATCGGGTTTCAGAGCCGGTATTTCTGGCCACTGCACTACCCTTTGTGTATCACTCTCAGTGTCCACCTCTCTCTCTCCCTCATCCTGGGCACTTGTTTTATGAAGTACAACCACTCCAACGGAAACCCTACAGGGCAACGCAGGGCACAGCGTAGAGGTACAGGAGTGGAAGTCACCATATGTGGGTTTGAGCTCAGCTCTGCAACTGAATGATATGACCCAGGGCAAGTTACTTAATTGAAATCATAGTTTCCTCATTTGAAAAAAAAAATGAAGATAGAGACTGAAACACATACACTCAAGAGTCAAATGAGATCATCAGCGTTATCTGGCTCACGGTAAATGTTCAATAATTATCATCATTATGGTTCCTTGGCATAAGCAGTAATTTAGTGGGGCTATTAATGTTCCCACTTAATTGTGAAAGATTTTAATATCATCTCCTTAACATAGTTGTGGAGGTTTATATAAAATAGAAAAATAGGTAGTACTTTCCTGTATTTTAGTAATAACAGCTCAGGCCGTTGAACTGATTGTTTCTTTTGCTGACCATCCAACGGCTGAAATATGGTGTGAGCAAAGGGATGTCCTTCATAGTGAATCAGGAAAACCTCCAAAACTCTGTCTTCGTGACACTATCAGTTCCCTGGTACAACATCGTGGGAACCGCGAAGTGCCTGCCCAGGGACACAGCAGGATAGCATCAACTCCGCTACAGTCCTGCTTGCTGCTGACTCCTGCATCTGGGAGGAAGTGGAAAATCCATCTGAGATGTGCCAAAACACGGCTTAAATTGGCTCTCGCACTCCAAATGGCCAACCTGTTTTTATCAATGGCCTCATCCAAAAAAGTCAAACACAGTTTATTCAGACCTTGCTGGCAATTTCATTTGGGAGTGGGGAGGGAGATATGAAGTTTGAGACATTTTCACATCCAAACATCTGTTTGGGTGTTCCATTGGAAGAAACACAGGTGATTTTTCTTCCTATTTTCATTTGAGAAAAAGCTGGATTTAAGGACATCATACTTTCCACACATGATTTGTGAAGTTGAAAGAGGTGAGCCATTTTTATCTAAATAACACAAATGAACATGTTGAAAGCATAAGGGAAGTAGGAAAATTTGAAATCAGATTCATTTATTCTTTCATTCCACACGTGTTCTTCAACCTCTATGTGTGCCATGCATGGGAGATGCAATGGTGTTAACACTTCCCAAGTACTTCCTATTTATATACATTGCTGTACAATCTAGTCTTTACCAAATGCTTATCTCCTGAGGACTGTTATGACCCCATATTAATAGAGAAGGCCTGTAGCTATTATAACTTAGGTACATTCTCACACCTGGTTCCATTGTTGGACCTGGGATGGTTGACACAGGCCTGATCCCAGAGGCCAGGCCCTGCCCACCTTGTGCTGCCTTCCAATGGACCTGCCCTCCCGGAGCTCAGGCTAGTAGGGGCAATACCGTAGTAGTGGGACTTCACTGGGATCCCAGGGGTTGTCTAAGGCCCCTGAAAAAAGTGACAGCTAAGTGAAAACTGAGCCCGGGCCAGTGTGGCTCAGTTGGTTGGAGCATTGTGCCATGCATTGAAAGGTCAAGGGTTTGTTCCCGGTCAGGGCACATACCTAGGTTGTAGGATGCATTCCTGGTCAGGGCTTGAGCAGGAGACAACTGATCGAAGTCTCACTCTCACATTGATGTTTCTTTCTCTCTCTCTTTTCTCCTCCCTTCATCTCTCTCAAACAAATAAAAAATAAAATAAAATAAATGAAGACTGAATGAGAAGGAGTTGGTGAGACATAGGGGAAATGAAGGAGCAGAGAGAAAGGAGGAAGTTCACAACTTAGATGTGAATGATCACCCGGTCTGTTTGAAGAACTTCATATATTTCAGAATGAAGGCCGGCCTGGATGCAGGCCCAGAGTATGAGGTGGCCGGAGAGCTGGGGTTGGGGAACAAGTGTGGACATCTTGAGATTGTGTGTTAACTTTCACACTTACTCAAAGTTAGGAGGCCCTGAGTAAGGGACTTAGTTACTCTTAACTCTGTCTCCCACGTCGGTAAATTGGATATCCTGTTTGCACAGGGCTTTTGTGAAATTATACAAAACTAGAGGCCCAGTGCACTGCCTGCTGCTGGCCAGGACCTCCCTTCCCCCAGCTGCCTGCCACCGGCTGGGGACTCCCTTCCTGTGGTTGGCCAGCTGGCCCCGCCCCCTGTTCGAACTCCCGGTCGAGGGGACAATTTGCATATTAGGCTTTTATTGTGTAGGATAATAATGAACATAAAAGTACATCTTATTACTCCTAGTCCTTAACTCTCATTAAAGAAGACAACGGAAATTTTTCTCAATTATTTTTCATCCTTGAGAAACATTTTTGTTACTCCATATATTTTTCTTCTCCAGCCCTTAAAGGAACAGTGATCTGTGTTTTTAGTTAAGTTCTTCCCATTAAGGGGCTCATCCCAGTGACCCTGCGCAGCTCCTCCTCTCGTCCAGGCCTCAGCAGTCTCCTTTAAGACAAGGTGCTGGGACCTGAAGCCTTTTGAGTACTAACCTCTGAAAGGTCTCTTCCATGAACTTGCTGTGTGGTCTTGGACAGGATACATAACCTCTGTGTATCTTAATCTCTTCATTTGTAAAAGTAGGATAATTGTAGTAGCTATCTCACAGAGATATTAGGAAAATTCAATATGTGTCAAGTCCTCAGCACAGTGCCTGGTGGCAGTAGGCACTGTTCAAAGGTGCTTATTGTTTTCACGATTCAGTCAAGGCCCACGCACCACGGAAAAGCTGGGCTCCTGGGTCATCAGCCTGGAGACGTGGGTGCAGGAGGTGCCAGGCTGGGCAGCCGTGGGACTCTGGCATGGCTGTGTTCCTACCTGAGGGAACAGGGAGCTCAGAGAGCACAAGATCTGGAATAATAGCCACAGCGTGGGGGGAGAGAGAAGCTGCCTTGGGGTTGAGTGTAGCGGGAAGTCTTGGTTCCTTTTCAGAAACAATGCTGGGCGAGAAGTCCCATGGTCAGCTAAACAGTCAGGGGCAGAAACTATAAACAAACCACAGAGAAAGGAACAACATGAAGTGGTCGGAAAAATTATCCCAGGAGCCCAGGAGCTTGTGGCAGAGAGCGAGTTACACACGCGAGGACTGCGAGGTGAAGCGCCTTGTCAGTGTGAGCGCGCCCACCAGAGCCCCGCCGCCCCCAGGCCCCGCCGCCCCCAGGCCTGCCTCCCTCCCGCACGGTTGGTTCATGTGAGTCCGGTTGAGAAAGCCACCACTCAAGTCCATATGACAGAAGTCAGCACAGCAGTGCTGCCGTTGGTTTATGTTTGGGAAGGATACTGACTTCTAAGCACCTGGGGGCTTGGCATACATCATTTAATATTCCCAGCAACCTTTGAAGGTAAATATTTTTACTTCCGAATTATAGATGATGACACTGTGGTGTTCAGAACTTAAGTAGGTTGCTCACAGAGGCCCAGTGAGTGGCAGAGGGTAGTCTCAAGCCAGGACTGTCTTATCCCAGGGCTCACAGGCCCTTTGACCTACACCATTCTCCTGTCTGCACCAAGGCATCCAGAGGGGAGTCCTGGCTGGGCACCGTGCCTTGGTCAGCGGGCACAACAAGCGGACAGACCCAAAGCCTGGATGCCGAGCGTGGGTCAAAGGCATCTTCTGCCCTCACAGGGCAGCTCTCTGAGCTCTTGATCAGCTTCTCAAGCCGCCCATCCAAAAGCCACTCTGTGGGGATTCAGACATTCGGTAGAGGGTGTTTTGCACTGATTTCTAATTTAGATGGATTCTAGTCAGAGAATTTGATTCTTCATTATTTACGGAGATGTGCTTTGTGGCTTCATAGCGGGCAGTATGCTTCAAAATAGCCTGTATTCAGATAGCTACTTACAGGGGTCCATGAATATCCAACAGACCTTAAATCGTGTTATTCCAATCTTTATTTGTCCTCACTGACTTTGGGTCCGTTTGATTCATCAGTTTTTAAACATTTCTACAATGCTTGTGGACTTGGCACTTTCTTTGTTTAATTGTCAGTTTTAGTTTCGTGGGCGAGGCTCTGCTGTTGGGGGCACATGCAAGTTCAGGGTTATTTAACCCACCTGGTGGATTGTGTCTTTTTCTCATCTCGTAGAGACCATCTTGATCCCTAAAATTTTGTGTTGGCTTCAGAATAAGTTTTTCTTCTGATAAAAATATTGCAATATCAAGCTTCTTTTAGTTATTAGTGCAGTATATGTTATTCTGTCCCTTTATTCTCAGTTTTATATGTCATTACACTAAATGTGTAGTTCATGGAAAGAGCATATATTTACATATTTATATCTATTCAATTTATCCTGAGGATCTCTGGCTTTTCACATCTTATTATGTCTTTTCTGTATGCCATGATTTTTCTTTGTGATATTTTTCTCCTTTTATGTTCCTGTTTGCTTCCATTCTCCCTGCCCTCAGTATTTAGGAAAGTTATGGATATTCTGTTTCTCTCCTTTTAGTGGTTATCCTTACATTTTCTATGTTGGCCTACTTTTCATGTCAGTTATACCTCAATAAGGCTGGAACTTTAAAAAGTAGCTTAACTTAAAGCCTAGAATTAATTCCCCCCTTATTCTGTAGTTGTGGTTCTCTGTAGATTATGGTGTACGTTAAAGGAACTCAGGAACTGTTGTAGCTGGGAGACTGTGACAAGATTTTGTTCACACATCTTGTCCCATAAATCAAGGAGCTCAGGCAATACTTTGTTCCAAGCTTAACACAGAGGCAGACATTCCCAAGATTATTTTATAAGCCAAATCCACAATAACTTCTCCAGTTAAATCTTAATATTCCAGTCCCATGATTATGTCAGCTCATATATATCTAACTAAAGGGTAGAAGGCAAGATGTTGGGTCTTTGTCTTATTCTTCAATATTCCAATATTTACACCATTCATAGTAAGTGCAGCATTGTACTGAATCCATTTGAGAAATGTTTGGGGCATTCTAAAGCAATGAGAATCATTTGAAGCAACAACAACCTGAAAGGACCAAGAGAAAAGCCATTTATCTGGCCATTCATATTCTATTCCACTTAGAGGAAACTTGCTAAGGATTGCAGAAGGAGGGCAGGTTCATCGTTAATATCAGGTTTTAGTTTGGTAATAGATATTAATCAATACGAAGTCCTCAACCTCCCTAGCTAGTTGCATGGAAAAAATGTACATATGTATGTTGTGTTATATAGTTACATTTTTACAGAGGAAATAACCATTCCTTTCATCAGATTCTTTTAAAGTGATATAACCTTAAGAAAGCCATCAGCTACCACTGTTTCTAATACCATGAGAACCAGCTGACAGCTGCCCACGGCCAGCCCTCACCGTCTGAAGTTCAAATGGTGGAGAAAATATGCAACCTCATTTTCTCCTTTGTTTTCTCTCTCTCTTTTAAAAGCTTCCTTCCTACCGTCTACTTTAACTATGACCGTGGACAAGGGAGATAACGTGAACATATCTTTCAAAAAGATGTTGATTAAAGAAGAAGACGCAGTGATTTACAAGAATGGTGAGTCTGTGCTTTGCTTCCTTTCGGCGCCATGGTGTGAGACACAGCTAGCACACTACACACTGGGTCATTAGCTTGCTGCAGTCTTAGGAGCAGAAGTTGGAAGTAAAGCTAATATGAAGCAAGCTAACCAAATTATATGATAGAAGCTCTCTTAGGAGATGTGTTTGGTGGCTCAACCAAGTAAATTCAAGATTCATAGACATATATGAATATACAGTATGAATTATAAATGTACAATAAACCCCATCGTGATGTGATAAGTGGGGTTCCAAATTCTGCCATATAAAATGTTTGCTTGTTTGATTGCAAAGTTAATAAAATGCTCAGCATGAGCCTGGAGAGCCACTGGCAATCGTCCTGGGGGGCCTTACCTGTGCAACCTAAATCCATCTCCATCCAACTATGGTTTGGCACCACTTGGTGGCGAAGACCTGGCCCAGCTGAAATATCGCTGGGGATTATTCTGAGTTCTGTGGATGGATAAGACTTCCAGATTAAAGTAGTGATTCTAGGCATCTTCTGGTTAATTG
Source organism: Eptesicus fuscus (assembly GCF_027574615.1). Lineage (NCBI taxonomy): Eukaryota > Metazoa > Chordata > Mammalia > Chiroptera > Vespertilionidae > Eptesicus > Eptesicus fuscus. The sequence continues at coordinate 12,557,975 of NC_072487.1, read as the reverse complement.
ATTAGTTGCCATTTCCCACCCAGATTTGCCTGCTTACCTCTATCTGCAGCAGATAAGAACTTTAGCCTCCCCACATCTTCATGTGTTTGGCAGTAGATTCCATAGACTAATAGACTATCTGCTCTATCACCATACCTTTCTCTACTGTTGGGAGTGCATTGAGCTCAGCCTTTTCATTCTTCTCCCACACTCAATCTGCTAGCTAGAGCACATTTTCTATCGGGTTATGGAAGGCCAATCAAGTAGAGGAGCCAGACAAGGAAATAAGAGTATTTGAGTGTGGACCTTTATTCTCTTCACTTCTCCTTTATCAGGTTCCTTCATCCATTCAGTGCCCAGGCATGAAGTACCTGATATTTTAGAAGTGCATCTGCCTCACGCTCAGCCCCAGGACGCTGGAGTGTACTCGGCCAGGTACATAGGAGGAAACCTCTTCACCTCGGCCTTCACCAGGCTGATAGTCCGGAGTAAGTGATTGAGAGGCCACTGTCTGTGATGGCATAGTTGTTAGGATTTTTATTTGCAAGTAAACTGACTCTGGCACCTAAACCAAAACCAGGGATTGGTTGGAAGTATACGATGGACTCTGAGAAAATTGATGGAAAAGCCGACAAGCAACTTTTCCGAAAAGATAGGCTCCAGGGAAGATCTGGGGCTCAGCACTGGTGGGGAAGAGTAGACTTTCTCTCTAGGGTGCCACCTACCATTTCCCTAACTTAAATTCAGTGACGTTTCTTTTACTTCCAAGTTTTGAATTCCCACGATAAAGAATAAAATTGGTATCATATATGTCAGATGTCTATTTGCCTAGACCAGTGGTCGGCAAACTCATTAGTCAACAGAGCGGCAAACTGTGGCTCGTGAGCCAAGGTTTGCCTACCACTGGCCTAGACCAACAAGATACAGACAAGGGTGAAACCACATACTCGGGTACAGGCACTGGGACCTCACACTTGAATAGCAGCACCACTCCCATACAAAGGGGGAGCCGTGACCTGGGCAGTCTCCTGAGAGGTCTCCTAAGCGGGGTGAGGTGGGCCTGCTGGGTTGCTCTAGTATCTGGTTAAACGTCAAGTCTCCTGTAAACCCCACAATTTTCAGATCACTTAACTCTCAAGTGTGATTTCTATTTTCAAGTTTGAAAAATGCAAGAGTTGGAACTAGTGAAAACCACCCTTCACCCAATTATAACTATCAAAGTGGGAAGTAACCATCATCAATAGTTTTTACACAAAATTGATCAGTAGAAAGCAACAAATTGGCCCTGAATTTTCCCCAGCTACGGCAGGTATTCATGATATTAACACATTGTGGGCGGATCATGAGCATTCTCCTGTTTTCATATTACATAGTTAATATGAAATTAAATACCCGTTGCATTTTGAAGTTATTTATTACATGTTCTTACAAGCTAATATCTTTTTAAAGTATGGTACTTTGTAAAACGTTTTTTGTACTCGTTCAGTAGAAACTTACCTGGCTACTGGGTAAAGCTAGCAATAAAACTACTGGTGCGCAATGTGTTAAGTCAGTGATGGTGAACCTATGACACGCGTGTCAGCACTGACACACGTGGCCATTTCTGATGACACGCGGCCGCATGCCGAGGATGAAACATTTGCTGCTCCTGAGGATGAAACATTTGCGACTAGAGTCTTGGAGTTAGTTTTTTCCTCAAAGTGACACACTACCCGAGTTATGCTCAGTTTTTTTGGCGAAGTTTGACACACCAAGCTCAAAAGGTTGCCCATCACTGTGTTAAGTACTCAGGCTTCAGGTCTAAGAACTTGGGATGCTTTGTCGTTCCTCTAATAATTGGGATCTCTAACTCATGAAGAGTATTTTGCTTTGCATGATATTCATTCACTCATTTAGCAAATAGTGTGATTTTAACTGTGTCAGGCATTGTATTGGTGTTGAGAACACAAGAATCATAAGATGAGCCACCGTTCCTTAGATAATTCCCAAATACAGTGGCTACATACATGTATAAGCAGATATTGCAATATGACAGCAGACTTATGAAAAGTGTGGTTCATCTAGTTTGTGCAGGTGAAATCCCTTTTATTCCACTACACTCGTGGAGAGTCTGAATGGCAAGGACACAATTTAGGTTCATTTCTTGGATGGTTTCTCTCCAGTCTGCTACAGCACCATGCACCTCGGTGCTCAGAGTCTGGCTTAAATGGGCAGATTTTCCAGCAATATCAGAAACATCAGATTTTGATACAAGGTGAAAAGTTTAAAGCTTTTCTAAAAATGACTCAGCACAGACTAGAATTTAAAATTCACCTGAACTTTTAAGATAAGGCAAAAGACTTCAAGCACATTTTGATCTTCAAGTTGTCTCTTTCTCAGATCGCTGGGAGCATGTGTTTATTCTCTTTTGCTCTTAGGGAGTAGTTCAATGAACCTGTTTTAGAATCACTGCCAATATCTAAACTGCTAAGAAATGTGAGTTTGGATACAATCATCCCATTTAAAAGTATTTCCCCGCAGGATGACCTCTCTGATGTCAGGCATTTGAAGGCGTTTGTCCACTCTCATGACTGTAGGGTGTCTCTCTCCAGGATGAATGAAGCCTAGGAAGAGTCCATGCTTAACGACTGTGTAGTAAAAATCACACTGCTTATGTGTATAGGGCTTATTTTTATAAATTCTCTCCCGGACAAAAGATTCCTCACAAGCATTAAGTTTATAGGATTTCTCTCTGTATGCCATGAATCCGTGGTTTCCTAAATTACAAAACCATGAGGCTTGTGAAGAAAAGAACAAAGCCTAATTGCATACTCATTGCTTATCAGCAAACTCTTCTCCTGACTGCTCCATCCCCAATCATTCTCTGGAGCTTCATTCTCTCCTCCTTCCCAGGATTCCGTGTAAAACTAGAGACATAGTTTAATGGGACAGGAAGCCTATTTTCGTTTTCAGATTTTTCCATCATTAGTCTTCACTGTCCACGTAGCCTGTGGTCAGACTCTTAAGAAATCGCTAATTGTGCAGAATAATTTTTCCTTTTCATGTAAATATTAGCTTTGAGACATTTTGTAGCTCTGTCTAGTAAGTGGAAGCCTGAAGGAAAAGGTCTGTGTTGACAGTCTTCCTGATTATTTTAGAGAAAATACTGATAACCAGGAATTCTTGCCAAAGAAATTACAAGATTACATTGGCTATAGGCACAGGTCCAAGCTTCACCATCATGAAAATAACATTCAGGGACCAAAAGCGCAGAAGAAAAATTAAATAAAATTTAATTATTTAATAAAATTTTAAATTCAACATCCCCCTTGATTTTTTTTATATATATATATATATATGTATATATATATATATATATATATATATATATATATATATGTATATATATATATATATATATATGTATATATATATATCAGAAGGTATCCTTAGACCTAATTAACAATCTAAAGTCCCTAAGTGCTGGAGAGAAGTAGCCAAGAAATATGAATCCAGAAGCATCTTACCATCCTTGTACTTTAGGTTTGTGTATCTTGTTTCACTTTTTATATTTTCTGCCTGAAAAATGGGTGGATGCTACTAGCGTCTGCTTCCCCTTTTGGTCATATCCCTTCTCCACATTATACCAGAGGTTCTCAAACTCTGGCAGTATCAGAATCATCTGGAAGACTTGTGAAACCTGGATTGCTAGACCACCACCACAGTTTCTCATCAGGAGGTCATGGGTTGGGAGTCTGAGATTTGCATGACTAACAGTCTCAGGTGATGGAGATACTGTTGATTAAGGACCACACTTTGGAAATCACTGTTCTACGCTCTAACCACACCTGCAGCTCTGCCAGCACATGGTGCTCTCTTCTTGGCCTCGCCTTTACCTGGAACACGCTCTGCAGTCCTATCTTCCTTGCTACTTAGACCAAGCATGTCAAACTTGCGGCCCATGGGCCACATGCCTCGTTGCTTTGGCCTGTGTTCACCTTTGAGTTTGACATGCTTGACTTAGGTGGTCCTGCAGATTCTGCTCACATACCACCTCCTCAGGGAAGCCTTCCTGTATGCCCTCTTCCACCCCCAAGACAGGATTAGGTACTTTTTGTCTCTGTTCCTATCATTTTCTGTTAACATATCTGTTTCCCACATTAAACTATTAGCCTTTAAAGAGCAAAGATTGTATTTTGTTTCTATTCATTCACTCGGGTCCTCTGAAATGACTGACATGTAGCAGGTATGTTGTCAATGTGCGTTACTCACCACAGCCTTGTTTTCCTTAACAAAAGGATGCGAGGCTCAGAAGTGGGGACCTGAGTGTAACCGTGTCTGCACTGCTTGTGTGAACAATGGTGTCTGCCACGAAGATACTGGGGAATGCATTTGCCCTCCTGGGTTTATGGGGAGAACCTGTGAGAAGGGTAAGTCAAGAGTGCTTGATGAGTAAGTTGTGGGTTGAAAAAGGCGCCACTGGATCTAGAATTTTATATGTGGACAGAGTTGGGCATGGAAGTTAAATGGCCTCTGCTAGGCATACGGTGCCTTTGTGTGAGTTAGAAAAAAGGTGCCCTTTCCTAAGAGTTTCTTATTGCCAACTACTGGGAAGTTTCAATACATAAATGAATCTGCAATGTCTGTGATGTGAATGTCCCCCCCCCCTCCCAGGTGTATGCTGTGAACAGCCTGCATAATTGTGGGTGTGGCTCTGCTATCCTCTCTGTGGGGCACTTCCATTGTCTGTAAAATGTGTGTTCACCCTGCCCACACCACAGCTGAGACTGGATTATTTTCCATGTTCAGTGGTCTAGGAGAGACCCTTTAAAAGAAGAATTATGCATTTCAAAGGGTTGTATGCTTGACTCTGAATCGCCTTTTTCTCCCCCAAAAAGCTTGTGAACGGCACACATTTGGCAGAACTTGTAAGGAACAGTGTAGTGGACCAGAGGGATGCAAGTCCCATGTGTTCTGTCTCCCAGACCCCTACGGGTGCTCCTGTGCCACCGGCTGGAAGAGCCTGCAGTGCAATGAAGGTATGCACCGTCCCGCCCTGCACGGGAAGAGTTCTGGCAGGGACACAAGGAGGTCTGGCTTGCTGAGCAACAAGGTTTGAATCAAAGATGATTCATGGAAAGTTAATATGCTTTCACATGAAGGCTCTGGACCTCAGTGTTCCCTCATACACCTCACCTGGGATCTTATTAACACAGAGTCTGGTTTCATGGGTCTGGGCTGGGGCCGGAGGTTCTGCCTTTCTAACAAGCTCCTACATGTGCCGATGCTGTTGGATTTCCAACCACACTTGACATTGGAATGTCATTGAGTGCATCATAAATATCAGCACTTTCCGGTCAGATCTGGACTGGATTTGCTGTTTGGTAATTGAGAAAGTTATGATCTTATCTTCTATGGACATTACTCACGCAGTCCTAACTTCAGCTACTCTAAGATCCCCTCTGCCTTTTCTAACGTCTACTTTCCCGTTTGATAAGCTACAAAGGTACGTGTTTCCCATCTCCTCTCCAGTGTGTGTTTCATGTCTCCTGCAACACAGTAGTAGGTTAACATGAACCTGCAGCCAAATATGCCAGATCTTTTCTAATGACTATTAGTGGAGTGAATTGGCCAGAGCTGAAAGAGTTTTCAGTATTTACCTCACAGAGCCAGCTTTTTGCACATCTGGCACTATTGGGAGTGAGGATGGGGCCCCCAGCAACCTGAAAACAATATCCTAGGGGTGGCAGTTCAGTAAAAATATAAGCAAGACACATCTGTAATTAAAACTTTTCTAGTAGTCACATTTAAAAAGTAAAAGAAATAAGTGAAATAATTCTAATATTTTATTTACCGCAATATACCAAAATATTTCAAGAAGTAATCAATAGAAAAAAGTTTTAATGAGATAGTTTACATTCCTTTTTCACACCAAGTCTTTGAAATCTCCATTTGGACTAGCTGTATTTTAAGTGCTCAGTAGCCATGCATGACTAGTGGCTACCATACTGAACAGCACAGCTTAAGGGGCTTGGAATAAGAGGGCAAAGAGGAGAGTTACACAAAAGCAAGCTGCAGCTACTACAAACCTCACTCAAGTCCCTCTAAATGTCCTAAATGTTGTATCTGCCCCCGTGGAATACTGAGGGAGCCACAGCAGTGAAGGAATCTTACCTGGTCTGTGAGATGTGCACCTTAAAGCAAAAGGTGCCCCCAGGTGGGGGTAGGTCCAGTTCCCTTAAAAAAGAATATTATAAAACTATATGCAAATTAAAAAAACGTACGTGTGTATATAAACACTGCTAGGACCCAGGGAGGGGTGCATGCATGTTAGGAGTCTAGAATATAAGTGTCATCAGCTTCATAGTGAATGTGTCTCTAGATTCAGGTTTATAAGAGGATGCATATTGACATCCCAGCCATGCCAGGCTAAAGAAATCACTATGATTTTATCAATTGGAAATTTCTAGTGTTCTCCCAGACTCCTTCCTAAGGCCTCCAATCACCTATGTACTAGAGACTCTTTGATATTGTCCCTTAGGTCCCTGAAACGCTAATCGTTTCTTTCTAACATTTCCTCTGTCTGCGTTCTTCAGACTGGATGTCTATTGATCGAACTTAAAATTCATTGACTCTCTCTCCTGTTATCTCCACTCTGCTGCTAGGTCCACATAGTAACATTTTCAATTTCAGTTGTCTAGTTCTAGAATGGTTTTTTTTTATTAAAATTTTTTTATTCAACTTATTGGGCTGACCTTGGTTAATAAAATTATATAGATTTCAGGTGTATAATTCTATAATACATCGTTCAAATATTGTATTGTGTGTTCATCACTCAAGTCAAGTCTCCTTCCATCATCATTTATCCCTCCTGTACCTCTTCCATCTCCCCCATATACCTTTCTTCCATTCCCAGCGGTAATCACTATACTGTTGTCTGTATCTATGGTTGTTTTTTGTTTATTTTGCTTAATCCCTTCATTTTTTCACCCAGTCCCCCAGCACCCTACCCCTCCAAAAACTGTCAGTCTGCTTTCTGTATCTACAAGTCTATTTCTATTTTGTTTGTTTATTAATTTTGTTCATTAGATTTTTACATATAAGTGAAATCATATGGTATTTGTCTTTCTCTAACTGGCTTCTTTCACTTAGTGTAATACTCTCCTGGTCCATCCATGGTGTTGCAAAAGGTAAAATTTCCTTCTTTTTTATGGCCAAGTAGTATTGCATTGTGTAAATGTACTACAGCATTTTTGTTGTTAATTCTCACCCGAGGATATTTTTTCATTGATTTTTAGAGAGAGTAGAAGGAGTGGAAGGGGGGAAGAGAGAGAAACATCGATATGAGAGAGACGCCTTGATTGGTTGCCTCCAGCACAGGCCCCTTGGGGCTGGGGAACAAACCTGCAACCCAGGTAGGGGCCCTGATCAAGAATCAAACCCACGACCTTTTGGTGGGTGGGCTGACACTTTACCACTGAGCCACACTGGCCAGGGCAGTACTGCAGCTTTTTAATCTGCTCTTCTACTGATGGACACTTGGGCTGCTTCCCAATCATGACTATTGTAAATAATGCTGCAATGAACATAGGGGTACATATATTCTTTTGAATCAGTGTTTTGGGTTTCTTTGGATATATTTCCAGAGGTGAAATTGCTGGATCGTAAGGCAGTTCCATTTTTAATGTTTTGAGGTGACTTGATACTCCTCAACAGTGTGTGAGGATTCCCTTTCCTCCACATCCTCACCAACACATGTTGTTTGTTCATTTATTGGTGGTAGCCATTCTGACAGGTGTGAGGTGATATCTCATTGTGGTTTTAATTTGCATCATTTCTTTGATGATTAGTGACATTGAACATCTGTTCATTGTCTATTGGCCATCTGTATGTCCTCTTTGGAGAAGTGTCTATTCAGGTCCTTTGTCCACTTTTTAATTGCACTTTATGTTGAGTTGTGTAACTTTTTTATTATCAGATGTATCATTGATGAATATGTTCTCCCATTCAATAGGTTATCTTTTCATTTTCTTTTGCTGTGCAAAAACATTTTAGTTTGATGTAGTTCAATTGTTTATTTTTTTCTTTTGATTCCCATTGCCTGAGGAGACAGACCAGAAAAAATATTTCTATCAAAAATGTCTGAGATTTTACTGCCTATGTTTTCTTCTAGGATTTTTATGGTTTTGAGGCTTATCTTTAATACATTTGAGTTTATTCTTGTGGATTGTGTAAGAGGTGGTCTAATTTTACTTTTTCACACATATCTGTCCAATTTTCTCAGTGCCATTTATTGAATAGACTATCTTTGTGTGTTTTTGTCCCTTTTGTTGAATATTAATTGACCATAAAGGCAAGGGTTTGTTGCTGAACTCTCTCTTCTGTTCCATAGACTTATATCTGTTTTTAATGCCAGTGTCATGCTGTTTTGATTACTATGACTTGTTGTATAATTTGATATCAGGTAATGTGATTCTTCAAACTTTTTCTTTCTCAAGATTGCTGTGGCTATTTCTGGTCTTTTGTAATTCCTTATAAATGCTTGAACTATTTGTTCTAGTTCTGTGAAATACACCATTGGTGTCTTGATAGGAATTGCATTCAATCTATAGATGGTTTTGGGTAGTATGGAAATTTTAATGATGTTAATTCTTCCCATTCATGAGCGAGGTATGTGCTTCCACTTATTTGGATCTTCTTCACTTTCTTTTTTACAGTGTCTTATAATTTTATGAATTCATTCCTATGTATTTTATTAGTTTTTGAAGCAATCTCATTCTGATAGCTCATTATTGGTGTATAAAAATGCAACAATTTCTAGATATTTATTTTGTATCCTGCTACTTTACTGAATTCATTTATCAGTTCTAGTAGGTTTTTTTTTTTTTTTTTTTTTTTTTGTGGAGTCTTTAGGGCAAGGGTGGGGAACATCCAGCCTGTGGGCTGTGTAAGACCCACAGAATCATTTGGTTTGGCCCTGCCAAAGCATTAGGGGTGAGTTATTAAATGTCTGACCAAATAAAGCAGGCTAATTTTTTAAGTTGATAATCTTTTTTTTTTTAATATTATCAATAAACCAGATTGTCCCTGGTTTATTGATAATATTACAGCATAGCAAAATATTCTAACTGCATCACGTGGTGTTTTGAAATTCATCCCAACTGTAGGCTGAGGTACCGGCAGGTTGGACAGACTGCCAAAATCCAAAAGCTTCAGTATTTCCTTAGTGTCAGGGTAAACTTCAATGGTCTCCTGATCCAGGGCTGAGACCTCAGGGACATAGTTATCTCTCCCCTCCCTCTCCTGCAGCTTGTTGGAAATGCCTCTCACGGGCCTCTCTGAATCTGCTTCACCAGATGGGTGACATAGCCCCCTATCTTGTTCTGGAGCTTCTTGCTGGGGATAATGGCGACCTTCTCACACACACTCTTGTTGGTGTGGAAGTTGTTGCCCAGGCATGTGTAGTGCTTCTTGATGATGACCCGGGCCGCCTTCTTCATGGTCTTGGTTTGGTGCAAACGCGGCTCATGTTGGCAGGTCCCTGGTGAAAGAGGAAACCAAGTTGATAATTTTTTATGGCCTGTGAAGGATGTTATAAATATCCAAAAGGCCCTTGGCAGAAAAAGGTTCCCCATGCCTGCTCTAGGGTTTTTACACACAGTATCATGTCATTTGCAAATAATGACAGTTGTACTTCTTCCTTTCCACGGTTTCATTTATCTTTTGTATTTTTTTAGGCTCTATTGCATTTATTTCTGCTCTGATCTTTATTATTTCCTTCCTTCTACTCACTTTGGGCTTTGTTTGTTTATTCTTTTCCAAGTTCCATTACGTGTAAAGTTAGATTGCTTATTTGAGGTTTTTCTTGTTTTGAGGTAGGCCTGTAATGCTGTGAAATTTCCTACTCCGATTGCTTTCACTGTGTCCCATACATTTTGGATTGTTGTGTTCTCATTTTCATTTGTTTCAAGGTATCTTTTGATCTCTTCCTTGACCTCATTGTTGACCCATTCATTGTTTACTAATGTTTAGCTTCCATGTTTTTGTGTGTTTTTCAGTTTTTTCTTGTTGATTTCTAGTTCCATACTATTATGGTCAGAGTAGATGCTTGATATGATTTCAATCTGAGACTTGTTTTGTGTCCTAACATGTGGTCTTACAAAATGTTACATGTGCTCTTGAAAAGAATGTATATTCTGCTTTGGGATGAAATGCTCTGATGATATCAATTAAATCTATCTGATCTAGTGTGTCATTTAAGGCAGCTGTTTTCTTGTTGATTTTCTGTCTGGAAGATCTATCCATTTATGTCAACAGGGTGTTATAATTCCCTACTGTATTGCTGTTAATCTCTTCCTTTATGTTCATCAAGATTTGCTTTATATGTTGAGGTGCTCCTATGTTGGGTGCATAAATGTTTACAAGGGTTATATCCTCTTGTTGGATTTATTATTATGTAGTGTCCTTCTTTGTTTCAAAGCCTATTTTGTCATATATAAATATTTCTACCCCGGCTTTTATTTCCTTCTCATCTGCATGAAATACCTTTTTTTTCTGTCTCTTTATTTTACTCTGTGTTATCTTTCATTCCGAGTTGAGTCTCTTGTATACAGCACATATATGGGTCTTGTTTTCTTATCCATTTTGCTATCCTATGTCTTTTGATTGGATCATTTAAGCCATTTACATTTGAAGTGATTATTGCTAGGTATGTATTTATTGTGATTTTATTCTTATTTATTGTTGGCACTATTACAGATGTTCCTCATTCCCTCCTCCCCCCTTTAACCACCTCCACACATCCCCACCCACTCTTCATTTGGTCATCACCACATTGTTCATGGTCTGTGTCCATGAGCTATGCAAATATGTTCTTTGGCTAATCCCTTCACCTTCTTTCATCCAGTCTCTTCTCATCCCCTCCCCTCTAATCTCTGTCAATCTGCTTCCCGTATCCATGCCTCTGGTTCTATTTTATTCATCAGTTTATTTTGTTCATTGGATTCCACATATAAGTGAGATTGTATGGTATTTGTCTTTCTCTGTCTGGCTTATTTTGCTTAGCACAATAATCTCTAGGTCCATCCATGCTGCCTTAAAAGGTAAAGGTTCCTTCTTTTTTACAGCTGTGTAGTGTTCTACTGAGTAAATGTACCACAGCTATTTTATCTATTCATCTTCTCATGGGCACTTGGCTGTTTCCAGATCTTGTCTATTGTAAACAATGCTGCTATGAACACAGGGGTGCATATATTTCTCCTGTTCTTTCATTTGGGGGCATGTTTCTTTGTCTCCCCATTTTGGTGCCTCTTTGTGTTTATTCCTATGGATTAGTTAGAGCCGTTATGAGTCCCAGTCTTGGTAGTATGGTCTTATATAGTAGGTGTTCCATGGGACTCAGTGTTGCAGTCTCCTTGATTACCTGATCTTGGTGCTCCAGAAACGTCTCTTGTGGAGGTTTTGTGGGTCCTCCTGTTGTAATTGAGTTTATTGCTATTGGCCCATTCACCTGTGGGGTTGGCCCTGAGGCTGGCTGACTGTGAAGATTGACCCTGACCACACTATAAAGGCTTTTATGCAGGTGCTGACCACATGAAGTGGAATTTGCTTCTGTAGGGTCTGGTGCCTGCCAAGATCTCCTTTTGGATTGGCTGCTTGTGAAGCTAATTGGATCTTGTTCTGATGCTGTCTGAAGCTGGCCAGTGTGTTGGCTCTGGGCCTTTTGGTAAGGACTCTGGTTCAGGCCAATATCAGGTGCTGCCTGTGGGCCCTGGGCAACCTGTTTGAGCTACAAAATGACCCACAGTTTGTGGCTGCCTCTGCATATATTCTTTCTGATTGGTGTTTCAGAATTCTTAGGAGATATTCCCATACTGTTTTCCACAGTGGCTGCACCAGTCTGCATTTCCACCAGCAGTGCAAAAGGGTTCCCTTTTCTCCACATTTTCACTAGCACTTGTTGTTTGTCGACTTAATGATGGAACATTTAAGCTGTTTACATTTCAAGTGATTATTGCTAGGTTTGTATTCTCAGAGGTGTGAGGTGATGCCTCATTGTGGTTGTGGTTAGGGCTGCCTCTGCTCTGTGCAGAAAGGAACAAGCTGTGCACCAAGGCTGGCTTTTACCAGCACTGGGCCTGGTGGCAGGTCAGCAAAAGTCCCAAGGCACCCTAAGATCTGCCTCTGCTTGCCGGCTGCCTGAGAGCTCAGTCACTGCCAGGGCCTCTGGCAGTACTCAAGTTGCATGAGTTCAGTTCTCCTGGTAGTCACCAGGTACGGGTGAGTGGTATTCACCAGACTGATACAAGTTCAAACTCATTGCCAGTCCTGGGTCTGAGGTCACTCAGCAAATTTTCCAGCGTATACCACGTCTAGCTGTCTTAAAAGGTAAAGGTTCCTTCGTGGTGGGGGTGGTCTCATGGAGTCATCCGGTGAGGCCAGCAGAGTTCATCAGGCCCAGGTGGACCAAGATTTGGCCTCATGCAGGGCGGGCTCTGCACTAGTTGGGTGTATGAAGGAAAAAATGGCTTCTGTCCTAGAGCCACACAGCTCAGTCTGTCCAAGATTCCGCCAGGAGCACGAGCTCAATAGGGCAGGGTCGCTGGGGATCAGGATGATGGGGCTGGTTGATTGCCTATGATGTGGAGGTATTGTTCAGGATTGGGGGAAGGTAGGAGGAGTGGTGCCCACCACAAAGCCACACAACTCAGTCTGTCTCAGATTCTGTCCGGACCCCAGCAGGGCAGGGCCTACCATGAGTTGAGAGCGTGTGGCCACCTACAGTCCGCAGGGTGGGGCTAGAGGATCTCCCATCAGGGAAGGCACCAGTTAGTTTCATGGGAAAGTGGGGGGAATAGCCCTGCCCCAAAGCTACACCACCCAGTCACTGACACCCCCCGAGTCTGCCCAGACCTCTACACTCTGGCCTAGGCAGCTGACTCCAGTCCAGGCAGCTGACTCCTTACTGGGGTATGAGCTCTGCAGGGTGGGGGCACAGGGAGCCCAAGTGTGGGGTTATTGCATTGCCCTGGGCCCGTGGTCCACAAACTGTGGCTCGCGAGCCACATGCAGCTCTTTGGCCCCTTGAGTGTTCTAACGCCACTTCTTCAAAATAGACTCGCCCAGGCTGAAAACCGACTTCTGCACATGGGCCACGAAGTTTCAATTGCACTGTACGTGCATGCCTGCACATGGTATTTTGTGGAAGAGCCACACTCAAGGGGCCAAAGAGCTGCATGTGGCTCGCGGGCCGCGGTTTGCCGACCACTGCCCTAGGCTAATGCCATAAGGAGGGGAGTGCTCCACCATCCAAGGCAGATGGTGTCTGCGGTGCAGCAGAGTTATTCAATACAGGGTGTCTGGCAGTTGTCCTCTCAGTGTTCTCCCCAGAGCCATAGACCCCAGGCTCTCCTCACACAACTCCAGTCTGCTCTGCTCTCCCTCTGCCTGAGCCCAGGGTGAGTGGCTGTGAATGAGATTTTGTGCATTGGCTCTTTAGGAGGATGTCTATGTCTCTAGCAGACACTTGTAGCTCCCTGGAAGACAATCCCCACCGATTTTAACAGCCAGATTTTATGTGGGTGTCTCTTCCCAGCTCTGGTGCTCTGGGCTATGGAGCCCGGCATGAAGTTGAGACCCCACACTCCTTAGAGGGAACCTTTGCAGCCTTTTTTGTGTCTCCGCCCTTCCTACCAGTCTTGATGTGGCTTCTTCTGTAAATCCTTGGTTAGAAGACTTCTGTTTCACTGGTCTTCAGTTGGTTATTCAGGTTGATCTGTATTTTTGTTGTAATTCCAGTTTGGTCCTGGGAGGAGGTGAATGTAACATTTACCTAGTCTGCTGCCATCTTGGATCCTCTTTTGGCTATTTTTTATAGTTTCTATCTCTATGCTGAGATTTCTCATTGTTTCATTTGTTGTGAGCATATTTTCCTTTATCTCACTGAGCATAATTATTACATTTGCTTTAAAATTTTTGTCTACCATTTCTAACATCTGGGTTATCAAGGTTGGTCTTTGTTTGTTTTTTCTTATGTTGAGTAATTTGGACTTGTATCTTGGATGCTGTGAATGTTACCTTGTGGAGACTATATTCCTTTGAGGAGTGCTAACTTTGTTTTAGCAAGCTATTAATTTGGAAGGACTCAAATGGAAAACTCTGACTCTTAGTCATCAGCTCAAACACAGCTCAGTTCTTTTATTCTTAGCAGGGTAGCTTTGAATCTGCACTTAACATGTGTGGTTCAGGGACCAGCCAAAGATTTGGGAGTTTGCCTTTCTTGTTCTCCCTTTCTAGATTTTTCCCTCTCACTTCCCAGTGGCTGTGTTGCCCTGTGTCTTCTTGTTCTTCAGGTCAGTAAACTACAAGTTTTCTTTGGAGTTTAGTTTCCCTACTTGGTATCAACTGTACCCAGCCATTAGACTAAAAGCTTAAAAATGGGAAACACGTGATTCCCATCTTCCAAATTTTAATTCCCCTTTAGAATCTGTCTGGTTCCGACCCCCACTCCTCATTGCTTTCAGGTAGTTTTTTAAAGTTTAGTTATTATTTATAAGAAGGGTGACCTGGTAAGAGCTTGTTCAACTCTCATAGAAGCAGAATTTCCTAACCCCTTACATTCCTGGTAATTCAGATAAATAATGCGGATAAATCACATACTACTTTAAATGAATCAATGAGTTGATTGGAGAGAAAATGAAACTAGCCACCTACAGCCTGAATGTTTTCCTCCTCCTGTTTCAGCACTGGTTTTTGATGTCTTTGTTCACAGCATGCCAGCCTGGGTATTATGGGCCAGACTGTAAGCTCAAGTGCAGGTGCACCAACGGGGAGATCTGTGATCGGTTCCAAGGATGCCTCTGCTCTCCAGAACGCCAAGGGCTCCAGTGTGAGAAAGAAGGTAAAGCAAGGTAACACGGTAGTCATGGCCACGTTCAGCACATCTGAACCAAGCTTTCTGCAATCATTCTTGCCCCCAAAGCCCAAGGTTTTCAAACCACTTCTGTTTCCATCTAAAAGTTGGAAAGACTGTGTCCCAGGTTTTAAAGTAAAGCTTTCTGATTCTTTTCTATGGGCCTTTATACTGGCTCTCATCCTTTTTTTTTTTTTTTTTTTTTACTAGAAATAAATCATGTGCTCTTTATAGCACATTAAGTGATAACTGACTAGCTGACAGCTCTGCCTATCTCTTCTGCTCCCTTCTCTGGGACCAGCCTTGTCTCTAGATATGCACAACAGGGAAAAACTACTTTAGAGGGATTTAGATAATGGATTAAAAAAATATATAAAAAATAGAAAAGATTACCCTCAGAATGAAATGGTAAGTAATTCTAGTTCGGAAATTACCTGGAACAGAGGTCAGCAAACACTGACCCATAGATCATAGCTGCTCCACTATTTTTTAACATCTTTATTGAGATATAATTTTCATACCTTAAATTTATTCCCTTAAAGCCGTGGTCGGCAAACTGCGGCTCGCGAGACACATGCGGCTCTTTGGCCCCTTGAGTGTGTGGCTCTTCCACAAAATACCATGGCCTGGGAGAGTCTATTTTGAAGAAGTGGCGTTAGAAGAAGTTTAAGTTTAAAAAATTTGGCTCTCAAAAGAAATTTCAATCATTGTACTGTTGATATTTGGCTCTGTTGACTAATGAGTTTGCCGACCACTGCCTGAAAGTATACAATTCAATGGCTTTCAGTATATTTACGGAGTTGTGCGACCATTGCCATAATCTAAGTGTCGCATATTTCCATCATGCCAGAAGAAATCTTGTTCCTGTTAGCAGTAACTCCCACTCTTCCCTCCTTCCAGCCCCTGGTGACTATTAACTTACTTTCTGTCTGTACAGATTGGGTTATTCTTGACAGGTTATATACTGTAAGTGAGATCATACAGTATGTGGTCTTTTGTGGCTGGCTTTTTCACTTATCATACCGTTTTTGAGTTTTATCTATGTCGTAGCATATATCGGTACTTCATTCCTTCTTAATTGCCCCTCCATCTGTTGTCATAAAGAAAACTATTGGAACACAGCCACACCCGTTTGTTTACAAGATATGGTGTGTGGCTGCTGCCACACAAGTTGTATAGTTACCACAGAGAACAGATACCGGGGAAATACCAACAGTTGTTTTCTCAGAGGCTTTCGCTTGTCAGCTTTATACTTTCTCTTCTGTCCTCAGCGTTTGGACGTTGTTACCGGGCAGGAATCTGGGAGGGTCTAGTTAGGGGAGGCAATGCTCTGGGGCTACCAGAGGAATGGATTGAAATGGAGAACTAAGAAGCTTTAGGAGTTGGATTTTCTATTTTACTCCTTCCTCTCTGTTCTTAGGCTGATGTTGCAAAAAGTGTGAGAAATCTCAGACCTAGATCCAGACCCTAAGCTTCCGGAGAGCAGCCCCCTTTCATTAACACACACCCTCCCGCCCTCCACCTGCACATCCACCTTCACCTGCATCCAACTGCAGCAAACGCAAGGGACAGTGAAAGAAAGAAATGGTTTAAAAGTGCCAAAGCACTTTCTAAAATTCCTACACAAGCAACTACTTAAGCTGAAAAATTGAATGAACTTCCTAACCTCTCCAAGTCTACAGATATGTCAAGGACTTACCTCTGTAGTCATAGGCCCTTTTGTCTCCTGCTCCACACACTTTACCTGTTTCTTTCTGGGCCTGAGAACTAGGATAGCAATATAAAATACCACTATTGACGTGTTTACCATGACCCCACCTTCTCCCACCACCGATACGAACAGCATATGAGTGATGGCTGCTCTAGGGCACCTCCATCTCCTAGTAACCAATGGGTTGAACTGTCTTCAGCCACGTCTCACATTTAATTACAAGTGGCCCAAGGTTCTCTAAGATCCTATAGTTCAGAATAAAACTGTTATATTTCAGGATTGTCCATTCTCTACTCTGCAGATATTAGGCAAGGAATCCTGATGTCTATGTTGTAACCAGAGGCATATTTTATTCTTTCAATGTTAGAAGCAACATTTTTTGATTTGGCTGTTGACTATAAATTGATCTGGGGAGGGTTATATGTTGCTTTACTTATTACGGGGCAGGAATCTGGGAGGGTCTAGTTATCATACTGTTCTTGAGTTTTATTATAACTCTGCCTATTACTTAATTTATTTTTTAATCCTCATCCGAGGATATTTTCCCATTGGTTTTTAGAGAGAGTGGGAGAGAGAGGGAAAGATAGAGAGAAAAACACATTGATGGGTTGCCTCTTGCATGCATTGAGAATTGCAACCGAGGTACGTGCCCTTGAATGGAATTGAATCCAGGACCCTTTGGTCTGCAGGCTGACACTCTATCCACTGAGCCAAACTGGCTAGGGCGAAATCTGCCTATTATTAATTTCTGCCATGTGCAGACTTCCCAGTCAATGAGACATCTCTCAGATATCAAAACCAATGCTCCTGGTGTTGATCAGAAGTATCGATGGGGTTGTTTGCTGAATGGAAGAACTAGTTTTTGTTCTTATAAAAATTATCTTAAATAGCAAGAAAAAGGCTGAAAAGTAAGGGCAGGAGGATGTATATCACTGGTGCACTGAGGTAGCCCAGCATTATGGTGAACAGTGTGGGCTCTGGATCATAAAGATCTGAGCTGGAATCTGGGCTCTGAGCCTCCCTCTCATCATCTATAAAGTGAGCACCCACAATAGGACCCACCTCACAAGTTTATTATGTTATGAGAAAACAATATAATATTTGGAAAGTTCTTTCCTGGGTGTGACCTGCTAAATGGTAGCTACTTTTTTTTTTTTTTATTACTATTGCCGTTGTGTTAAAGATTGGATTTCACAGTGCTGTTTTCTTCATTCAGGCAGGCCAAGGATGACCCCAAAGATAGAGGATTTGCCAGATGACATCGAAGTAAACAGTGGTAAATTGAACCACATCTGCAAAGCGTCTGGCTGGCCACTGCCTGCTAATGAAGAAATGACCCTGGTGAAGCCAGATGGGACAGTGCTCCATGTAAGAGTTATTCTTTTTTTTAAAAAAAATATATATTTTATTGATTTTTTTACACAAAGGAAGGGAGAGGGATAGAGAGTTAGAAACATCGATGAGATGCAAACATTGATCAGCTGCTTCCTGCACACCTTCTACTGGGGATGTGCTCACAACCAAGGTACATGCCCTTGACTGGAATCGAACCTGGGACCGCAGGCTGACGCTCTGTCCACTGATCCAAACCAGTTAGGGCATAAGAGTTATTCTTTATCTTCCCTCCTGACATCACTAGATACTTTCAGTATAGTAGTGACCTCACCCAAGGCTGGATTCCATTTCGGGCTTGCATCCCTCAGGCTAGGATGCTGTTAGCTTTGACTCCGGACAGACCTGTTCCCACATCTGCAGTTCAGAAACCAGGATCCACAGAATCCTTTAGGTCAGGAGGAATTCCTCAGACCTCTCTGCCCTCACTGATGCTGCTCACCACTGGCTTCGGCGCTATGGCAGCAGTTCTTCTTATGTCTCTCAAAGATGACTGAAAAAATCAACTTACCAGGAAGGCAGATCCAAGTGACCTCTTTTAGGGACATGGATATGTATGCGTGTAGAACATGCCATTACCAATGTCCACACACCAGATGTTCCTGATTCCACTCAAACAACCCGTTAGGTAGTAGAAGCCAATTGACAGCTTCCCAGCTGTTGATGGCCTTTCCACAAGGTAATGGGAGCAACAGCTACCATCTAGTAAGGGCCAACCATACGAGATCCGCCTTCTAACTGATCGTCACCCGTCCCTTTCTGCAGAAGTGGGAACTGGCTGGGTGAAGTTTAGTAAGCGAGGAACTGGGCACAAGTGGCAGAGCTGGTGTGTGTTCTCAGAGCCCTGGCTTTTCCCACAAGATCACACTTGATAGCCCTCACACCCTTTGGGGAGCCATTGTATCCTCTCACCCTGCCATCTCTGTATTACACCAGAAAGCAGCAAATGTTACCAGCAGCAGCTTAAAAGGAATTAGACCGCTTGCTTGTAACTATTTACCCCACACGCCCAACCACACAAATACAACAGCAGGATCTGTGAGGGCGTCAATCCAATGTAAACTCTCGGGGCTACTACAATAGCGTTGGAAATGGGCCAGTGATTATACAAGCCTTGCATTGAACTTCTTAATCTCTCCTAGAAAACTTCTTATTAAACAATGAGACGGGGTCAGTGTTATGAACCTTTGTGTTTATGCCTCCCTGGAAGCTTTGATTTTTTTTTTTTGTATTTGACCTTTCCAGCCAAAAGACTTCAACCACACGGGTCATCTGTCAGTGGCCACCTTCACCATCGAGCGGCTGCTGCCCCCTGACTCAGGAGTCTGGGTCTGCAGTGTGAACACCGTGGCCGGGATGGAGGAAAAGCCTTTCAACATCTCTGTGAAAGGTAAGCTCCGTGTCCAGGGGAAGAGCTTGTATCCTTGAAGCGCTTTGTTTATGTTTCGCTGGGTGTTGCTTCCAGATAGGAATGTTATCTGACAGCTAAAATGTCTTTTGGATCTTTCCCAGGACACTAAGTCTTTACAGGTTTTTTTTTTTTTTTTACGTGCATGAAAATGGAAAGGAAGGATTAAGTATATGACCTTCGGGATCACATAGCCCAGGGATTGATTTTTGTCCCTATTATCTAGTGACAGTGTGTGTGCACCTGGGCAAATGAATTAGCCTCTCCCAGCCTTCTTTTTTTGTGTGAATGAAGCTTAGTTTACCTACATTTCTGGGTTATTGTGAAGATTTACTAGATGTATAAAACACTCAGAATTGTGTCTGGTACAAAGTGTCTGGTCATGTTTATATTTCATCAAAAGCTTCATCGTTGTTGTGACTTCTGACTTCCTACTCATTACTGTAAAGAATTATTTGGAAATTTTTGAGAATGATGCTATTGAATAACATGAATGATTTATTCCCACATATTCAGTGTTGTATTTCTTCTGCTACAAATTTGTATTTCAAAATTCAGATTAATCTATGTGGGTGTGTGTCCATTTGTAGCTTGAGGAGAAGAAATGAAGTGAAGGTAAATCCCAGGTAGGTTGGCTGGTATACATAGATACAACAAGGAGTCTTAAATATGGAAGTTACTTATGAGTTCATTTAGACAAAAGCACCCAACACTCCTAGTATATATTCTTGGAAAGGCAAGGAGCTAACTGTCTCAGCACGTACTTCATCTTATTTAATCTCTATTAAAAACTTATGCAATAGATATTGTTATCACCACTTTACCAGTCAGGAACCAGACTCAGAGATTTAGCTAACTTGTCTAAGGTAGTACGTCTGCTAAGCAACGAATCTTAACTTTGAATCTGGGTCTCCTGACTCCAAACCCTTCACCATTTTGCTTTCTGAGTCTCTTGAATTACAGATGAGAAAGCAAGATGACCAAGGTTGAGTTCTATTTGACTCACTTCATTACTTGATTAGGAATCTTCGGGAGAAGCAGGAGGTAATTTCTATAAATGAAATGAATGTAAACATAATCTTTTATTTTTAAAAGTTCAGTCACAACAGTAATATAAACAGAGCCTCATAGATTTGGATTCTCTGCACTGAGAATCCATGTAAACCACCTCAGAATTCTCAGTATATTTTGGAGTATTGGAAAAATTCCAAATCTGTTTTACTTGGAGTAATCACATTATCAAAACAATTTATTACGTCATACATGTTCTTGGAAGAAAGGAAACAATATACAAACAAGGCAAATTATATCATTGTTTAAGCTTCTTGTCATGTTTGTTATCCAGGGAAAATAAATAAGAATGATTAAAAAAACAAACCACACTGCTAAGATTCAGGCGAATCTTATTTATTTATTTTTTTAACGAGAGACATAGCACATGACGTCCGTGCAAGGACGCATCTCTAGTTCCAAGTCACTGATGCTTCTTCATTGCCATATGGATGGACAGACATAAAACGGGACCAGCCGTTGGGTAAAGTTGTCAGTGTCTATACCCAGAGTATTTGTAGAAATAGATACTAGGCTTTATTACCAGAGGACAAATTGGTACAACGACTCTGGCAAACTGGCACTATATACTAAAGCTAATCATACACTTACCCTGTGACCTAGCAGTTTTACTCCAAGGTATTATGCTCAAAAGACATGTGTGCATATATTCAAAACAGACATTTGCAAGAATGTTCCAAGCAGTTTTATTCAGAATAGCCCCCAACCGAAATTAACCCAAATGCCCATCCACATTAGAAGGGACAAATAGGTTGTGGTGCATTCATACGTATTGCTTTGCTAGGGCCGCTGTAACAAAGGACCACAGGCTGGAACCTTAAAAGACAAAAATTGATTTCCTCACAGTTCTGGAGCCTGAAGTCCAAGATCAAGGTGCCAGCAGAGTTGGTTTCTTCCGAAGCCTCTCTCTTAGGCTTGTGATGATCTTCTCCTGTCTTCATATGTTCTTTCCTATGTACATGTGTGCATCCTAATTTAATGTTTTTATGAGGGCAACAAGTCATATTGGATTAGGAACTACCTTAATAACCTCATTTTATCTTAATTATCTTCTTAAAGACTTATCTCTCAATAGAGTTACATTCTGGGGTGCTGGAGGTTAAGACCTCAACATATGAATTTGGGGGGAATGCAATTCATCCATAACATCATACAGTAGAAAATGAAACAATAAATTTCTGCCACACTATGGATGAATCTCATAGACATAATAATGCGCAAAAGAAAGTACGTGCTTTATGATTCTATTCACCTAAAGCAAGCATGTCAAACTCAAAGGTTAACACAGGCTAAATAAACAAGGTTTAAGTTTATGCGGGCCGCAAAAAAACAAAAGCTTCAATTTTCATAGAAACGTAGGTTTATTTCGATAGAGACATGCTGAATACAAAGGGCTGAAAAAATGAGTAATTGTTAACATAAAATAATAGAACATTTTAATAAAAATTAATATTTTTTTCTTGAACATTAACTTACCAGACACTGAATAACTGCACAAATTAATAAGTGTAACACAAATAAACTTATTTTTCTTGTTCTTCGAAAGTGAAATATTTCCTGTTGCGCACACCAAACAAGTCAGTCCAAGACTAATGACGTGGCAGTCGGCTGCTAAAATATTTGCTGCTGGTATTAGTGGCAAGAAATGGTGCACCTGCATGTAAGGCGCGAAAGGGAAGTGAATGCAACACGATTATAGTAATCAGTCATTCGCGAACATTGTAGTCATTACTAATAATTATGTATAGCAGGCTATTATAAAAATTAAATTATAAAATTTTTATTGAAACGTTTCTTACATACCGTTATATTGGCTGGGCCGCAAAAATATTTGTTGTGGGCCGTGAGTTTGACACGTTTGACCTAAAGTTAAAGAACAGGCAAAACTAATCTATACTCACAGAAGTTATGATGGTAGTTCCCTCTTGACTGGGAAGGGACATAAGGTGCTTGGTGCTTTGCGGGGGTGGGGGAAGGGGAGCGTGCCTGGAAATATTCTCTATCTCAGTCTGGGTAGTGGTTACAAGGGTGTGTACATAGGTAAAGTCCTTGAGCTAAGTACACTTAAGATTTTTGCATTTTACAATATGTATATATCTATAAGAATGATTAGAAAATGAAAAAACAAAACAATAAATTACTAAAAGGAAGCTTTTGGAGTAATTTTCTTACCCTTGTAAAGTTATCTCTTTTACAAGAGACTGACACTAATGGCTATATTAACATGCATTTCGATGATTTAAACAAACAGGTGGTCCTATGAGATCATACGAGGGAAGTATGAGTTCGTGAATGAATTTACTCACTTTTTTTAGAGGCTTTCTTCAGAAACTGATCTAAGAAAATGTGTATTCAGACTTACCTGACTTAACACTGACATAGCCACCTCGTCAGGGCATGCTGTTCCATTAGGCTTCTTACTGCTTTATTATCCTGACCTTGGGCAACTTACTCTTCAGTATTTATTTAGTCAGCCAATAGAATTTGCTAAAGGACTATATGTTCTAGGCTTGGGAATATAGCAATGAATAATACAAGTGGGGGAGAGCTCTCATCATGGAGCTTTCATTCCCATAGAGAGGTATAAACAATGAACAAATAAATAATTAAAATGTCTAGTTTGTTGAGATGTTAAGTGCCATGGAGAATATTAAAGCCCAAATGGGGGCAAAGACTGCTGGAGCAGGGCTGGAGAGGTGACTCATCTAAAATGGGATAGGATTCCCTGAGAAAATGATATTGATCAAAGACTTAGAGGTCATTTTTACAGATGCTGAGTCAAAACATTAAGACCAAGAGGTAAAGTTATTTAACATTGTAATGTCCCCTGAAATCTGAAAGAGTCTACATTATATAATATACACTCTTGTGGAGAAAAACAACAACAATTGTGCATTTCTTAGAAGGTCAGGCTAATGGAGCTATAGAACTCACTGGAAATTCAGTTGACAGTTATTCAGCACCTGGTGAACAAACCTACATGGTCTGTTTAGAGTCTACTGCAGTGTTTTACAACCTTTTTTAATCATTATTCATTACAGAGTCCTCTTAGAAATTTTTTTCCAAAACTCTACGCCCGTCACCATAAAATGTTAACATCACAGATGTACTGCATATCTGTTTATGTACTGTGGCTCTTCACAAGGCCACAAGCCATTGTAATAGTTTACCCCAAGAACCAATTTTCACCTCATTGGTGGGGTGCTATTGTCCCCACTGAGAATACATGATCTTTGAGAGATGGGGAGATTATTCTGGGTTATCCAGAAGGATCCACTCTAATCACATGAGTCCTTAAAAGCAAAGAACCTTTCCTGGCTCTAGTCAGAAAGATATATTACAATACAGAGTAGGAGGGTCACAGAGATGCAACCTGCTGACTTTGAAGCTGGAGGAAGGGGCCAGAAGTGGAGGAATGTAGGTAGTTTCTAAAAGCTAAAAAGAACAAGGAAACATTCTCCTGTAGAGCTTCCAGAAAGAACACAACCCTGCTAACACCTTGATGTTAGCCCCGTGAGACCCATGTCTGACTTCTGACCTTCAGAACTATAAGATAATGATCGTGTTGTTTTCAGAACCCTCCTCCCGCCCCTCCTCCCCCCAAAAAAAGAGAGAAAGAATACATAGTCTAGTGGGAAGATCAACATCAAATAATCACACAAAATCACAAAGAATAATAAGTCCTGAAAATTACAGAAGCAAAAGTAGAAGTTCTGTGAAAGTCTAGCTGAGATCTAGGATAGCCCTTGTGAAGAAGTGATATTGGAGGTCAGAGTTGAATGATGGGTAAGAGTTAACTGGAGAATAGTGGGAGGTGGAGCATTCCTTCCTGGAAAACGACATCTATGAAGACTGAGACCAAAAGGAGCTTGCTGCTTTGTTAGTTGGATGAAGGGAACGTTGGTCAGTGGGGCTGGAGGGTATTGGGTGAGGGGAAGAGGAGGCTGGAGAGGAGGCAGGGACTCACTCGTGCAAGGCCTGGCAGGTCATGGCACACATATTAGGCTTTATTCTAAATGTAATGGGGATCCATTGAGCAGAGGAGTAGTCATATTTTAAGAAAGCACTTTGTGGATAAGGGGTTGGAGAGGCAATAACTAAGTGGGGAGATCACAGAGCAGGTGATTTCATTGCATCTGAGCAGAGAGCTCTAAGAGGGTGTTGTTGGAAAGGTAAAGGCACTCACCCTCTCCCCCACCTAAGAATAACGATAAAACCCTAAATCTAAGAACTAATCTGATTGCTGAATTTGTGTTTAGTTCTTCCAAAGCCCCTGAATGCCCCCAATGTGATCGACACTGGACATAACTTTGCTGTCATCAACATCAGCTCTGAGCCTTACTTTGGGGATGGACCAATCAAATCCAAGAAGCTTCTCTACAAACCTGTCAATCATTATGAGGCTTGGCGCCACATTCAAGGTAAGGTTTGCATAGAAAGGCTCCCGCTGGAGATGTACCAGGAAGGAAAACTATCCCTCAACACAGAAGTCCCTCTTCTGTCTCAGCCCTCTTCCCCTTGGTGGTGGCTGTAGCAGAGGGTTTAGTTTCAGAGTTTTCAGGTTAGAGTGTGGGGCCCTCTGAATTCTGGGCCAACTTCTGAAAGTCAGGGTGTGCTATGGAACACAGAACAGACTGCATTGGGAGTGACTGTCCATATCAGTGTTTCTTTTTCAGGCTTCCCTGGCTTCCAACCCTGTTTTTAGTTACTCGTCTTGGTTGGTCATGGTAAGAGATCCATGTTTATGCCATAAATATGATAACAGGAAATTCCAGGGTCTACTGGAAAGACAAAGAGACCGAATCTGCTTAAATTCAAGGGTGATTGTTGCTGCTATATTAAGTTGTTTGTTCTTGTTCTCATTTGAGACTTGCCCTGTCCTGCAGGCTCCTAACGCACAGAGATTTTTTAAAAAATATATATTTTATTGATTTTTTACAGAGAGGAAGAGAGAGGGATAGAGAGTTAGAAACATCGATGAGAGAGAAACATCGATCAGCTGCCTCTTGCACACCCCCTACTGGGGATGTGCCCGCAACCAAGGTACATGCCCTTGACCAGAATCGAACCTGGGACCTTTCAGTCCGCAGGCTGACGCTCTATCCACCGAGCCAAACCAGTTTCGGCGATGCACAGAGATTTTGAGAGAAATTTGGGCCTGAAAAGTTTACATTGTGGCAGACTGAAATGCAGCAGAGGGGAGGAGGTGGGGGAGGGCAAAAAGTACATGCTCCTCCCCCAACTTCCCGAAAGAAAAAATAATTCCATAAAGTGTGATAAAACGTCAAAAGTTCATAAAAACACTTTTAATGAATTAATTTGTTAAATTTATTTTGAAGCGCAAATTAGAGTTCGGTTTGTAGCATGATGATGTATAATCACATTTTTTAAAAAAATATATTTTGATTTTTTTTACAGAGAGGAAGAGAGAGGAATAGAGAGTTAGAAACATCGATCAGCTGCCTCCTGCACCCCCCCACCCCCCACTGGGGATGTGCCCGCAACCAAGGTACCTGCCCTTGGCCAGAATAGAACCTGAGACCCTTCAGTCTGCAGGCCGACGCTCTATCTACTGAGCCAAACCGGTCAGGCCTATAGTCACAATTGTTAAAAAGGGAGCTGAGCACTATCTGTTGACACTGCTGCTTTCATTGTGCCGTCCTGCTAGGGAGACCTGGCGGGTCCTGCTCCACCGGCACCCACTGCACCGTGCCCGTGGCCTTCCGGAAAGGGCAAGGAAGTTACAAAAAAGGAGAAGAAAAGGAGGGGCTTGGGCTTAGTGACACTAGCTGATCTGGGTATGCCGAATAAAGTCCTGGGATTACTACTGAGCTCTTCACGTTCTATTGTAGACTCAGCTCAAATTCAACATGTGAGCAACATAAGGCTGAATTGTGGGGTTGCTGTTTCCAGCACCAATGCCTAGGCCTTATTAAAAGCCTTTTTAAAAATATGGTGGTGCCGAAACTGGTTTGGCTCAGTGGATAGAGCATCGGTCTGCGGACTGAAAGGTCCCAGGTTCGATTCCGGTCAAGGGCATGTACATTGGTTGCGGGCACATCCCCGGTAGGGGGTAGCAGGAGGCAGCTGGTCGATGTTTCTCTCTCATCGATGTTTCTAGCTCTCTATCCCTCTCCCTTCCTCTCTGTAAAAAATCAATAAAATATATTAAAAAAAAAAAAAAAAAATATGGTGGTAAAAATTTAGTCTCTCTTTACAAGTAGACATCCAAAACGTGGTCTTCTGAACTCTTAAGCACAGGCCGCTTTTTCCTCCCTGGCTGGGAATTTACCGTCTGGCGAGGTAAAATCTCCCTCTGCAGGGTCTGTGGAGAAGGGGGCTGGCCAAAGCCCCCCACTGAGGAGAAAGCAGCCGGTACACTTGTGAGTGGATCTGGGCACTCCAAACCCTTCCTTTGTAATGACGGGGGCAAAGCCACCATCCGTCCTTGTGAGCAAACCCCGAGTTTTCTCCTCCGGAAGCTTGCTTGCAATCACTGCCTGTACTGGAAAACAGTCGAAATTAAATTCTTTATGTTATTCTAAATTGAGGTTTTTCTCCCCTAAATCAGATTGGCATTCCATAGAGTTGAAGATCTGTGTGATTTTAGAATTTTACTCTACACAGGCAAAGACTAGAGCAGAGATGATTAAGCGGCACAGATATACCTCTATTACTGAACACACTGCAACCTGGAGATTTCCCTGGAGAAGCCTTATTTCCCTTATATTAGGGATGGTGGGGCCCCGACGATGGAACTGCCTCTCTGTCTCACTAAGACATTGTGCTTTTAAAGGCCAAATAGCGGTTCCCATTACAGGAGCAACCTGCCAGGTTAGAGAATGTGAAAGGATGCCAACCCAAGTTTCCTGCACTTTCCCTCTCCTCAGTGACCAGTGAGATTGTTACACTCAACGCGTTGGAACCTCGGACAGAATACGAGCTCTGCGTGCAGCTGGTCCGGCGTGGAGAGGGCGGGGAAGGGCATCCTGGACCCGTGCGACGGTTCACCACCGCTTCTATCGGTCAGTTGGAGCAAACAGCCTTTATGCACCAGCCGGGTGGGAGGGGGAGGAAGGGGAAGGAGGAAGGAAGACCAGGAAGGGTGGTGGTGGGTGAGTGGGTGGGTGGGGATGGAGGTGGAAGGAGTTCGCTTTTGAATGGGTGGGAAAGTGACAGGAAGGGTAGCCACTTGGAGCCAAACCGGCCCTTTATTTGGGCTGCTCGCTGCTCTGTCTCCCTGGGGGAGGGGGCCGGTGGCAAGCCACGGGGCCCAGAAGGAAGCAGATGAGCCTTCAGGAAGGCGAGACGTCCCTCAGGAGTGGCGATGCACTTAGCAGCAGCTGAACTGGGCCTTGGCTGCTGAGTCCTACCAACGGTTTCCTGTTTCCATCTTCAGGGCCCCGGCCAGGCTCTTGCCACAGACATGCTTCAGAAATCAAGTTTGTTTACTTTTGAGAAAAATTTTTAATTTTTTTCAAAGTAATGCATGCACACAGTTAAAACATCAAATAAAATGAAAGGCTTTTATCTAGAGAACAGCAGCCCCCACCCCACCCCTCCACCTCCTCATCCTGCTTCCTATCGGCAGCTACTTTTATCTCCTTAAGCTGTTTCTTAGAGCCTACACCTCCATGTTTCTCAATCAGTGCTTCTGACTCCATCACAATCACCCGGAGAGCTTGCTAACACTGATCTCTGGGCCCCACCCCAGAGTTTCTGATTCAAGGGTTTGGGATGGGGATTGCAGCTCAAGAGTTTGCTGGTCTGGAAAGTTTGCAAGTGTTGCTGGTCCTGGGGCCATACGATCTAAATCAGGGTGGGGAACTCCTGGCCCAGGGGCCATGTAAGGCCAGAGAAATCATTGGGTCTGGCCCTTCCAAGGCACTAGGGGTGAATTAATTAAATGTTTGACCAAAGATGGCAGGCTAATTTTTAAGTTGATAATTTTGCATGTCTCACGAATGATGTTATAAATACCCAAATGGCCCTTGACAGAAAAAAGTTGCCCACCCCTGATAAGTAATTCATGCAGCAATATTCCTCTTTGTTGTTGTTGTTGAGAGAGAGAGAGAGAGAGAGGGGGGGGGGAAGCGTGGGAAGAGAGAGATTTATTTCCCTTATTTGTGCATTCATTGGTTGATTCTGGTATGTGCCCCGACTGAGGATCAAACCCACAACCTTGGTGTATCAGGACGACCTTCTAACCAACTGAGCTACCCAACCAGGGTGCAATGTTTCTTGATTAACCAACTTTAGTCACTATCTGTTGGCCTTACATTGTGTTAATTGAAGCCCTTGCATGTGAGAGGTTTCCTTGAGGCTAACGGGGGCTCCAGCTTTCTGCTACCCAGGAGTCCTCCTCCGAAATGCTGGAGTGACCCCTTGTAAAGCTCTCTTCCCCAGTGGTCACTGTGTAGAACCATCGGTGACTATCTCCTGGTCAGCGCTGCCTTACAGGGTGAGAACGATCATCTTCCCCATTTTACAGAGTGAAAAGTAGAGCCTCACAGTGGTTAATAATTTGCCCATGGTGATGTATGTGATGCATCACCACACTGGGTTTTCAGATCTCATGTTTATGTTTCTCCAATTATTATTGTTGTTTTTACCTAGGAGCCCAACGCACCATTTCTTTAACCCATTTGATAAAGTTTTCTACTTTTAGTCCATTTGCTAAAGGCAGAAGGATAGAGTGATTTAGTGAGAAACCAGGAAGAACATCTAGTTCTCTTGCAGGGTTGTGCAACCCTAACAGAAACCCCCCACTCCACACACCCCACCTCGTTTCCCTTTGACCAGCAGCATCTTGAAAGAGCCAAATAGGACTCACAAGTCCCCTGGTGCTTGTAGGACCATTGCACACCTAAGACGTGGTTTCCTGGGAACCCACCAGGTAGTGAACACCGAAAGGTAACAGCAGAAACTCTTTAAGTTAGATGACAAAGGGATCTCTATGAGCAAAGAGCTCCCTGGCACATGCTCAGGTTGATGCTGCAGAACTCAGCACTCAGAATATGTTCCAGCCAGGATGGATTCAGAGGTCTCTGGCAATATTTCAAAGTAGTTTTCAAGGGTAGGCGGGAAGGGAATCTTTGAAGGCTCTGTTCCCATCATTTGAATTTTGCTGATGCTTGTTTTTTAATTCACCTGGCAGCTGCACAATTTATAACTGTGTGGGTGGATTGATGGAACACATGGTACAGAGGACAGGTAGGGAGGGGTGAAGGGTAAGTCATGTTCCTGAAGGAAAGAAAAAAGGGAAATGGCCATTTAATGAGTTACTCCTCTGTACCAGGCATAGGCTTAGAAGGTTTACAAGTGTGCTCCAAACATCAAGCTTCTGTCTGCTTGGTGATTGTAAGTCTGTCTAACCACTCTGGGTGGCTTATTTTGGAACTTAAGTTTTCGAGATGAGCAAAAGGAGTTGACATCACCTCTCTCAATCTGCAAAGTCTGTAGAGAAAGGACCAGTAAGAATGATAGCATGATGTCAGGCAAGCTGCCAGCCCTGCTTGTGGGTTCTCTCTAGTCTGAGAGCAGCCAGAGCTGATGGTGAGAGCCACTCTCCCAGGGAAGGGAAATAGACCCTCCCTCTCACTTCTAACCAACAGAGCAGTGTTTCTCAACCTTTTACTTCTACTTTTAAAATTATTGCCCCCTAAGGAGATTTTAGATATTTTTGTTCTTAGGAAAAAATGGCTATTTTGTCCCAGTGTCTCCTCTGCCATGAATTTTTAAATGTTTTTTAAAAATATATCTTTATCCATTTCAGAGAGGAAGGGAGAGGGAGAGAGAGACAGAAACATCAATAATGAAAGAGAATCATTGATCGGCTGCCTCCTGCACGCTCTCTACTGGGATGGAGCCCGCAACCCGGGCATGTGCCCTGACTGGGAATTGAACTGTGACCTCCTGGTCCATAGGTCGACACTCAACCACCGAGCCACCTTGGCCGGGCCCTGCCATGAATTTTAATACAGTGAATTTGTTTCTAGTGTATCGTGGCCCTTCATAAACCACTGTAATATCTAAAATTTTATCACACCCTAAGTACCAGTTTTTGCCCCCTTTGGGACAATAATAAATACATGAATTAGAGGATCTCTATTCTATGTTTTGAAAATAATTTATATCTGAAACTTAAAAATCAATTTAGTATTATTAACTGAAAACACACAGATTCCTCTTCTGTCCACTGACGCATGATAAGACATTTTAAGAAGGAACGAGGGGGGCGAGGGAAGGGAGAGAAGGAGGTCATGATGGATGGAGCATCTAACACATTCTAAGCATTTTCACATCCATTTTCTCATTTATTCCTCTTGAGTCTGGAAGATGGGTATTTTCATTTTGGGTTACATGTGAACTTGGAGAGGTTGTCAATTTTCCTAAGGTCACAAGACTAAAGTGGCATGCTCTTGTCTCTCTGATTTCAAAACCCATATTGTTTCCATTCTCTCACCTCTCTGGTGGCCCAGGTTCTTGTGGGTAGTTATGGCTGGGCAGCAGGTGCTGGGAGCCCATACCTTTATGTGATCAGAGCAGGGCTAGCCTGGCCCTCCCACCACAGCTGCTATGTCTAAAATTCTCCTTGTTAAGAGGAAGTAATTCCAAAATTGCTTTAAAATCTATTGCTCAAAATGGTAAGAGAAATACTCACCTACAAACCCATAAACTTGGCAAATCCACTGTTTTCATGTTTATCAGTTTCCTTCCTATCATTCACCAATTGTAGACATGACCTTTTCAAAGTTGCAATGAGACTTTTTCTCATGTATTATAAATATTTTTATTGAGTTTTCATACTTTCCCCAATTATATATTTTAATCCATTGGTGGCTACATCATAATTTATTAAAGCATTTTCCTGTTTTGAGCATTTCAGTTTCTTCTAATATTTTGCTATCCTACCTAATAATAGATAAATATGCAAATTGACCGTACCTTCGCTATGCCCACGATTGGCCAGGAGGTGCGGGGGGGGCGGGACTCAGGGTGGCCGGGGTGGCCGATTGGGCTGACAGGACGCTGAGCTCGCCTCGCCAGCAGCGGCTTGAGCTCAGCGTCTGCACCATGGCTGTGCTGTGGCACAGAAGGGGCCTCTGGGGCAGCGAGCTCACGTCCCACCACGGACCATCAAAAGCGGGGGAGCTGGGTACCTGTCCGCTCAGGCACCAGGCCTTTCAGAAGCCTCCGGCGGGGCGGAGGCTTCTGAAAGGCCTGGTGCACCAGCGGACAGGCACCCAGCTCCCCCGTGATCGAAAGCGAAAGCGTGTAGGGGACCCTACACGTGCATGATTCAATCATGCACTGGGCCTCTAGTTATAAATAATGTTATAATGAACATCTTCATGCACATAGGTTTCATCTTCCTTTGGTTCTTTTTTAAATTTATTGATTTTAGAAAGACAGAGAGAGAGAGAGAGAGAGAGAGAGAGAGAGAGAGAGAGAGAGAGAGAGATCAATTGGATATATTGGGATGATGCTTTAACCAACTGAGCTACCTGGCCAGGGCTGGATTATTTCTTTGAGGTAAATCCCTGGAAGTCGTATTATAGGGCCAAAGTATGTGTAATTTCTAGGGCTCTTGAAAATATTCCCAAATTGTTCTCCAAATGGGTTGTAGTCCTGTATTACAATTACCCAATCTACTATTAGAATTTTTTTAAGGTTTTTTATTTTGGTAGGAAAATAGTGTTGCATGGCTGCTAGCTTGTGTTTATGTGATAGCCTGTGAATTGTATATTATTCTAGGAGCCAAGGTTATTCCGTAAAGCTGCCCTTTGGGGCTGTTTGTAACCTTTACCCTGTATAAAAATAATGATCTTTGTGGTTTCCCCCAGGTCTCCCTCCTCCAAGAGGTCTCAATCTCCTACCGAAAAGTCAGACCACTCTAAATTTGACCTGGCAACCAATATTTCCAAGCTCAGAAGATGACTTTTATGTTGAAGTTGAGAGGAGGTCTGTGCAGATGAATAATGATCAGCAGAATATTAAAGTGCCAGGCAACTTGACATCTGTGTTACTTAACAATCTACACCCCAGGGAGCAGTATGTAGTTCGAGCCAGAGTCAATACCAAGGCCCAGGGGGAATGGAGTGAAGACCTCACCGCTTGGACTCTTAGCGACAGTAAGTGACTCCTGCTGCCCCAGTTGTCCTGAATGACTTTTTAAAAAATATATATTTTTATTGATTTCAGAGAGGAAGGGAGAGGAAGAGAGAGATGAGGGAATCATTGATTGGCCACCTCCTGCACGCCCCACACTAGGGATGGAGCCCACAAGCCGGGCATATGCCCTGACTGGGAATCGAACCATGACCTCCTGGTTCATAGGTCAATGCTTAACCACTGACCCACGCTGGCCGGGCCTGAATGACTTTTGACCACTGTCATTAGGACTTAGCAACCCTCACTTCCTGATGTTTCTTAGAAATCATTAAAGGTAGTTAGTTGTGAATGGAGGCTAATCAGTATCCTGAAACATATAAGAAAGCTCCATGTAAATGGATTTGCAATAATTCAGGCAGGACTGTGCTAAAATTTACCTTTCCTTGGAATAGAATGATTTATTAAATAAGTTAATACCATGAATAACATTTTCTAAAGCTCATTTAATCTGCCATAGGACAGCTTTCAGGATAATCATGTATCTATATGTACACAGATGGTGATTAACTATAGATGGGTTTTCCTTAATCATAAAAGCCAAATAACTTTGCTTGACAAATATTCTTAAGAGACAATTCTTGGAGCTACAATATATATATTAGAAAGGAAGAATATGACTTTTCTTTCAAAATATTCTGCAAACTAGGCTTTTCTTAATTTCAGATTGGTCATTTAAAATTAGTTGCAACTTCTCGGCTTTCTTTGTGGCATTGAAAGCTTTTTCATCATTAAGCAGAGAGTTCTGTTTTAGTACAGAGCTTTAGAACAATGTCTGTGCACAGGGTCAGATATTTCTTGGCCACGCTAGCAACCACTTTAGTCAGGATGGGTGGTCCCTCGCCCACCCCCAGAGTCCGAGGCTCTCTCCTGCTCGGGCCTCTGCTTCCTCAGTAACAGGTGTGGCACCTGGCTCAGTGTTTCTCCTCTTGTATCAGTGGTGTGGGCAGCTCAACTCTTGTCAGTGTTTAGGGAGTCTCCATCATTTTCCACAAATTCTGTGGAATTTAAAAATTACAGAGCAATGCAGAGAATAATATAGCAAACACATCCCTACCGCCCACAAGTAACAACTGCTAATATTTAGTCATGTTTACTGTCAGCTTTTTTGTTGATTTGTGGAACTAATAACACAAGACAGATATACCAAATCCCCTTTGACTATCATTCCTACTCTAATTCTATTCTCCTCTCCCCAGAGACAACAAGATTATGAGTTTGTTATGTACCTTCCACTCAATGTTGTAGAATTTTAATACATTCTATATACCCATAATGTACATATGCATACATATTATTCTTTATCTGGCTTTTTTGAATAAACATTATTTTATCTGTCCATGTTAATTTGCTTAGATCTGACTTATGCTTTTTAAACTTCTGCATAATACTGTAGTTTATATTAAACTTGGGCATTTTGGGGACATTTAGATTTCCTCTTGTTTGATATATTTGTTGATATATCAACAACTTTGCCCATGGGCTCGGTTGTCTTCTTTTACTGATTGGTTAAAGTTGTTTATATAATTTGGATACTAATCTTGTTACACACATTGCAAATATATTCTCCTAATCTCTTTATTTTCACCTTGTTCGTGGTGTTTTTTACGCTACACCCAGTTTACATGTCATCAGACCTGTCGATATTTGCCTTTGTGGTTTGTACTTTTTGGTTTTGAAATTATTCCCTACCCCAAGGTAAATATAGTCTCTATATAATTCCAGTAGTTGTAGTGTTTTATTTTATTTTTTCATATTTAGGTTTTTATGATATAGGGATGTATTTGGGGGTAGAGTGTAAGTATTTTAATCTTTTAAATTTCAATCGTATTTGTTCACATGTGGCAAGCTGGTGGTCCCAAGGCCATATATTGAGTAGTCCCACCAGTGACTTGTCATGCTTTCGGTATCTGACGCCCAGTTTTTACATTGGTTTTGCTTCTGTTTCTGGGCACTCTGTTCTCTCTTCCGCTGACCTGCGTGTTTGTTCCTGTACCATTTCCACCTGTTTAAATTACTACGGATTTATTAAATGTTTTGATAACTGTAGGGTGAATCATTATTTCCTTTTTCAACATTGTCTTAGATGTTCTTTCACTATTCTGTATAAACTTTACCCTCGTTAGAATTATATACTATCAAATCACATTGTAATGATCATATTTATAGAATGAAATCAAAACTAGCTAGTAATCACTGAAAGAGGACTTGCCTTGTGTGGAATTTGATAGGGATGAGGGTGGGGATTATGCTGATGCTGGAGATGCTGACATTGGCAGGGTAGGAGCCGGTCCCTACAGGGTCAGGAAATTAGGGCAAGGAGGATATGGATGAGAACGTTTCAGTCTTACCCGATATATTTGTTAATATGCTATGTTGTCATTGGCTGATGTTATATATAGGTTGTTCAGAAGTCAAATGAATGCTTCTAATTTAAAGTTTATGTTGGTGCCCACGCTAGCAATTCCATTTGGACCAAATGAAAAGAGTGAAATGAATTAGATGTGGCATATGGCCCCACACATATGGGAAACATAATAAATGTGTATATGTGTCCCTCTATATGTAGAGTATATCATTAACACTTTCAGTGACTTTATGAGGAAATTAGAATAGGAATTATCATCACATTTAACAGATAGGGACCTGACACTCAGAGGAGGGAAAGTAACTGGACCAGACTTCTACAGCTCATAACTCAGGGCCTAGGATTCTAATTGACGTTTCTATGTTTTGTTTATTTACTTTGCTAAACCATGCTACTCATTTGTCTCTGGATGGGCAACCAACTGCTTCAAAGCAAGATCGGTTATTGGAGAATTTTCTTCAGCAACTTCTAAATTGTTTATAATCTGGTTAGCATTTCCTAAAGTATTTTATTTTCAATTTTCAATTCGAGTTAGCATTAAGTATTATATTAGTTTCAGGTGTATTGCATAGTGGTTAGACATTTCCATAATTTACAGAGTGACCCCTCCCAATCAGTCTAGTACCCATCTGACACCATACATAATTATTTCTAAATGTTGACTATACTAATATTTCCTATGCTGTATTTTACATCCCCATAACTATTTTGTAACTATTGATTTGTACTTCTTAATTCCTTAACCTTTTTCGCCCAATCTTCTCAACTCCCTCCCATCTGGCAACCATCAGTTTATTCTCTGTATCTATGATTCTGTTTCTATATTTTTCTTTAGATTCTACTTATAAGTGAAATTATATGGTATTTATCCTAAAGTGTTTCAGATTCTACTTTAGAGTCACCGGGAAATCCGCTAAAATGTAGATTATTGGGCTCAGACTCACTGAATCTGAATCAGAGGTCCACTAAGCGATCCGAAGACTTCTCTCAGGCATCAAGTAGATAAACTGGCACATGCAAATTTATTTATGACTTTTAATTGGCACCAAAATTATAGTCATTCTTCCAGCAGGCATTTTCAAGGTACTGCTTCTTTTGGTGACAGGCTTAGCATACCACTGGTTTAAGAACTTGAAATTTTTTTTTTTTTTTTTTTAGGCACAACTAATGCAAATACTAAGTATGTGTTCATAGTAATCTGAAAGTGTTAATATTCCTACTACTCTGTCATCCCTTGTGGGAAGAAGGTTATTTTATATTTCTGCAAAGATTTACAAAAAGCTTGGTACCGGATGCAAAG
Source organism: Eptesicus fuscus (assembly GCF_027574615.1). Lineage (NCBI taxonomy): Eukaryota > Metazoa > Chordata > Mammalia > Chiroptera > Vespertilionidae > Eptesicus > Eptesicus fuscus. Next base: position 12,521,685 of record NC_072487.1, on the reverse strand, counting down.
GAAGTTAAGACATATTGTTGATTAATTAATTGTGATTTTGAATAATTTACCACCTGTTAGAAATAGAAAATGACAATCAGATTTGGAAGGCTCAAAATCTACTACCCGATTCTCATAGGTTGACACAGTTACATAAGAGTATTTCATGGGGAGTCAACATCAGGGAGAGAGGAAATTTAGAAAGGATAAAAATCTCAGAGAATACAAAATAGAACCAATGTACATCAAGACATTTCTTGAAGGTTCTAGTTTGCTTATAAACCATAACTTTTATATGGAGTGAATGGCCTGGGTCTATTACTTGCGTACTAGGACCAGTACAAGTCCCTTATATTTTGAAGTCTCAGTTCTCTTGCTGTTGAAATTGGGATAATTAAAATCTCAGCACTGGTTACCTACCTGCCTGAGTGGTTTTAGGGTCGAGGGAGCACCTGTGCATGGAAGCACCTTGTAAACATCCTCACAAAGGGGAGGCACAGTTAACATCAAGGGCAAGACCTTGGAGTCCTTCTTTCCTTGAGTCAAAGTGTTTCAGGCTTTGAAGAGTCACAGAGTTCCCTTCTGGCCTGTGCTTGTCTTTGTCTGAAAGGAGCTGGAGTGGGCCTGCAGGAAGGACTCTGTGCATGTCATCTTCACATCTGGGAAGCCTCAGAGTCTCTCTCTCATCCTTCCTATGGCCCTAATGGAAAACTATATCTCTTTTCCCCACATGTTATAAAGTGCTTAACACATTTTCTTATGTGTACACTGACTTGCTACTGCTCCCTAAATGCATTTGTGGCAAGGATGGGTCCTAAGGGACAGTGGCTGATTATAGACTATGGCATCAGATTGCCAGGATTTCAATCCTATTTCTTCTCTATAATAACTGTGTGACCTTCACCAAGTCACTTAACTTCTCTGGGTCTCGATACTTATGGTAAGAATGTTATGAAGATAAAATGAGTTACTATGTTGAAGAGCCCATATAAATGCCAGCTCTCATAATCTTTCTGTCCTCCCCAGAATCAAGAGCAGCATAATATAGGTTTTTGGAGTAACAGAATTTCTGAGGCCTTAATTTAGTGTAAGGATGATGAACATGTGATATATGTGGTATTTTCCCATGTTGTGTTACTCCATCAAATCTGCATGGTGTCCGCTACCAATTGTTTGGACTTACCTTCTGAGAAAACACCTCTTAACCATTCTCAGTTTATGAGCTGACATTAACTAACTCTCAAAACATAGTAATCTAAGAGATGGTAGTATAGCTTAAGTGAAATATTGTTATTATTTTCTTACATTTCTAGTTCTCCCTCCTCAACCCGAAAACATCAAGATTTCCAACATCACAGACTCTTCAGCCATGATTTCTTGGACAATCGTGGACGGCCATTCTATTTCTTCTATTATCATCCGTTACAAGGTTCGGGGCAAGAATGAAGATCAGCACATTGATGTGAAGATCAAGAATGTCACTATCACCCGCTATCAGCTCAAGGGCCTAGAGCCCCAAACACCTTACCAGGTGGACATTTTTGCAGAGAACAACATAGGGTCAAGCAACCCAACCTCTTCGCATGAGCTGACAACTCTCTCCAAGTCTCAAGGTTGGTAGAGCCGATAGGATCTAGAATTATTTCTGGAGAAGATCAGAAAGCTCCATTGTCTTAAGACAGTTAGCCCATATTTGTGTCGTGGGACATAATTCATTTGTCCTAATAAGCTTCCCCATCTCTAGAGAGGTCCTTAAAGTGAAAATGCCCCCTGGGAAGGCTCCCCTGCTGCTCCATTGCCTCTTATTAAACCTTAGACTGAATTAGCCTATCAGCATTCCCCATCCAGAGACTGAAGCTCTGAGGAATAGGACCTTGATTCTGTGGAGAAAGAAGACTGTGGAACCTGCGTAGTGAGGGCAGAACTGTGTGTTGATTCTGCGGGAGGCTCTAAGAACCACACTCCATTCTTTCTCAAAATGAACTCTTTTAGCCTGAATGACACTATGCTTTTCTGAGTTTTCTTCTACTTTTTGGATCCAGGTTATTATGTCTACACTTCTGCCACTAACCCCTCGCCCAGGGAGAGCGAGCTCTTTGAGATCGAGAGATCCCTCAGAGTGCCAGGCACACTCGGCCCAGGGGTTGTGACGGATAAAACCTGTGAATGTAATTAAGTGAACAAAGGTGGGGGCTGGAGGGAGAGCGGCGGCACAGCGTGTGGACCGCCTTCCCTTTGCAGTTTATCGGAAGTCGCACTTCCTAGTCCCCTGTATTTGTGACACGCGCAAAGGGACTGAGATAGAATGGTGATTTCTGAAAATTTCGCATTTGGAATAGAGTTTATTTTTACAGAAAATCTTATAACACTAAACCCCTTCTTGCTTCTCTTCAGGGTCACTTAGGGCTTAAAAAATAAGATCAAACAGGCTATGTTTTCAATGCTGATTCTTTGGAACATTTTTGAAATGTCAGAGGAATAATGAATCTGTCAACTATAGAAAACTACAGTTTTCCGGTCACATCCTTAACAAATGCATAATTTTTATAGTTGCTTGTGTTTTAGTAAAATGTATACAAGCTACACATAAAATACAAACAGAAAAATTAAACAAGGCATAACAAAACACCCCTCTCCACTCCATTCCAGATATTTCTTTACACATGCACAGAGATAGAAGGAAAGATATAAGATCACAAAAGAATCTTGTAAGAAGATGGGGCATGCGCTACATGCTGTTTTTCATAAAAATACATGGAATTTAATTTTATTTGAATTTAAATAAGGGACAGAAGTGGAAGGATTAGACCTTAGCCTTTAATAGTTTATTTTGACTCGAGCCATAAGTTTAATAGTTTTTCTCTTCCCTCCCTCCCTTGTTCCTTCCTCCTTTCCTTTCTTCTCCCATTGGTATCCTCAGGTTTTCTCCATCCACTTTAAAAAAAAAAAAAAAAACACAAAAAGGTATCTTATTACAGACCCTAAGCTCGTAGCATCATGATGCTTTTCCGAGTGGGGAGAATGTATGGGGGATTAGTCCCTTTCCAAAGTCACACATCTAGTCAGCCATTCTCACTGCTGTTGGATCATGCGAATCAGCTGGGGCCTCTACTTGCAAGTAAAACTTGAACAAATGACAATGACTAATGATGAGCACATTGCCATTTAAAGAACACTTTTCACTTTAAAAATATAATAAATATATATATATATCATTGATTTTTCTACAGAGAGGAAGGGAGAGGGATAGAGAGTTAGAAACATTGATCAGCTGCCTCCTGCACACCCCCCACTGGGGATGTGCCCACAACCAAGGTACATGCCCTTGACCGGAATTGAACCTGGGACCCTTCAGTCTGCAGGCCGACGCTCTCTACTGAGCCAAACCGGTCAGGGCACACTTTTTTTTTTTTAAGGATCTTAAGACAACCCCATGAATCAGACTCATCTCCACTGAGTTTCAGAAAGTAAATGAGCAGCCCGAGGTCACATAGCAATGCGGTGGCTCCGAGTCTCATTCACCGCGACTTCTCCCCCCGGGGGCCGGGGCCGCGCTCTGTGGGAACTAACCCCGCTGCTTGTCCTGTGTTCCCCACGCAGCGCCCGCGGAGCTCGGCGGCGGGAAGATGCTGCTCATCGCCATCCTGGGCTCGGCGGGCATGACCTGCCTGACGGTGCTCTTGGCCTTCCTCATCATGCTGCAGCTGAAGAGGGCCAACGTGCAGAGGAGGATGGCCCAAGCCTTCCAAAACGTGGTGGGTCTCCTTCCCGCCCGCTCACCGGGGCAGCCCCCCCACACGCAGACCCTTCACTTCACACACGGGCCCCAGGCCGTTTTCTTGTACACGTGTCCCTTCGGCGAGTCTCGCCTTCTCTTTGGCTTCCATGATTAAATGGGAGACGATAGCATAACCATGGGGTCTCCTGCCCAAAACGGAACAATTCTGAGAGCAGAGGAGGTTGCTCTTGATACTTAAGCAGGATACCGGGCCCAACGCAGGGCTGTCACCCTGCCAGATGAGGTGTATGATCATCCGAGTGGTAAGCCACCGGAGAGAGGAGCTTGCAATAGAAAGAACTGGACCCTTTGGTAAGGAAGGACCTGAGGGTGGGCAGACCGGTGTGCCAGGTAATAGTGTGCTGCATCGGACAGGTTTCCCCCACATTTTTCCATTTCCTATGTCGGGTATCTTCCTCAATCCCACCGCGCCCCACATATGTAAGGGTGATGTACACGGGTGCCTCCCCGGCTCCTGCGTACCGTTCGGTCTGCAGTCAGAGCGCACGGCCCTTGGCCAGGCCTCTCTTTCATCCGGAGTTTTGACCAGTAGTAGCAAAGGCCTACCAAGTCGCGCTTCACCAGCAGGCACACAGTGGAGTCCCTTGGGATGCCGCGGCCTGACCATCACTCTAGATTGTGGTTTGAGGCCCCGCAAAATTATTTTGCACCCAACTTTGTCGATTCTGTGCATGAACCACTGAGTGCAATGGCACGTTCCCAGTGAGGTGTGTCTTGATGTGCACATGTCCCCGAGATTCCGCTCGGTGGGGGACAGGGAAGCTGCGTGACCTGACTCGGAGTCGCTCGACTCAGGCTGTCACTGGGGAGGCAGGACCAGCAAGGGGTCGGCGGAGCCGGGCCGCGTCATGACGCAGTGGGCAGCGATTTACACGCGGAGAAAAGGAGCCCTGTGTTGGGCTTTGCTCTAAGCCTCAGTCACCCTGCGGCCAGTCTGCTCCACAGTGGGCCTGGGAGATTCTAAGCTTTAAGACAAATAGGAGGGAGGGAGGGAGGGAGGGAGGGAGGAGGAAGGAGGAAGGATGGACCCAGAACGGACCAAGGTGATGTTAGGAAGGCTCTCCCTGAGGCATGTCCTGTGACTGCCACAGAGAGTGTCTTTGAGTTGTTTTTCAAGTCGGGACTGAACACTTGCTCATTCCACGGCAGAGTGTAATGAGTGTACAGACTCAAGTGTAAATAACTCGGGGACGTGCCATGCCATGGCAGACATACTGTTACTCCGCTTCCCTTGTTCTGTGCAGACACTGCTAACCAGGCTGTGGCATGCTCCCGCGCAGACACTGCTAACCAGCTGTGGCATGCTCCCGCGCAGACACTGCTAACCAGCTGTGGCATGCTCCCGCGCAGACACTGCTAACCAGCTGTGGCATGCTCCCGCGCAGACACTGCTAACCAGCTGTGGCATGCTCCCGCGCAGACACTGCTAACCAGCTGTGGCATGCTCCCGCGCAGACACTGCTAACCAGCTGTGGCATGCTCCCGCGCAGACACTGCTAACCAGCTGTGGCATGCTCCCGTGCAGACACTGCTAACCAGCTGTGGCATGCTCCCGCGCAGACACTGCTAACCAGCTGTGGCATGCTCCCGTGCAGACACTGCTAACCAGCTGTGGCATGCTCCCGTGCAGACACTGCTAACCAGCTGTGGCATGCTCCCGTGCAGACACTGCTAACCAGCTGTGGCATGCTCGCCAGAATGGGTTTGTCAGGTTAACACCCATTTCCACCTCCATTCTAGAATCAGGTTTCTCTGTTCACCTGGTATGGATACAACCTTAGAATTATTTAAAAACCCTGACATGACACCAGGAAAACAATATCTTTCCAGAGGGAAGAGCCAGCTGTGCAGTTCAACTCCGGAACCCTGGCCCTGAACAGGAAGGCCAGGAACAACCCGGACCCCACCATTTATCCAGTGCTGGACTGGAATGACATCAAGTTTCAAGATGTGATCGGGGAGGGGAATTTTGGCCAGGTTCTCAAGGCGCGGATCAAGAAGGACGGGTTACGGATGGACGCTGCCATCAAGCGGATGAAAGGTCAGTGCGTGGCCAGGTCGAGTCAGCATTCCAGCAGGGTGGGGAGAAAGCTGGACTTCCTGTCGAAGCTTTCCTCTGTGGTCTTGCATTCTTTAAGCAAAACATTGGCACGATGTCAGAGGCAGCTGTTCCGTGCAACTGAAGGTGAGGTTTCCTTTGAGGTCAGCCCGTGATAGGTCAGGATGTAAACATGAAGATGAGCTATTTAAACACACTGTCCTGGTTCCTTGGGACACGAGATCACGGATTCTCTGCCACACGCTGCTAACCTCTGGGAGCATTACTGCTTCTCTAGTGCAGGGGTTCTCAGAATTCCGCGCGTCACAATGCCCTGGGAGACGGGTTTAAAGGCAGCCCCCTGGGCCCCACCCCACGGTTTCTGACTCAGTAAGTCTCCTGCAAGGCCAGAGAGTCTGCAACTCCGATCAGTTCCCAAGTGACACTGACGCTGAGGGTTTGGAGGCCACACTTTGCAAACCACTGTTTCACGGATTGTCTGCGTCAAAATTCCTGGAGACATAGTAAGAACTGCATGGACTCGGGCTCCCCCCAGCCCCGGTTCTGCTGTATTTGCCTCTCTCGGGGGGTGCAGGAGAGACCGTGCCCTTAAGCTTTCTCAGGGATCCTTCTGCACACGTGAGTGTGAAAACCACTCACCTCAGATGACAAGAACTACAGCTTTCAGTCGGGTTCATCTCAAGCCTGCTCGGTGCTTCCCGTTTAATAAGACTGGGTAATGAACGGCTTCTGAGAAGGCAGAGTCACCGGTGCCCTGGCCACGCTGGCTGTCCTCTCTCCTGTGGGAAACAGCAGCTCTCAGCATCGGCTGGGCAGTGGCGTGTGAGAGCGAGAATGGAACTGTCATGCTGGGTTGCTCCGTATAAGGCTAAGGTCACCGCTGGGTTTCCTTAGAAAATGAGCAGCACTGAGCCTCGGATGAGAATTAACTCTAAATCTTATTCAATCACACCGCTTTCTGCATTGTTAGAAAACAAACAAAACCAAATAAACAAAATATTAACTATGCTTACAGATAGTAATGTTACACACGTACACCCCTGCTTAGCAGCCAGGAATCCCTTTTTTTGTTTTGCTACCTTAGTCACAGGGAGTTTGGGGAGCAGTAAGGATAGTGAGGGGGAGAGGGTATAGGACCTTGTAAAATCAGTTTTTGTTGGGATCTGACCTAACTGTCTACGTCATGCCCGTGTGAAGAGGTGAAATAGCTTAACAGCCCCAGGACATGCAATTTCTGCGGGGGGAGGGGGGGGTTTGACACATCCAAACGGGGGGGACACCCTCACTATAAAGAACGTCCCATCTGAAATGCTCCCAAGGCATCGACCCACGGGCTGCTGTGGTGTGGACCGGGATCGCCTGCTCGTTAGTCTTACAGGCATCCTTAGCCCTAACGACACAGGGCCGTCATTTTCATGCCCACAGACGCCAGCACCCTGTTCTTTTTCTAAACGCAGCGACAGCACACTGTCACCCACTCGAGGCTGATCCGTTTGGGCATCGATCAATGGGCCTTCCGCCCAGCCTGCTGGTGCCTGGCGATCCCCGCTCTGCTCCAGGTGCCAGTGGAGAGACAGGGCGACAAGAGACGAATGGAAGTCGGCTTCCTGACTACCAAGCAGCCTCTATCAAAAAGTCAGTGGGGTTTGAGTTTGCACAGGTCTGGCTTGTGGAAAAGCAGTGAAAATCTTGAGCAAAGAGAGTTGTGTGCGTTCTTGGTGACGTTTCAATGAAACGTGGCCCTGTTCCTGGGCACGTCTGCCTTGGGGTGGAGCTGGAGCTGGAAGAGCTGGAAGAGCTGGAGTCCAGAAGTGGAGGCAGCTCCATCCCCACTGAGGCATCTCCCTGGGCATCTGACAGCAAATGACAACCAAGAACAAGAACATGTTAGTGCAGTGGGTCTCAACCAGGGCTGATTTCCCCCTGGGGGCAGTTGGCAATGCCTGGGTACATTTTTGGTTGGGATTGTTAACGAAAAAAAACCATTGAAACCTGTAAATAATTTTAGTGAGTTTATTTGAGCCAAACTGTCGACATATGCCGGGAAGCAGAACCTCAATGAATTGAGATAATGCTCCGAAGAAATGGTGGGTTACATCTGTATTTATACATTGCCATCAAAGGAGGGACATAGGTGGGCTACATGAAATTCATTGGTGACGGATTAAGGAGGTGGGATAAAGTCAAACGTGGGAAACCCCTGGGATTGGATAAAAAGTAAAATAATGGACACATACTTAGGTGGGTACAGGAACAATTAACATGATAATGAAGGAATTTGAAGTATCTGTCCTGGCGCCCACCACATTTGGTTGTGCCCCAGGGGCTCCAGCAAAAGAAGGAAGTTACAAGTTACCCAGACATCTCACAGATATCTCACAGATATGTTATCTTGGAGGCAAAAAGGCAAATGGGCTCAGTAAAGAAGATCTAAGTTGATCTTTGTCAGGGAAGATATCGGACTAGGACATGACTACCCACTATAACCTGTTTGTAGTTAAATATTTAATTTTCAAACCATCCTTTGTGGTTATTTCAGGTCTCTGAGTTTGCAAGACTGCCACGCAGGCCTCCCCTGAGCTTGTCGGGTTAGCATGTGGCTCCTTTCGTTCACAGGATACTGGTATCTAGTGAGTAGAGGCTAGACATGCTGCCAAACATCCTTCTATGCACAGGACAGCGCCTACAACACCAGTACCAGCCCCAAGTGTCAGCAGTGACAATACTCTTCCTTCGCGCCATCTCTGATTTCTCCAGTTTTCCAGACCTATTGGTGGCCGAGTCACCAATAACGCACACGACTCTCTTTGCTCATGATTTTAACTGCTTTTCCACAAGCCAGACCTGCGCAAAAACTCAAGTGCACTCGAGGGCCCCAGGGAGGAGGAGGGGTCAGTTGTTTCTGAAGAGGCGTGACGGACAGGGATCATAACTCTTGACCTTCTTCCCAGAATATGCCTCCAAAGATGACCACAGGGACTTCGCGGGAGAACTGGAGGTTCTTTGTAAACTTGGACACCACCCGAACATCATCAATCTCTTGGGAGCCTGTGAACATCGTGGTAAGATGCTCTTTCCTGTCTTTCCTGACAGGCTTTTTTTTTATAAATCAGGCAAATTCCACATTGAAATTAGGAAAGAGAATAACCTTACATTACAGTTGCAATCTGAATGACTAGTCTCATTTATGGGCTGTGCCAAGGTTTGGCATCTTTTTGGAGGTAGGAGCGAAGGCCGGATCATTTGCCCTCTGATGTGGTTCAGTCGTTTCCACCCAAAGGCATCCCTGGCTCCCACATGCCCCGTGCTCGCTAATCCAGAAGTTGGCTCAGCTACCACTGCCGGAGCCCAGTCCCAGGCAGAGCGAAGGCCTTGGTTCTGGTTAGTTGTCTATCTTCTCATTTCCTACCAATCCCATGCAGCTGATGTTCTGAATGTCAAATCCATGAATGCCAACGATCTGTAATATGTAAGCATTTGATAATACTTAGGGCAAATAATCACAATAATAATGAGCTTTATTATTTTCTCAACTTACACCATTTCCTGTACAATTACAGCGGAGCTTGACAACTACCCTATGTTGCACATACTCTTAAAGTTCACCCTATATTATTGACTCAAATATTTACTGAGTACTTCTGTTGAGTACTTACTATATTACTAATTTAAATATTTATTGAGAGACTTACCTCTGCATGCTACCTGGGTTTGTGGTTCAGAATCTATGCTGACACTCAATTACTCGTGGAAAAGTTTTCTCCTACAAAAAAGCTCCACAAAGTAATTATTTACAAACTTGACAACCTCTTGTTGACTTTGCAGCACAAAACCAACAATGGAAAAGAGACTGCTTCCTTTCCTCAATTTATTAAACTAAAAATACTGGTGAGGCAGACAATACATCACTCTGCGACCCAATAAGGGTGTAATTCTGAAAGTCAGAGCATGTCCCTTACGTTAAAGAATGGAGTAATGACATTTATTTTTGAGCCACTTCCTGAAAACAGTCATCAGCATGGGGCAACAGTAAATGAAAGTTAAAAAAAACAAACCAACAACAGAAAAATGTATCTTTTTAAATTTTGCTCTATTGTCACATTACGACAGGGTGGGGAACGTCCGGCCCTCGGGCCGTATAAGGCCCAGCAAATCATTTGGTCTGGCCCTGCCAAGGCATTGAGGGTGAATTAATTAAAGGTTTGACCAAATTTAGCAGGCTAATTTTTAAGTAGATAATTTTGTATGGTCCGTGAATGATGTTATAAATATCCAAATGACCCTTGGCAGAAAAAAGATTCCTCATCCCTGCATTAGGATGTAATTGATTGGTTCTTAAGGTTTATATTTCAGTAAAGAAGTGAGAAAGCGTAGTCATACCAGGAACTATTATATCTTTCCTTATAGTCAACAGGATTCAGTGCTAGAAATTTTTTTTTATTTTGGTCAGAAATTTAATTTCTTAGAATATCTTTTAAGTTCAAAATCATTCAACATTTTAAATTTAGTTATATCAAAAATATTACCTCTAAAAAGATAGTAAAGCCGAGGCCGGTTTGGCTCAGTGGATAGAGCGTCGGCCTGCGGACTGGAAGGTCCCAGGTTCGATTCCGGTCGAGGGCATGTACCTTGGTTGCGGGCACATCCCCAGTGGGGGGTGTGCAGGAGGCAGCTGGTCGATGTTTCTCTCTCATCGACGTTTCTAGCTCTCTATCCCTCTCCCTTCCTCCCTGTAAAAATCAATAAAAAATATATTTAAAAAAAAATAAAAAAAATAAAAAGATAGTAAAACCACCCTACTTTTCACTGGCTCTAAAGATCAATGTTTTTATCAAAAATATTGTTTTTTATTAAAACACAACAACAATTAAATAACAAGACAATGGACCATAATGTGTTCTAAAAACCATTGTTTTATTTGTGTTTTTTTCTGGTCTCTGTAAGCAAAATGCAACCTCTGACACTGGCCCTGCTGCCCGGTGACTGGCAATGAGGTGACTTGGTGTGGGTTTTAGGGAGGAGCAGAGGGTTGGAGAGACTAAGCTATCAGCTGTGGGTTCTTCTGCTATGGATCTGTAATCATGGTTTAGTTGTTGTTTTTATTTTTAAATAACCTCAAGAATAGTAGAGACACACTGAAATAACATGGCTGGCTCATATTAGGTTCCCAACCAGTACTGAATAAAAAAATAGAAGATGATGTGGCCCTAGACAGTTTGGCTCAGTGGACAGAGCGTTGGCCCGTGAACTGAAGAGTTCTAGGTTTGATTCCAGTCAAGGCACGTACCTCAGTTGCAGGCTTGATCCCCATCCCTGGTTGGGGCATGTGGGGGAAGCAACCAATGGATATGAATGTTTCACATTGATTTCTCTCTTTCTCTCTCTCTCTCCCCTCCCTCCCCTTTATCCCTCTCACTCTCTCTCAAAAAATTCAATGGAAAAATATCCTTGGGTGAGGGTTAACAAAAAATAAGCAAGCAAACAAAAGATGATGCGGACTGGCTGCCTTAGATCCCTGGAAACAAATGCTTTGATTTCCTGAGACTGTTACCACCGAGTAGGGGGAAGCACTCAGGAAGCTGTCCATGTTAGTCCGCATTTGGTGGGAAAGGGGAGGGGTGGGAAAGAGGGGCACCGTGGTCTCAGTATGGCACTCTTCAAGTATGGCAGGAGGTATCACTTCTCCTCCTACTGTCCCAGCAGTACCGAGGTTGGTCCCACTAGATATGTTACTTGTAGATGACAAGTTTCATAAGCAATTTCCGAGGGCCATGGCACATCTCAGAAATTTGGAGCTTTTTAGGCCCCTGGTAAGGGGTGTCTCTCCCTTTCCCCACAGGCTACCTGTACCTGGCCATCGAGTATGCCCCCCACGGCAACCTCTTGGACTTTCTGCGCAAGAGCCGCGTGCTGGAGACCGACCCGGCCTTCGCCATCGCCAACAGCACCGCCTCCACGCTGTCCTCCCAGCAGCTGCTCCACTTTGCCGCAGATGTGGCCCGGGGCATGGACTACCTGAGCCAAAAACAGGTTTGTCACGAGGAACCTTGCTTGGGACATCTTTCCTTGGAAATGCTCTCTAGAATCAGTTTACATTTGAACATTTTTTCCCAGTCAACCTCCCTTCTCTAATTCCTCTTACAATCTCCCTAATTTTAATCACCTTGTTAATATTCCATCTGTTTATATAGGTGTTCTGTTTATAGGTGTTAATGCTCAGCACTGGCAATATATTTATCTAGTGAATATCACCATATGTATTAGGTGAAGCTCCTTAACCTGTCTTAGCCCAAATAATGCTCAGAGCAGAGGACTGACATGGCAACAGGAAGATTTAATGACCTGGTTTCCCCCCTGATGTCTCCCAAGATTTGGTGGAATCCACTGAGGGTTTTAGGGAGCAACTTGAAGGGAACTGGATTGTGGTGACATTTAAAAACCCATTTTCATCCTAACCTCTCATCACTATTTCCCAAAGTGCTGGCCCCCAGGGCATGGTACTAACAAAATGACTTGAAAAAGCAAGTATGATGCTGGAAATACATGATGTTTTTTGAAATTTCAGTTTATCCACAGGGATCTGGCTGCCAGGAACATTTTAGTTGGTGAAAACTATGTAGCCAAAATAGCCGATTTTGGATTGTCCCGAGGTCAAGAAGTTTATGTGAAAAAGACGATGGTGAGTTCCAAATAGACCCAATAATTCCCTTTCCAAGTCGCCTTCCCATCCTGATGTTGCTGCTCTAAGACCATTGCTCTGCGGTGATAGAAGCGTCTACCGTGGGCCCCAGTAGAGATGCCCCTGGCCCGGCAAACATCCTTTCTAAGTTTTGATTCCTAACATGACTGGAGGATCCAAACTACCAGCAAAAAAGCCACCATCACAGGTGGCCAGGTACTCACTCACATGAGCCTCGTGGTGCAGGGCTCAGCTCTGGATCCGGCCAGACCCTGTGCGAGGAGGTCCCACAATCTCCTTCCATGCACAGCAAACATGGAGGGGCAGAAAAGACATTGAGCATATTTTCCAAATATAAGGAAAGGCAATTAATGAGGTTCCCAAATCACAAGGAGCCCCAGGGAGAAATTCAGGACTTCCAAAGGCCCACAGATTTCCCTCTTTGCAAAAAGTTCTCATGGCCCCGTCAAGCCCAAATCAATCAAATCCATGTTCACCTATTGAGACCCGTTCTCCCAAACAGTAATATTTATCTCGCGTCCGATCCCGGGAGAACCTAACCACAGTGTTAGCAGAAGTAAGAAGTTGGACCTCATTCTGCTTTTGTTGCCCACCCTGGAATCAGAAAGCCCTGGCAATGCCACATCCCTGGGTATTTGTACTGTGCCAATGTTTTCGGTGAAAAGGTTCTTGACCCCCCTTCCCGCCCCCCAGAATAGAAATCAAGGTAGAAGAGAAACAGATTCAAAGGGGGGTTACTGAAACAAGGTGGGGGAAAGGAGAAAGGGAGGGAGCTTGACGCATCAAGGGAGTACCCACTGATGAAGAATATGGCTCACCGGCTGCTGGGGGCCTGACTTAGGGCTGGTAGATTTCTTTGTTCTCCAGGTAACCCCCCTCCCGTGGGCTGGCTCTGACTGGCACAGGGGCAGACACACTGGTTTGGGGAGTACCTGAAGAGAACCTTGAATCTTAGCTGGGAGAGGCTCAGAAAGTACCCGAAGAGCATTCCCGCTGTCTTCAGGGAGGCTCAGCGGTCTCCCCAGCAGCATGCCACCACCCCTGCTTCCCCTGAGGCTGGGCTGCAGGGCCTCGGGGCGACAGTTCCTGTTGTCCTCGCATGTGCTTGCGGGTCACTCAGTGGCCAGCTCTCCCTTTTCCAGGCCTGATGAGCATTGCCTGGGCTTGGCGCTCCTGGGTTGGGTCCAGTTTTCATGTGATACGGAGGCTCTTTTTACTTTGGGGCTATCCAGTTGCCTCCACAAGGCTCAGGTTTCAGAGTTTATCCTCAAACGCAGGTTTCCTTTCTTTTCAAAATGCTTATTTTAGTGGCTGACAAGATAACACAGAAACCAGATTCAAGAATGCTTTGAAAAGGAAATGACCTGTAGTTCACCACTGTGACACTTCTTTTCTATTTTTTACTTATTGCCCTCCACAGCATCCACATTTTCACAGTTATAGTCACAGTGAACGGAGCCATTTTGGACCTTTCCCCTCCCTTTCTTGAACAGGGTTTGAACTGGGGTCCCTCTGGCCCTTAGAGACACCACCCAACCTGTTACCTTCTGAAGCTACAGGTGCCTGCCTGAGGGATGGTTTCCAGGAAGTACTTGTTCCCTACGCTTTTCAGAATTTGTCCCTCTCGCAGCAGATGTTTCTCTGCGGGGCTTGTCTTAAAGAAGCAGGACCCACCACCCACTGCTCCACGTCCCCCCTCCCCATCCTGTGCCACCCGGAAGTCTCCTGTCTCCCTCACAGAATCCCTTTTCTCGCTTCACTCCTGCATTTGGGTGACGTGGCCCCTAGAGGAGGGGGTGGAGGGATAAATACAAGTTATCCCCACAACCTACTCACTTTATTTGGATGCTCTCAGATGTCCAAGGTGATTGATGCTTTGCTTGGCATTTCATAAATAGCGGGGATTTCTGTAGTCTTGGGGAGGTTACGAGGAATTCTTAAAGGAACAGAGCACTGTTTGGGGCTTAACTCTATTTCCTAATGGCAGGGTAGTGTTCCCTGGTGGCATGGGGTCTGAGGAGGAAGGATACAGGGGTAAGGAAGAGGAGGAAAGGAGACCCTTGGAGAGGCTTGCAAGCTCCTTGCAAGAAGGGTGCAATGCAGAAAGACACCACCAGAGGGCAGAGTGGCTACTTTCTCTGGCCCATTTAAGTCAGATTTTCAACTCGTCTTGCACTTTAGAACCAACAGGGGAGTTTTTCAAAAATACAGATGTGGAGCCCTGCTGCTTAGATATGCTGACTTAGTTGTTCTGCATCAGTGTGTGTGTGTGTGTGGGTGTGTGTGTGTGTTTAAAAAAAAATCTCAGGTGATTCTCATATAGGAAGTGTTGCCAACTAATGTACTGATATGGGGTTTTATTTTCATTGATTAACATGTGCTTTCCCTCATAATCGATTTTTTTACTACAATGTTTTGTGCTTTGTGCTAAGTTTGGAGGTAAAATAAGTCATACACAGACTCCACTTTCAAAGAGCTCACAGATAAACACATAATGAACAACTGTCATCATTAACACATGCTGAGGGCCAGGAAAGCACATGCCATGGGAACACAGAGGAAGCATACCCAAGTGATCCTATGGAAAATCACGGAAGGCTTCCTGGAGGAGGCTGAGTGTTGCAGTGGATATTAAGTAGATAGCAGAGATGTGAGAATGGATTCGATGATCTGGAGGGTGCAGGATGTCTAAAAGCCTAGAGGCAAAGGGAAGTGCGAGACATTTGGGAATTAGGTAATTCAGTATGGCTGGAGCGTCATGCTGAAAAGAGGGAGAGTTAAAAATTCAAGGTTGGAGGTGGAAGAAGGGATAAGGTCTTCTTGAAAAACCTTGAATTCCAGCTAAGGATTTGGGATTCAACTAAGGATTTGGGATGTTGGGACAATAGGAACACTGAGAAATTTTAAGGAAAGGAACCACGTGGCTGTATTTGCCAATTAGAGTGACACTCTGCTTGTGTGAGGAGAACATGCCCTTAGGGAGAGGTGGGTGCCATCCGGTAAAAGGTGACGGTGGCCTGACCCTCGGTGATAGCAGTGGGGACAGATAGCCGTGGACAGATACGAAACAGGTGAAAAAAATGAAAATGAACAAGGAAATTAGTAATTAGGAGGTATGAGGTCAGAAGCCACCAGGGAAGAGAAAGCAGAGAATGTAGGAACTCTTTCCAGTCCTTGGCTGTGCTGGGGGGAGAGAACTAGACTAGCCGATGGGGAGGTGGGGATGTGGGGGAAGGGGGATGGATGTACTGTGAAGGGAGGGGGGAATGTTGAGAGTACTGAAGACGTAGATGTGACAAAGGATACTTCCATAGCTGAGCCTTAAAGTATGAAATGATTATTCAGGATTTATGAGCAGAAAGAGCTTCAGAATATTACTTCGCAAAGACCTGGGAGAGAAGTGAGCTTGCAGGCATAATCCTGGGGCAGGGCTGGGCTCCCGGGTGGGTGGTCTGGGAGAACACCTGCTCCAGTGTTAGGGGGCTGAGGAAGACCCCCTAAAGGACTCCTGATTTTGTCCCACCCCGCGTATGAGGCTGAAATGCCACGGTCAACAACGGGACCAGTCCCTGGCACAGATCTCTCTCTCTCAGTGGGTTCATAGGGTCCCTGGGTTGGGTGGATAGAAAGGAGCCCCAAATCAGAGGAAAACTGAGGAAACCAGGAATAAAACTCAGAAGTCACACTCCCCAATGTCTAGTCTGCATCTCATTTTTCCAAGACTGAACTCAGTAAGCCAGAAAATGGGGATAGCCTAGAGGCAGGCAGGGCCAGGCACCCAAAGGGCGAGTGAGTGGTCTCACCCCCCCTCCAAACCCAGTGTAAACCTCACTGGCTAGAGGTCCTTTCCTCCGCCGGTGGTATATCTGCACCCCGCTCCTTGTGGCCTGCCATGCTCTCTCCTCCCCCACCCACCGATGCCGCCTACACATCTCAGAACCAAGCTCGAAGTCCCCTCCTCTGGAAACTCTTCCCCCACCTCCTGCACCAGTTTCTATGCCGTGTCTCCCCTTTCAAACTGAGTGTCTCTGAGAGCCACAAATTGAATAAAAGAATAAAAGATTGGCCCTGGCCGGCGTAGCTCAGTGGTCAAGGGCATGTACCTGGGTTGCAGGTTCGATCCCCGGCCCCGATCAGAGTGCGTGTGGAAGGCAACCGATCAATGTGTCTCTCTCACATTAATGTTTCTATCTCTCCCTCTCTCTCCTTCTCTTCTACTCTCTTTACAAATCAATGGGGAAAATATCATTGGGTGAGGATTAATGAAAAAAAAATGAAAGGAATAAATGACTGTAAGTACACACATACACTCACATGCACACCCATTTTTGTTCATGTAAAACTGCAGTAGGACCCCTCAAGGTAAGTAGGACTTACATTATTTGCATGTCTTTGAATTTGAAATCACACTTGTAGGTGGAACATATTCAAACAGCTCCTGAGCCTGTCATTCCTTGTGTCTTTGGAGCTCCACACAGGGCTCCCTGGGGCCTGGGTGAGCCCCGCCTCGGGGAAGCCAGCCTAGAGAAGGGTCCTTCCTGCCTAAGAGCATTTCACTTTGTTCTCTGCAGGGGCGGCTCCCAGTGCGCTGGATGGCGATCGAGTCCCTCAATTACAGCGTCTACACAACCAACAGTGATGTGTGAGTACGCCCCGCGGTCTCCGGGACAAAGCTACTCAGTAAATAAATTCATAGACTAAATGGAGGCAGAGTGGGCAGTGTCCTGGTGGAAGTCAGGGTGGCAGGCTTAGGTGTCCTTCTGCTGGTCAAGGACAGACCTCGTGGCCAAGGCTTGATGTCCAAGGGAGCAAGGGGCTCGCCGGCCCTCCGTGGCTCCACTTCAGACTGAGCTTGGTGCCTGAGACCCAGAATAGCTGCTGAGGGTCAGGGCTGGCCGGGCGGTCGGCTGGGGAGACCGCCTCCATTTGCGGGCTGCAGTGACAAGACTCAGGCTGATGGTGAAAGGAAGGGGAGGGATTGAGACTTAGACCATCTTGCCCACAAGCCCTATTTTAAGGAGGAAAAACTGAGGCTGAGAGAGTTGAGGGGACTTGTTCATGGGGTTTCCTTAAGCTGGGGGTGAGGAGGACGCTGGCAATTACTGTACCCTCACTGTGTGCAGGGCGCCTTTGAGGCATTATCTCACATCATGTCTGCATAGCTCAGAGCTAGAAGCTGGCATCCCCACTTTCAGAATCATATACGAAGTGGCCTGAGGGTGCAGTAAGTTGCATGAGCATCAGGTGGCAGAGGTGGGATTTAACGCCAATTTGTCTGGCCTAGAATTTGACCTGCTTCCCATAGCACCACCTTGTACTCGCTACCTGAAGTAAGTGGGGGCTCCGGCAAGACCGATCCCGTTTCCCTGTTACAATCCCCCCAGACCTAGGAGGAGAGAAACTCGTGCTGTGTGCATGGGCCTGTCCCAGCGAGCAGGCACTTAGCATTCTCTTCGGAGGAAGGGTCAGCCATCCTGGCTTTGGGGCAATGACTGCTGCAGCTCTTTGAGGACGCTGATGGTTGGTTTCCCATTTCCCATCCGCAGATGGTCCTACGGAGTGTTACTGTGGGAGATCGTTAGCCTAGGTGAGTATCCGGGTGTGTCTCCCAGGGCCCCTCCTGTGCTCCCTCACTGTGGGCCCCACAGGGACCATCTGTATTTGGTGCCACCAGATGTCACTTGGAAACAGAGCCGTGTGGGTTCCCACGTGTGAGTGGGTTTTAGTCCCATGTTTCTCCATATCTGATGTCATGTGTAATTGTAACAACCTGGTGGCTGTGAACTTTGTTATAGGTTAATTGTCCCCAATTGTGCAAAGATGTCAGAGAGCTCTTCCAAGTTTATTTCCACAACGTCAAGGTGGTATGATGTAGTCAAGTAAAAAAAAAAAAATCACGTTTTGAAGGCTATTGAATAGCCTGTGAGAATGTGCATGCCCCCAAAAATAAATTTCACGTTCATCATGACCCCATTTTTAATTATTACACTTTAAAAGACTGGAAGGACTACTTCCAGTTAGGAGAAAGGTACACCGTGTTGGTACGATGGGTGTGCTGTGTGCAGACAGACTTGGGAAAGCAGCAGCGCTGTGAGTAGGACGTGGATCTTTGCACTGCGGTGCCATCTAGAGCCCAAGGCCAGCTTTGATTGCGGTGGATATGCTCAGAGAGGAAGGTCACGCTGGGGGCGCACCCTGATACACCCCTTCCTTCTCCCAGTCTCTTGGCTTCTGAGCCCGTGGGCAGGAGACCTTGGCTTCTGCACCAGAGGGGCTGAGGGCACGTTTCCTCTCTTCCAGGCGGCACCCCCTACTGCGGGATGACGTGTGCAGAGCTCTACGAGAAGCTGCCGCAGGGCTACAGACTGGAGAAGCCCCTGAACTGTGACGATGAGGTGTAAGTCAGGCCTGTCCTACGGCCATTTATCTTCACCTCCCTGCTGCCTGTTTCGTGGGTAGACAGACTCCAGTGAAGGGATCATCTCACTCCTGCACAGATACATATACCTTCATGCACGCAGGCACTCATGGAGGTCACAAAGAGCAGCGATAATGGGGTTCTTTACCCTAAGATGGTTATGCAATGGCAGGAAGGAGCATCCCAGGCATGGAAATCCAGGAGGAACTGAAGGTGACAGTTCTTAGGAAGGCTGAAGATGAGGTCAGCAGAAAAGATCCGAAATAAATTGATGACATTATTCACAAATAAATGTATGCAATCTTGAGATGAACTTTGGGGATAGAATTTCAAGCTGTTACATTAAGGAAGATGGATTTTTTTATTTTTTCTTCATGGGATTTCACTTCTATAAAGATTACTTCCTATAGTGGAAACTCTGAGGGGAAGAATGATGAACTTTAGTGATACTGGAATTCCCACAGCCTAGCTGACGGAGAAGCTGCCTAACTGGCGTAATTTGAAGAGTGGAAGGCTCTAGGTAGAATAAATAATTTAGTGTCCAAGAGTGAAAGAGGGTGTAATTAGGTTCCCGGCACAAGAGGCACAACCTCTTCTGTCCTGGGCGGACCTTGTGGTATGTGAACCATCACTGGACCAAGTCTCCAAAATGCCACCTTTTGAGATTCATCCCATGAGAAGTGAGCTTTCTCAGTTGTTATGAAACCTCTGTTAAAGTACAAACTGTTCTAGAATCCTTGACACCCAAGGCCAATGGCTGAGAGTCTGTGCACATTAGGTTCCCGGAGGCACTTGTTCAGTATGTGAAGTCTTGAACCCCACTCGCAGGCATTGGTTCAGAGGGTCTAGTGTGGGTCCCCAGAATCTGCATCCTGATAATGCAAGTAGTTCTGGCCACATTTGAGAAAGTACTGCTTTCGACCATGCTTCCCAAGCTATGTTTATGGAACATGCAAGACGTTAATAACACAGGGAGAAAGGAATTCTAGGGTCAGTTATACTAGTATTTGGGAAGTGCTGTGCTAAACCTGGTTAAACAGGGTTTTTTGTTTGCTTGTTTTAAAAATATATATATGTATATTTTTTTATTGATTTCAGAAAGAGAGAAACATTAATGATGAGACAGAATCATGGATCGGTTGCCTCCTGCACACCCTCCACTGGGAATCGAGCCCACAACCTGGGCATGTGCCCTGACCAGGAATCGAACCGTGACCTCCTGGTTCATAGGTGCCAGGGCTGACCAGCAGCCCCTGAATGATGGATGAACAGATTACTCAGACACAGTTTGACTGTGCAAGAGAGGGCTAAGGGGTCCCTGGCTTTAGTAGCTAGAGCAGCCTCTATTGCCTGCCTCTTATTGCAGTTTTTATCTTCAGATACAATCAGTAGGGTGAGGAATCTTGGGAGGACACACGTGTTTACATTGTCCTCTAGGCAAGGACATCCAGGGATTAAGCATAAGGATTCTAGTAAACACCCCGGGGTCTGCACATGCACAGGCTTGTTTGGAAAGGTCAAGGAATAATTAGGGGCACCCCCTTCAACACTCCCCTAAGTCTCCCCTAAGTCGGAATTCAGATAAACAGGGCAGGTGGCCTTTCACACACTTCCCTTTTCTCAGAATGTCCTCCTTACAGACTTTCCAACCAAGTCTCTTGTGCTCCCCAACACATAGGTTGATGCTCAACCACTGAGCCACACCAGCCAGGCTGTTTTTAATGGCAGGATTTCTCAAGGTTTTACTAGCTGACCCCTAAGAGGGATATGCAGAAGTGGCAATTTTGCACACTTATTTGAGCTTGAAGCCATTTTTTAAAAATGAAACACTAATATTTTGAGAGATGTAGTATTCCAAGGAAAATGCTGCCCTAGAGACATAACTCAGTTCTTTCCAGCTGATCAGAAGAGCTAAGGCCAAGATCCCCAGGTGTGGCACCCGGGTGGGCGTTAGATCTACTGGGAGAGGAAAGAGGGCTTGGATAGGGAGGCGGGAGGCCTAATAGGAGCTTCCTAGTGCCGTACCTCCATCTCCTGCTGGCCAAGCTTAATGACTGTGGGTTGAAAGGCCACATTCTCTTCTCTTATTTCCATACTCCGCACCTGGCCATGCCCAGGACTGCAGCACAGTCACTAAGGTAACCCTTTAACTCTTTGTTTCCAAAGGTATGATCTAATGAGACAGTGTTGGAGGGAGAAGCCATATGAGAGGCCCTCATTTGCCCAGATTCTGGTGTCCTTAAACCGGATGTTAGAAGAACGGAAGGTGAGTATGGAGTTCAACCAGGGGCTCTTTCATTGGAATTCCTCATGTGCCCAGTGCGGTGAATAAAAATCGTTTGATGCAATTTAGCAAGTTCTTCTGGGCACAGCCCTAGGTATTATAGGGACACAAAAGATGTGGCCCCCAACCTTGAGGAAGTTACAGTTTTGGAGGAAATAAGAAGTCTATACAAGATATAGTCACACATAGAACAACATATAAAATTAGCCCATTTGAGTTAGAAGGAATCTTACATCTCCTCAGCCTGACCCTATAATTTTATAGACGAGGAAACAGACCCAAGGGCACACAGCAGGTAACACCAGAGCATGGTCTGCAGGTTACTATGGGGAGGGTCAAGAATTCTATAAAAATTTCTAGAAGGTAGCTGGTTATATGTATCTGGAGTTTAAAAGGCGAATCTAAATTAGGGAGATAGATTTTGACAGTCATCAAAACCCAAGTGGTGATTAAACCAGAACGAGATGTGGGTTTGATGACATGGGTACCGTGAAGGTGAGATGTGGGTTTGATGACATGGGTGCCAAAAGTGAGATGTGGGTTTGATGACATGGGTGCTGTGAAGGTGAGAAGGGGCCTTAGCAGCCGGAACACTTCAGGAGGGACCAGTGAGAGACAATGAGAAAGGGAAGCTCAGAAACGGGGGAAGTGAGAGGAACATTTACTGGCAGAATTCAAGGGGTACATACAGTCCAGAAAGAAAGTTGTCAAATACAAAAGGAACTGAGGACAGAAAAAAGTGTCCCCCAAGTACCTGGTATTTGAATGGAAACAAGCAAAGCACAGCAGAGATTTGCTTTGAGGCCGCCTCTGAGCCACTCTTGTTCTTCCAGACCTACGTGAATACCACGCTGTATGAGAAGTTTACCTATGCAGGGATCGACTGCTCTGCTGAAGAAGCGGCCTAGGGCAGGCCTGCATCGTCTATATATTCTGTCACCCTTTCACGGGCACGAGAGACCCTTGACAGCCAATGCCGAGACAGCAAGCGAGCCTGTGCCAAGAGGAGACGGAGAACCGTGGAGTGTGTATACTGCTGTATGTCTGGGACTTTCACACGAAGACCCGGGTGTGAATCTACAGCACACTCTGACTCTACATAGAACTGTACATACTGTTTTGAGTCAGAATGGGCTGAACTCAGAACACCTGTTTGTGGTTTCATATGCAATAATATATTTTTCTAAATGTGTGGATTTTAAAGATAGGTGTGAAAGTACAATGATTGCATAACTCATTATTGTCCTAGATATTTTTGATATTTACCTTTATATTGAATGCTCTAAAATGTCTTGCTGTATAGAAGTAAAATATTGTTAACAAACCTAACACTGATCCTGACAGCACAGGTAAGAAAAGTGTGGGAGTTGTAGGAGTCTTAACAGGACATAGGTCAACATTAAAGAGATGGGAAAACCCAGGTGATGACATGTAAAGCAGATTCTCCTGTCTCTAAGGCTTCTCCCTCACCGGTAACAGCCATCCAGTTTCACAGTCATTTGACAACATGCTTACATGTTACCAGTGCCCATCAGTCTGTCCAGAACATTAACATCTAAAAATAGACTTAAGTCTCATTCCTTACATGCCTAAAACCTTTTGACATGTATAAATAAGTTTGAAAGACAAATGAATGGGATTTGGTTTTAGTTTCTCTGGTAAGATTGATTTGTGTATTTGAAGACATTAAAATAGGAATCCTGGAGTTACATTTGGGAGACATGTGACATTTATCATGTCAAATTAACATACCTAATGTATTGCACATTGTAAAAACGTTTAGTTTTGACCCGTTGTACGTTTACTGTTTATACTGTAGGCACATGTTACACTGAGATCATATAGTAAGTGAATAAATGTCTTGCCTACCCACTGTTTTGTCCAGCAATGTGTCTCATAGTATTTCCAAATGTCTTCATTGTACTTTATAGAAAAACACCTTAAATCGTCATTCTCTAACTTGTCAGTAACATGCATGTAGAGCAGTTGCTGGAATTCTCCATTCGGCATGGTACGTCAAGCTCACAGATTGGAAACATCTTCCAGAAGTGTTCTACGGTCTAGTCCATGTTCTTGCACCAGAGCAGCACCCCACTGGTAGTGGTTCAATGAGAACCAAGGGCTTAGTACCGGATTCCCTTCTAATTGTGTGACGATGCTAAACAGTCAACATACCACATTACAGTTCCATGTTCCTGCCATCTAACCAACTGTATGCATTCAGCAACAAGGACAAGGAAACTGAGTTTACCCCAAAGGATCTTCATTCACAACAGCATATTCAAGGGGAGACAGAGGAAAAAGCAAGACTGCTGGTAGGCCACTGATTTAACCAAGTAAGTGGAACCTCGAATGAAGAGCCATTGAAAATATGCCTAAATACAGTTGACCCTTGAACAACATGGTGGGTGATTAGGGATGCCAATCACCTGTGTAGTTAAAAATCCACGTATATAGTATTTGACTTCCCTCCAAATAAATAATCTGTCAACCTGAGGCCTCACTGATAACATAAACAGTCAATGAACACAAATTACATATGTATTAATGCTGTATTCTTACAATAAAGTAAGCTAGAAAAAAATTAACAATTAAGAAAATCATAAGGAAGGAAAAATACATTTATAGTCTTTGTTTAAAAAACAACAACTATGTGTAAGTGGACCCATGCAGTTCAAACCCCTGTTCAAGAGTCAACTATACAGTATACAATAGTTCCTTTTGCTTTTTACCCAAATTATGTAGTATGTACAGATACTCCTGGTTACTCTTGGTCTGCATGTACACAACTGGATAAGAATAAGATGATCTGAAAATGCAGGTAATTTTGCATATGATTTTAGAATGCACAATACCGTTTTTTCCTATTATAGCTGGGTTTTATCTATTTAAAATAATTAAAAATTACATCATTATGACTTTATCTTACATCAAGTATATGACAAAAGAGATGGCTAAGTACTTATGGTAGCAAGTAAAAGGTATTCAGTGATAATTAAGAAATTCTTGTAAATTCAAAATACCCAAGCAGCAAACCTGAGGTATGCCCCCTGAGGGCATATCACAGTCAACTATCAGAAGGTGACTAATTCCCTTTGGTGCCAAGGCCACACTACCCATCGCTCTGTGACTCATCTATACTATGTCAAAGAAACCTTTGTAGTCTTGTAGCATGTTACCAGATTAATATTGAAGATCCTGGACTTTTACTCAAAGGGAAATTGTCAAATTGAATAAAACCATTTAGTTTCCACATTACCAAAGAGCAATTAAGAAAGAAATAACCTCCTCAAAAAGATTAGACACTTCAGGTATTGGGAATATAGATTAGAACTTACTATGTTTAAAAGAGCCATAGGATACTCCCTTTAAAAATAAAATCAGTCCTGGCCGATTTAACTCAGTGGTTAGAGTGCCAGCCCACAGATCAAAGGGTCACAGGTTCATTCCTGGTCAAGAGCACATACCTCGGTTGCAGGTTCATCCGTTCCCTGGGTAGAAGGAGGTAACCAAACAATGTTGATGTTTCTCTCTCTCACCCTTCTTTCCTCCCTCCCTCCAACTCTCTCTAAAAAAAAGTCAAATCCTCTGGTGAGGATTTTAAAAAAATCAGTGAATTGTTGATATGAATTAAAATCAAGTAACAGAAAGTAAGATTGGAAACATAAGAATCTTAGAAGAATCCACAGGTAGCAAAATATCAGACATATGTCATAGCAATATCTTTACTGATACCGCTCCTAGGGCAATGGAAACTAAGGAGAAAAGAAACAAGTGGGACTACATCAAAATAAAAAGCTTCTGCACAGCAAAAGAAACCATCAACAAAATAATGAGAAAGCCCACTGCATGGGAGAACATATTTTCCAATGTTATATCCGATAAGGATCTAATCTCCAAAATTTATAGGGAACTCATACATCTTAACAAAAGGAAGATAAACAATCCAATAAAAAAAAAAAAGGGCAAATGGCCTAAGTAGACACTTTTCAAAAGTGGACATATAGAAGGCCAAGAGCCATATGAAAACATGCTCAAAGTCACTAATCATCTGAGAGATGCAAATCTAAACGACAATGAGGTACCATCTCACACCTGTCAGAATGGCTATCATCAACAAATCAACAAACGACAAGTACTGGAGAAGATGTGAAGATAAAGGAACCCTTGTGCACTACTAGTGGGAATGCAGACTGGTGCAGCCACTGTGGAGAACAGTATGGAGTTTCCTCAAAAAATTAAAAATGGAAATCCCATTTGACCCAGTAATCCCACTTCTAGGAATATATTCCAAGAAATCAAAAACAATCAGAAAGGATATATGCACCCCTATGTTCATAGCAGCACAATTTACAATAGCTAAGATTTGGGAACAGCCTAAGTGCCCATCAGCAGATGAGTGGATTAAAAACCGTGGTACATCTACACAATGGAATACTACGCTGCTGTAAAAACGAAACAACTCTGACCATTCGCAACAGCATGGATGGATATGGAGAGCATTATGCTAAGCGAAATAAGCCAGTCGGAGAAAGATAAATATCACATGATCCCACTCATTTGTGGAATATAATCAACAACATAAACTTATGAACAAAATAGATCCAGAGACATAGAAGCATCGAACAGACCATCAAACCTCAGAGGGAAGGTAGGGGTGGGTAAGAGATCAACCAAAGGACTTGTATGCATGCATATAAGCATAACCAATTGGCACAGACACTAGGGGGGTGAGGGCATGTGATGATGGGGGGGGGGGTTGCTAAGAAGAGGTCAATGGGAAAAGGAGACATATGTAATACTTTATACAATAAAGAATTAAAAAATAAAATAATGTAACAGGACACCACTTAGAATAAAAACACATTACACAACAGCCAAATGACCAAAACTCTTATGTTAACAGGATGCATGGAAAAGTTTACATTTACTTCCATATATTTTTGTAAGGAAAACCTTTACTTCTATTTGTCTGTAGGAGAGCTAAAGAAAACTGTTAAAAGCATCTTTAACAAAATTGTAACTCCAAGAAGTATGATGGTGTTAGGTATTTACAGAAAAAGATGTAGGTAACCTGAGAAACAATCTTTGTGAATGTATGTCATGGACCCATTCCTTCAACTGTAAACCATCTTCCACTGTGATGTGCACACTACCTGTGAGGGTGAGCCAAAAATTCCAACTAACCTCATTCCTCCCACCACCGCCCAGTCACAACTTTAGAAACCACTGTGCCCATTTAACCTTTAAGATGTAATAAATAAACGTTAACAGCAATTTCCCTCCTCCTCTATCTGAAACTGTCAAGAAACCTCATACCTTATTGACCGAACTCTACTGCCAGCAGCGGAGTCCAGGGGCAGACACCACGATGCTGAGATATTCTTGGGCAAAGTGATTTCTTCTTTCCTCTCAGATCTTCTTTCACCTTCCACAGGACCAGTGCCAGGCAGGCATTTTCACTTGAATTGTGACCTCCAAACAGTGGAGAATATAAAGTAACATATTAGACACAAGATGGGTTATTGTGCTGTTATCCATGAATGTTCTCAAAACAAAGCCTTTTATAGAAAAACTAGAGGCCCAGTGCATGAAATTCGTACACTGGTAGGGTCCCTAGTGGCTGCCAGCTGCCGACCAAGGCCTCCCTCCCTTCCCCTGGCCGGCCCTGCCCCCTAGTTGAACTCCCAGTCAAGGGGATAATTTGCATACTATGCTTTTATTATATAGCAGTGATGGCGAACCTATGACACGTGTGTCAGCACTGAAAGGTCCCAGGTTCAATTCTGAGGCAGCCGCATGCCGAGGATGAAACATTTGCTGCTTCTGAGGATGAAACATTTGCGAAATAATGTTTTTTCCTCAAAGTGACACACTACCCGAGTTATGCTCAGTTTTTTGGCGAAGTTTGACACACCAAGCTCAAAAGGTTGCCCATCACTGTTATATAGGATTAACACTGCCACTTACCAAAATATGATTTTTTAACAGCCAAAACAACCTCTAATTATTGCTATATAAATGTTTTCTATAAATCCAGAGTAGCAAGCATCTCCCTTTTTCTGTGGACCATGTCGTGCCACATGGCCACCGCCTTGCTGGGATTGGATAGCATATTGGTAGATTCTCCATGTACCTCTTTTTCAGGGAGATATATAACAGCAAAGTGACGCCCCCAAAGGACAGAGATCTGGCAAGGAGCTGGAAATATGGAGTGCTAGAAAAAGTACACTTCTCTAAACAAAAGAATGACATTAGATACAAGATTATATAGCTTTAAGAGTAGATGAAATTTACCCAGAATATAAAGCCTATGGATCTGATGAGAAAAGTGGTGTCTGCGATTGAGAAAAATCACATGACTCATAATTTTAAAATGGTAACATATTTTTCATTTCTTTCTTTGTGTCTTATTCTGAGAAATGATGATATGTAACTTTTAGAAGATTTTGTTGTTTTTATAGGTAATTTGGAATACTACAGATCATTTTTGTTAAGTGAAATATTTTTATGTCCATGGTTCAAGATTGTTTTTAATAGAACATATTACATGCTTTATAATAAAACTAGAGGCCCAGTACACGAAATTCATGCATGGGGGGGGGCGGTGTCCCTCAGCCCAGCCTGTACCCTCTCCAATCTGGGACCCCTCAAGGGATGTCCGACTACCCGTTTAGGCCCGATCCCAGTGGGATCGGGCCTAAACGGGCAGTCGGACATCCCTCTCACATTCCAGAACTGCTGGCTCCCAACTGCTTGCCTGACTGCCTTCCTGATTGCCCCTAACCGCTTCTGCCTGCCAGCCCAATCACCCCCTAACCACTCTGCTGCCAGCCTGATTGATGCCTAACTGCTCCCCTGCCAGCCTGTTTGCCCCCAACTTCCCTCCTCTGCCGGCCCGATCACCCCTAACTGCCCTCCCCTGCAGGGTTGATCACCTCCAACTGCCCTCCCTTGCAGGCCGGGTGCCTCCCCTGCTGGCCATGTTGTGTCCACATGGGGGCAGGATATTTGACCACATGGGGGAAGCCATATTGTGTGTTGGAGTGATGGTCAATCTGCATATTACTCTTTTATTAGATAGGATAGAGGCCTGGTGCAGGAGTGGGGGCCAGCTGGTTTGCCCTGAAGGGTGTCCCAGATCAGGGTAGGGGTTCCCTTGGGGCATGGGGCAGCCTGAGCAAGGGGCCTGTGGTGGTTTGCAGGCCAGCCATGCCCCCTGGCGACCCAAGCAGAGGCCATGGTATCTGGAATTTATTTACCTTCTACAATTGAAACTTTGTATCCTGGAGTGGAACCAAGCCTCCTGCATGCTCCACGGCCGGCAGCCATTTCTGTTGGGGTTAATTCACCTTCTATAATTGAAACTTTGTAGCCTTAAGCGGAGGCCTGGGCCCGGCCAGGGTGTGCGGAAAGCTTTGCTTCCTCTGTTGCCGCTGGCAACCCTGGCCTGGTCTCTCCAGCTCCGTGGCCAGCAGCCATTTCTGTTGGGGTTAATTCACCTTCTATAATTGAAACTTTGTAGCTTGAGTGGAGGCTTAGGCCTGGCAAGGGCATGTGGAAAGCTTGGCTTCCTCTGTTGCCTGGGAAACCTTGCTCTCTGTGGCTGTAGCCATCTTGGTTGGGTTTATTTGCATACTCGCCCTGATTGGCTGGTGGGTGTGGCTTGGGCTGGTGGGCGTGGCTTGGGCATAGCGAAGGTGCGGTCAATTTGCATATTACCCTTTTATTAGGTAGGCTTTTAAGGAATTTCTTTTGAGATATATTTTTAACAAAGTGGATAATATAAAGATCCTCAGCAAAAAGGAATGTGTGTCTAGTGACATAGAATGAAAGACTAAAGACCATAGGATAAAATCTGTATTTTGTACAATTAATAACAGAATTAGAGGAGTATCCCATGTATTAAATATATTTAGAAACATAGCATTGTAACATAATTAACTTTCTTTCCTATTGTGTACATGGGGGGGAGGTCTATATGGGAATGTGCGAATATATAGAATAATTAACCTCCATCACAAGTCAGGCATTGGTAAACTGTGCATATGGCAATGCCACTAACAGGTAGTTGGTGGCTGTACCTATTGTACTTGACTAACTTGTTTCAAGTTGATATATTTCATCAGAAAAAAAGAAAACACAAAGAGAAGTTCTGAGAGCAAGACATACCAATCTGGTGTAAAGCAAGCGCACATATAATGAACCTACTGATTTGAGCTATACGTCTAACAACACACACACATACTTTACTCAGGGTGAGATAACGGAGCCCAACCAATTTTAGCATCTCATTTGGTTTAATGAAAAGCTCATATGAAAAGAGAAACTCAGCAAAATTTAGAATGGAATTAGATTTCCATACACACTGAAGTTTTGTGCATGAGTTCAAAGGCTAGGCTGCCAGCTGAACCATTCTCTAGCCACCATTCTTAGTGTAGCTGCTGAGATGCCTGTGGAACCACTTGGACTGTGCCAGGCAGTGGGCCTGTGATGCTTTATACATACACAAGCAGCTGCTTTAGTCTCCAAGGGTTTAGAGAACCCCAGGCAAGACCCACCATAAGCATTTCAGACAGCAGACTTTTGCCACGGACCCTGGCTCGTTCAGTCAACTCAGACTCAGGATTCCGATATGAATCATAAGCAAATGGTTCTTACCGTTATTCTGAATGATTCTCTGCAGGTAGTCAGCCACGAGACTCTTAAGGGGTCTTTGTGAGGCAAGCCTAGCCGATGAGGAAACATAACTGTTGTGTCCACAATCGAAGTATGAATTAATTGTCAAATGAAAGACAAACCTATCAGAAGCTCTTCCCAAAGAATAAGGACGATGATAGCAGCAACTGTAACTGTAGCAGAAGTAACTCATACAACAGCAAGTAACAGAGCAGTTATGTGAGTCACTACGCACTTCACATGGATTATGTCATTACAACCTCCCGAGTAACATAATGAGGTATTTTATTGTGCCTTTTTACAGCCAAGGAAACAGGCTTTGAGAGGTTAAGAAAGTTGCCTAACCTGTTAGTTGAGTAGGAAGAAATCAAATCCTGAGAGCACCACCAGGCAGCATAAGCACAGAGATTCCACCAATGACAAGGTATAGGAAGAGCTAGGCTCCGCCCACCTTGTGACTAGCTGAGGGGGCACACCTCAATTCAGTGCATGTCCTTTCAGTGGTTTCTGATCTGTCTCTGTGGAGGCCATGGCCAAGTGCTCAGTCCCATTTAAGTCCAAATACTCTGTGCTCACAAATGAAGTGGAATCAATTTTTACTGTGATTTGGTCAAGCCTGAAATATGACAGGATAGACACAGGGGAGAGGAGTCAGGTAATAGAGCCTAGCAAGTCGGGTACCACTTTGGGTTCATCCTTCAGAGAGCTGTAATTTGAAAAGGCACTGACTAAGATTAGCCTCAGGACAAGCGTAGCTTAAAGAATGACTGAGAAATGAGGAGTTGGAAATGTAATGTTTAGCACCTACTATGCCACACCCATAAGCATCTAAAATTGTCATTTAATGTGCCAGCCACCACAGGGGCACTGGTTCCTGGATACAAGGTGCCGAGTAAATAAAAGAAGGTGGTGATGGAAACAGAAAAGTAGAAATGACTTATTTGGATGAAGAAACAGACTGATTACAAGGAATGAATGAAACACGGTGCTTTGAAATTTTCTGCTCTGGGTGACAGGCGGCATTAAGTCGCTGTGAGAAGTCCAGTTGGAGAAGTGATGTCTCTGAGGCGACAGAAGAACATCCCTGTGAAGAGATTTCTCACAGAAAACTGATGTCCCCAACTCTCTTTCCCACAGTTTGGTCTGGCCTCCGTGGAAGCACCTTCTGGGCTTATCTGTCACACGCAAAGATAACACTGTGGTGTAAAATAAACATCTCCACTTGGGCTAGCAGCTTTACAGAGAGAAAGGCTAGCACGTGCCTATGGAAATTAAATGGCCTTACTTGTATTCTTTCACGGAAGAGCCAGCCCTTCTCTGCATGAAGGCAAGTCCTAGGGTGGCTGAAACAAGTCCTCAGCGAAGGCCCCCGAAGTCCTAGAGTTGTGCTGCGCGGCGCGGCAGCCGCAGACACAGCCACCCGTGGCCATCTCAATGTGAGTGAAATGAGGTGAAAACATTTTCCCAGTTTCATTAGACACATTTCAAGTGCTCAATAGCCACATGTGGCTAGTGAAATACTGGAGAGTGAAAATGTAGAACAGAAGATTCTAGATATCTAGAATGGATATCTAGAGCAGCAGTTGCCAACTGGTGGTCCTCGGACCACTGGTGGTCTGTGAGGTCCGAAAGGTTGGCAATGGCTGGTTTAAGGAAACCTTTGGAGCAGCGGTCACCAACCGGTGGTCCGTGAGGTCCAAAATGTTGGTGACTGCTGATCTAGAGCACTGTTTTTGAACAGGGGTGGCCAGTAAACTAAGTGTCAAACTGTAAATATTTTAGGTTTGCAGTCCTGTCAAAACTACTCAACAACTTCCACGTACTGTGAATCAGCTATAGAAAAAACGTAAATGAATGGGTGTGGTAGCTCTGTCCCAATAAGATATCTTCAAAAACAGGTGGCCAGCATGGGCCAGTGTGCTGACTCCTGTTCTAGAACACAGAGCAAGAAACAGACCATTTGAACCTGGAGAGTCTTCAAGGTGAGATTTTCAAGCCTAGCATGCCAAGAGAAATGAACATGACATTTGATTCTGAGCCCACCTATGAAACATACTTGATTTAATGTAAAAAAAAAATGTATCTCCAAGTTTGTGAATAAAATAACTTGATAAACTTAGTCCTCCTGTTCATTTAATAAAGACAATGATTTTGGTTTTATCATAATTGATGGCAGCCTTTCCTTCTAATCTTGATTAGCCAAATGACTGTAGTAGTTCTTATACTGCACAGACAGGGATTCTTGTCATCTTGGTTGATCAGCAAATCAAGCATTAATGATAACACAATGTTAATGAATACCATCTTAACATCAAATTTTGAAAAAATATGATCCTGTAGTTCTTTACCTTTAGAGTATGTAGACTATGTTCATAGCTATGTCCAACTAGTCAGTGTCAGCACCGAAGGGGTTCAACAAGATGGCTTGCACATCGCGGGTTGATGTTTTAGTGTTCTTCAAGTCATCCTCCACCACACCGGAAAACCTACCCCGTAAGACATAAAATGCATATAAGTCAAGGATATTACCTCAGTGGATTTCATCGTTAGTTAGAACACATTACTCACCCAATATGATAAAGATCGCTGAACAAAACAGAGATCTTATGTGTATGACTGTCAACTATGCCTTTACTAGGTTTTATTGGTAACTAGTAAAATTTATAATTTGGAGCATGGGGAAAGACATTATTGTAAGTTCATAGAGTGCCTTTATCGAGTTTAGTTAGGGAACGTGATATATAATCAAATATTTGGATTAAGAGGAAATTATCATAGAGCACTAGGGTTCATTTTATAACATTTTTAAAAGAATGCAATGCATTGAATGCATTTGAAGTTTATTTTAAGATTCATTTTCTTTTATGTAAATGTAAGCCCTTCAGTTATCATTTGCCACTATGAATTATCAATAAGTACCAAAGTATTTTCTGACTTGTTCCAAGAAGTTAGGAAAGATCCCATTAAACCCATGAAAGACTAAGAACCAACAAGAGTATAACTTTAAATATATTACAATACTATCTGTCAATTATATCCCAATAAAGCTGGGGGGTAGGGGGAGCACAATAGATGGAACTGCTAGGGTATGGCCAAAATGAGTGGGCGGAAAATCAAATGAGGTCAGGAGAGAGATTAGAACATAAAATTCAATTTCTGATAACAGCAACCTTTATTGAGTGTTTATGCATATAACACTTTTTCTGAATTGTGAGGGAATTAGGTTAAAAAATCCTTATTGGCTGGCCAGTGTTGCTCAGTGGTTGAGCATCAACCTATGAACCAGGAGGTCAGGGTTCAATTCCCGGTCAGGCCATATGCCCTGGTTGTGGGCTCCATCCCCAGTGTGGGGCATGCAGTAGGCAGCTGATCAATGATTCCCTCTCACCATTGATGCTTCTCTCTCTCTCTCTCTCCCTTCCCCCCCCTCTTGTCCTCTCTGAAATCAATAAAAAATATATTTTAAAAAACCTAGTTAACAGAATTCTCTATAATTATTCAATGTTTATCATCAAATCAATTTTTAATTTACATGACCACCTTACTTTGTGTTCCAAAATTATTAGACATACACATATCTATATGTACAAAAGCCTAAGTGACCATTATGACTGAACGACCAGAACAACTGGAACAACCAGTTGACCAGTTGCTATGATGCGCACTGACCACCAGGGGGCAGACGCTCAATGCAGGAGCTGCCCCCTGGTGGTCAGTGTGCTCCCACAGCCAACCTCCCGCGGCCCCTCCTCACAACTGGCTGGCCAACCTCCTGCCTCCTGCTAACCCTCCCCCTGGCTGGCCGGCTCCTCAATAAGCCTCAATCACCGGCCAGGCTGAGGGACCCCATCTGTGCACGAATTCACGCACCGGGCCTCCAATATATGTATTAGGCATATACTAATAAGCCTAATATACAAAGTGTCCCCTCGGGAGTTCAACCGACCGGGAGTTCGATCACTTGCTATGACATGTGCTGACCACCAGGGGGCAGCGCAGAATGAAGGGAGGCCCCAGCCAGCAGCCAGCAGCTGCTAGGGACTCTACCCGTGCTCAAATTTGGTGCACTGGGCCTCTAGTATTATATAACATGATATTGTATATACTGTATAGCACTATATATAGTATATATATATATATGCTATATATTATATAATGCATATTATATATTCATATGTGTGTACAAAAATATTTGTTTATATATATAAGAAAGTCATTTTAAGTACCATTGGAGAATTTGTTATTTATAGAAAATTGAACAATGAATACAATTGCACCAATAATAAACAGTTCTAAATTTTCACTCCAGAAAAGTTCAGTTCTTTTTATATTATCCTATATAATAATAGACAAATATGCAAATTGACCATACCTCCGACACACCCACAAGCCACGCCCACAAGCCACGCCCACCATCCAATCAGAGCGAGCATGCAAATTAACCCAAACCAAGATGGCTACAGCCACAGAGAGCAAGGTTTCCTAGGTAACAGAGGAAGCCAAGCTTTCTGCCAGCCGTTGCAGGCCTAAGCCTCCACTCAAGCTACAAAGTTTCAATTATAGAAGGTAAACAAATTCAAACAAATGGCGGCAGAATGGAGCTTGAGAGAGCAGGCCAGGGTTGCCGCCGGCAACAGGGGAAGCAAAGCTTTCCACACACCCTGGCCAGGCCCACCCGCTTAAGGCAACAAAGTTTCAATTATAACCCCAACACAAATGAATGGCTGCGGGCCTCGGAGGGAGCCCCAGGCTTGGCTCCACTCCAGGCTACAAAGTTTCAATTGTAGAAAGAAAATAAATTCCAGATACCAGGGCCTCCGCTTGGGTCACCAGAGGGCGTGGCTGGCCTGCAAATCACCACAGGCCCCTCACTCAGGCCGCCCCACACCCCAAGGGAACCCCACCCTGATCCGGGACACCCTTCAGGGCAAACCAGCTGGCCCCCACCCCTGTACCAGGCCTCTATCCTATCTAATAAAAGAGTAATATGCAGATTGATCATCACTGCAACACACAATATAGCTGCCCCCTTGTGGTCAAAGATCCTGCCCCCATGTGGACACAAGATGGCCACCACAAGATGGCCAGCAGGAGAGGGCAGTTGGGAGGCACCCGGCCTGCAAGGGAGGGCAGTTGAGAAGGACCAGGCCTGCAAGGGAGGGCAGTTGGAGGTGATCAACCCTACAGGAGAGGGCAGTTAGGGGTAAGCAGGCCGGCAGAGGAGGGAAGTTGGGGGCAAACAGGCTGGCAGCAGAGTGGTTAGGGGGTGATCAGGCTGGCAGGCAGAAGCGGTTAGGGGCAATCAGGAAGGCAGGCAGGCAAGCAGTTGGGAGCCAGCAGTCCTGGATTGTGAGAGGCAGGCAGAAGCAGTTAGGGCAATCAGGAAGGCAGGCAGGCAAGCAGTTGGGAGCCAGCAGTCCTGGATTGTGAGAGGTATGTCCGACTGCCCGTTTAGGCCCGATCCCTAGGATCGGGCCTAAACGGGCAGTCGGACGTACCTTGAGGGGTCCCAGATTGGAGAGGGTACAGGCTGGGCTGAGGGACAACCCCCCTCCGTGCACGAATTTCGTGCACCGGGCCTCTAGTATTTAAATAAATACATAAATATGTCATGTCATTTCTCATATGCCTTTAGAAAACCCAGTTTAAATTGATTAGTAGTATCACTGGTGTTTCATATAAGGTTTTTAAAAACTAAAGGCATATAACTTGTACCATCTCAAGTTACCATTGAGTTTGGACCAGTAATATGTCATACTTTAATAATATAACTAATAAAATAGAATCTGCACGGAACCATTACTCTGATGCTGTATCAGGCAATGTATCCTCAAGGTCAAATCTACAAGATTATAGAAATGTTTACCTAATGGGAATAATACTATGGTGTTCTGAGAAGGAACTGATTAATGATTGAACAAATGAATGAATAAGATACTTTATTCAATATTTTTGCCTGTTTCTCTAGAGTCCTACCTACCACTCCAACATGTAAACACCATGAGGTCTGAGGCCTTGTCTCTTATTTGGGGTTTGTAACTTGGGGCCTAGCACAGTGTATATATAATTTTAGCAGGTACTTAATAAAATACGTTTTTTAAATGAAAACATGAATTAAAGGAAAATAGTGCAGCTCTTGCTTTCAAGTTGACTCAATAAACGTACTTAAACTAAAACTTCATAGAAACTACGCATCGAATGTTCTAGAGTTTAAAAAACGAATACCTTTCTATGATGCATATCTTGTGTTATAGTCAATGACTTCTCCATCTGGTTTCACAATGTACTGAAGACCACCTGGAATCTGGGATCAACCACGGTCACTCGAGAAAGTTCCAAGCCTTTGGCTGAATAGCACTAAAAGGGGGAAATGTTAGTGTCATATTAAGGAAATGTATTTTCTTTTAACATCTGAGATATATTAAAGAAATATTTCTAGCTAGAATATAATTTAATCATACCATTCAGTTTTGCCAACAAAAGCCAGTGGATCTGACAGTCTAATGAAAAATGGTCTAAGTTTTCATTTTCCCCTTAATGTTAGTAATATTTATGCTAATAAAATAAGTTCTTCCTCTTGGCTCTGCCTTTACAATTATTTTCATTAGAAATCAACCTTATCCAATAGAACCTTTTGTATTTCTGTGTGGTCTAATATGTTAGCCACTTGTCATACATGGCTAATGAGTATTTGAAACATGGCTGGTGTAGACTGAGGAACTGAATTTTTAACTTTACTGCATTTTAATTTACTTAAGTTTAAATAGCTACATGTGGCAAGTGGCTACCATATTGGTAACTGCAGTTACAGACCTTGCTGACTGAAAAATGGAAAATACCTCGGTTACATAAACATGGCACCATAGAGGACAACACGCAAGGGTATTTGATTTCTAAGCTGGAAGCAGTCGACACTGTATTCACTTAAAGGCCTGAGCTTGAAAACTGAACACTGCCCTTCTGTATTTATTACAATTAACTCTACAAATCTGCTTTCCTAATATCCTACAGGGAATAAATATTTAATGTACATGTTTTGTTGAAGATGACCATTCACGTGATATCTGACACCCACAAAGCACTTTCCATAGGTTAGCTCATCTGATTCTCACAGTCACCTGAGGTTATTACGCCACAATTTACAGATTAGGGCATCAAAGGAGACTTGCTCTGGGGTTGCAGCTGGTGCGGGGGGGGGGGGGGGGGGGGGGTCTTCCCAGCTCTCATGATTCCAAGTGCTGTTTTCTCCCTCCTTTTTAGTATTGATTCTCATATGAAAGATAAATCCCTATAAATATTTTACTGTCTCTATAAACAATAGTGTTTTAAAAAGTACTTACTAAAACTTTTATTCTGACTTTGGGGATAACATCAGTATTCATTACATTTTCTACCCATATCATTTCAGCAATTTGAGGAGTAGAACCACCACTGGTAATATACAAAGGTCAATAATAAATAAAAAGGAGCTCATGGCCCTAGCCGGTTTGGCTCAGTGCATAGAGTGTCAGCCTGCGGACCAAAGGGTCCCAGATTTGATTCCAGTCAAGGGGATGTACCTTGGTTGCAGGCTCCTCCCTGACCCCGGTCCTGGTTGGACACATGCAGGAGGCAACCAATCGGTATGTTTCTCTCACATTGATGTTTCTCTCTGTCTTTCCCTCTCTCTTCCACTCTCCCTAAAAATCAATGGAAAAATATCCTCAGGTGAGGATTATTAAAAAAGAGGCTCATGGACCAATGCCTGGTTCCATCCTTGACTAAGCAGGAACTCTGCCACGTCACCTAGCCCTGTTCAGCTTCAGTTGCTTCACCTGACGGTGGGTGGACCACATTGCAGAGCGATGTGGAACTGAGAGGTAGAGCCTAGGAAAGTGCTTTATCTCATGTACAGTGTCCCACACCTTTCAGTTGTAATTATGCATTAAGGGAAAATCTAAAAGCGACTCCCCATCTCACAATTCACAGCAAAAACACCGTGATTTCCGTCAGGCGGTGGGAATCTCACAAAGCCCCGGAGGTATTCTTTTTGGACATGAACATGAAGCTGAAATAAACACTGCCAAATAAATTACTATATGTTTTTGCAAGAGCAATTAAGCTCATAAAAATGTCATCGACTAGAACTTAGCTAATTAATTCTTTCAAATGCTTACTGGTTCCCAAGGTCTGAACTGGAGGCAGCAACTCCTGTTCTGAAACAAGCAGCTTTCTGGGTGACGAACCCTACCTTGGCGACCTGACACCGCGGAGCCAAGGACACCTTCACAAAGCTGTACCATGTCTCTCAGCCACCGAGATCTGCAAACCAACCAAAAAATAAAAATCAAAACAAGCAAGCTTTATAAGGCAGAGTGGCTGACCCTAGAGCATGTGTCTTATCTTACCCTCAAATACTTCTAAGGACATTACTGTGTAAGTGATCTGACGCTATACTCTGCACATCATGTTTTTAGTTATCACATAATGAACAGGAAAACTCGACTCCTGGAGGCAGAGTTCTTAGGGGTTGTACTTTGAAGGAGAATTGCAATTGCCACTGTCCTGATCACCTTTATCCTTCCGCCTCCCCTCTTTCCCCCATTGGCCCTGGTGCCTCAGCTCCCCTCCACCATCACTCCTTTATCCTGCTCTGATTCCACCTGAACTCTCTCTCAACATCTTCTCCTACTGCCTGCCTGCCCCTTCTTCCCCTCCCTGCTGGAGCCCCATGGAAGCCTGGCTCCAATGACCACCTCTCCCTTCCTGTACCTCCGCTGTTGACCTGGCCCAAGAAACATCATCCAGTTACGCAGGCCGAGACCACAACACAGATGTTGTCTTCAACCTTGACTGGACCTCCAAAATCCTGTGCCCCCTTCTTTCTCATCCTTGGCACTTTGCACATTTTCATAACAACAACCCCAAGCCTTCATATCTCTTTTATCCAGTTACTTCCATTTGTGAGATTTTAAGAAAAACAATCACTGATGAAATCAACAATTACTTAAATATAAGAACTGGGGAGGGAGGGTATGTAGGACAGTAAAATGGAAACTAAAAACACCTCAACATTAGCAATTAAAGGGAAATAATGTTAGCTTCCAAAAAACTTTCTTCATGAGAGAGAGAGAGAGAGAGAGAGAGAGAGAGAAGGGAGAAGGGAAAGAAACCAGTGAATACCTGTGTATCTGACTCTGGACCCTAGGAAGGACATAAACCCCTCTTGAATCTGGCATGTCTACAATGGACTACAAAAGCACAGTCCTGATTTTGAGGTTATAAGTTAATTTTAGTGAACAGGTGAATTTGAAAATACAGAATCTGCGAATAATGTGGATGACTTTAATTTAGGGGTAAAGGGCTATGCAATAACAATATGTCTGTTTTTAATGAAAATGTTAGATAATGTGGGGGGAAAAAATAAAGGACTTTGAAAATGCTTATAAGTAGGAATCAATTTACTGACTGCCCACATGTGCCCCCTGGTGGTTAATAGGACATATGTACCAGAATACACTTAATGCTAGAAATGGCAAGATATGCACTGTAACATGTGGAGAGACACACACACACACAGAGAGAGAGAGGGGCGGGGGGGGGGGGGGGCGCCCTGAGTCTAAATGACTTACATCAAACATGGTAGTGTATGCAATTCTCCTTTTCGGTCCAGAAATGTTTGGTAATACAACATATCCAATTCCATTTGCTTTCCTGAAGCCTAGTGGGGAAAAGGTACAGATTATCCAATTTCAGCATAGTAAAGGCAAATTTAGCATGTTTTGTGGAGAAGCACAGCAATGCAAGGTACAAAATACTGGGTATCTTATTAAAAAATAATTTAATTTGGATAATTTGACAGGCATAGGTCCCAGAAAAGACTGTTCTAAGTTGGGAAATCAAAAGTCACTGTATGTAACATCATGGCCTCTGGAACTGTCAAGTCTGAAAGACATTGGATGGCCAACTATCAGGATTTTTGCCTTGTTCCAATTCAGGATGGGGCAAAAGTAGGTTTACAGTTGTTCATATGCAAAATAATACAATAATTAATCAATAATAATAAAAGAATAAAGTGTTCAGTGTACTCACAACTGTAAACCGACGTTTCCCCACTCTATATATTATCAATCACAAGTATTAGAATATATATATTATATGCACATGTTACACAATATATATTCTATAGAGTTTAGGATATATAGAGACTATGTATTTAAGGGAGACCCCCTTAGATTTAGAAAAAGGATTTAAAAAAAAATCTGACCAACCTGCTTAGCATTCTCTCCCTCACAAGCTTCACTTTCTGTGACCTCATTGAAAATTCAAAGACATTCCTCTGTAGCATCATCAGAACCAGAGGAAGTGTCTTCAGTAAGTTCCTTATCAAAATCAAATTTTGCTAAAGAGATATGGGGTTGGCTTTGTGAACACCGACATTCACTTTCTTCCTTTTGATAATTATCAATTCTTCTTAGAGGTGTTTTGCTCTTTGGATAACTTTCATTATGCTTTTCATTCTGCATTTCTTTGCCACCAAGAGATGGACAAAATACACTTTCTTCTGAAATACAGATATACTTTGTATCACCCATCTTAGAAATGTGGCTCATGACACCACACAAGTTTATGTTACGTTTAATATGAGCGATTTTGGTGGTTCTGATTTGTTACCATCATCATCTATTTGTATGGTTAGGTGGGTTTTATCTATGTTTTCCTCTTGTCATTTGAAGCTTTCCCTCCTCCGGGATGTTATATGTATCCTTTCATCCACATTCTGATGTTTGACGTCTCTAAATGGTTTCGATTTCTTAGAAGTAGGCATCATGGGAGGTACATCTAGCACAAGGTCACCTTCATCAGAATCTTGAAGATTTATTTTAATTCTTATTGGTGAAACAGAAGGCCCTTGGGTCTCCAGGGACTTGTGGCAATTTTCAGTTGCAGATATATTCCAGTGGTGGAAGTCTGCGTTTCAGCCTCATCCTGCTCGGCTCCAGATGCCCCCAGCAGCCCTGGGGAATAACTGAGCAAGGGATCGTCTTCAGGATCTGTCGCTGGACATCTGTGGTTGACTCTTTGTTCTTAGATGGCTCATTCCTCCACTCCTTTGGAAGAGGGCTACCGGTATGTTCAGGAAAATTGTGTCTCACATTTGAGTCACTCAAGGAGAACAGAGGGCTTCGCAGTAGCTCTTTAAGCGTTAAAGAAAACTCTAAGAGTTTCTCCAAGATTATTGAAGTTAGTCTCTGTCTATTCTTTTCAATTCTTCCAGAGCTGCGCCTACTGTTGTCAACGGAAGGGGAGTTTTGTTTTATCTTTAAAAAATCACACAAGATGAAATGCAGACTCCAGGATATCCTGAACAAGTGGTTTTCTATCACTGACTCTTTCGAACCCAGCTTTAAACACAGGGAGCTATCAGCTCTTAGAAGGAGAATGAGAAGTCAATGACCATCACTGTTAAAGTCTTTCAAATGTCTAGCTCTGTGGTCGGCAAACTGCGGCTCGAAAGCCACATGAGGCTCTTTGGCCCCTTGAGTATGGCTCTTCCACAAAATACCACGGCCTGGGAGAGTCTATTTTGAAGAAGTGGCGTTAGAAGAAGTTTAAAAAATTTGACTCTCAAAAGAAATGTCAATCGTTGTACTGTTGATATTTGGTTCTGTTGACTAATGAGTTTGCCGACCACTGGGCTAGCTCATTCCCATGACTGATCAAAGCACACTCGTGCCTTATCACTGTACAGCAGTGGGACAGGCCCGGCTTATACATAATTATTAAACTGTCAAATGTGACACAGGTTGGCTAGACACTATTCACCTTATTATTTACCAAACACTGACAATTTGGAAACAAGTCAAATTGCTGAATGCCTCTTACACAGACCTATTATTTAAAGCAGTAGTCTTTTCTTAATTTAGTTGTCCCAACATTCTAAGGTCCCCGATGTTCTATAGAATGTCTCAAACACAAAATAAAACAAATCACATACCCCTACCAACCAACGTTAAAAAAATCAACAAATAAAACTAAACTCCAGCCCAGCCGCTGTGGCTGGGTGGTTGAGCATCAACCTATGAACCAGGAGGTTATGGTTCGATTCCTGGTCCAGGGCACATGCCTGGGTTGTGGGTTTGATTCCCAGTAGGAGGCCTGCAGGAGGCAGCCGATCATGGAGTCTATCATTGATGTTTCTATTGCTCTCTCTCCCTCACCCTTCCTCTCTGAAATAATAAAAATGTATTAAAAAGAAAACAAACTAAACTCCAGGGGTAGAAAGGGCTCCTTCCTTTCCACCTCTTTCCAAGATAAGCATTCCTGTATCAATTACGGGATAATTTACACACTTTCCCCTTCTCCCAAACAAGAGATTTCAGATATGCGATGTGGTCCAAATTTTGCTTTCTAAAACTCTGAATTTATTTTAGATAACTTACATGTTTGGATAACACACACGTGCTTCCTCTTCACACAATGAGTTTACTCCTGGCTTGATAGCTTTCTAATTTGTCATTCATTTTCTAAGACACGAACTCCAATGAAATCCGGAACAAAGTGTGTGACAAGGTGTATGGCATTTTGATGGAGGCGGGAGAAGGGGCGAGCAGGCACAAGGACAATTATCCCGGATCCAAACATAAACGTCTGGCTCTAATTTCTCTTTAAATAAACCTGGAAAGGGAAGTCAGCTCCGGACAATCAGCCAGAATTACTTTCTGGCAAAAGCTGGGTTTATTTGGCTGCCGTGGTTCAGAGAGGGCTGCTTAAGCAGTGCTTCGGGGTGCGATTAGGGGGAAAGCGATTATGCCTTTCCTCCATTTCACAAGTTAAAAAGTTGTGCTTCCCGGCCGCTAGCTTTGGAGGGCTGATTGTGCCCTTGGAAGGCACACCCAGAATCTTCGCTCAGGCTGCGGCACTGGGAACAGCTCCTTCACATTTACAATCACTCCCTGCCCAGCCTGGGTCCCGCCCCCCGCTTCCACCAGAGCACAGGGAGCCCTGAGTAACAACCCCAGGCCACCCCGGGACGTGTTCGGGGCGAGAGGAGGAACCGCAGGGGACCACGCGCGCATCTCACCAGCTCTGCTGCGCACCCTGCTAGGACCCTCGCTCCCAGGAGCTGGCAAACGCCGGTCCTTAGAGGAGACCTCAGACTCCGCGCACCCGCACCCGCACGCGCACCCGCACGCGCACCCGCACGCGCACCCGCACGCGCACCCGCACGCGCACCCGCACGCGCACCCGCACGCGCACCCGCACGCGCACCCGCACGCGCACGCAGAATGGGGCCCCTGAGCAGAGCTTTCAGCTACACCTGGGGGATG
This sequence comes from Eptesicus fuscus, assembly GCF_027574615.1. Lineage (NCBI taxonomy): Eukaryota > Metazoa > Chordata > Mammalia > Chiroptera > Vespertilionidae > Eptesicus > Eptesicus fuscus. The sequence goes on along the minus strand of NC_072487.1, from coordinate 12,478,457 downwards.
CGCCCTCTTCTCGCACCCAAAGAGACGCTTTGGGGCAGGGCGCCCACCCAACCATCTTCCCAACACCCCCGGGACGCCCCTCCCGGGTTTCAGGAACTGTGTGACCCACCCCCCTCCCCCAAAAGGTCATAGAAAAATGTCCCTGAACAGAACCCCCGTGGCGCCCTCTCTGCTCGGCGCCTCTCAGAACACACTCTCGGTGGGAAGGACAAGGAGAGAGGGACCAAGGCCTAGCCCCTGGGGGTGAGGCTGGGGGGAGACTCCTGGGGACCCGGGGACAGCTTGGCTGCTAGTTTAAGGCCAGCGCTTGTCTGTCTCTGGCCCACAACAGCCGCTCTAGGAATTGCCCTGAAGTAGTTCGGGAAGGGGAAACAGAAATCCCTGTTTGAGGGCCGGGAAGAGCAGGTTATGGGCGTCAGAGAAAGGAAATAGGCGGGTGTTTCAGAATGGGGGAGACACGGACAGGCTCCAGAGGGGGTCATGTCCTTCCCGGGCCCAGAGAACCCGGTCAGGAAATGCAGGCTTAGCCACGGAATAGATCAGCAGGGACCCAAGGAGAGGACCACCCCCCACGCTCTCCAGCCTGGGCTGCACGACCCTCTGGCTTCCACACCAGCGAAGTGGGGAGCAGACCTCGGTCAGCAGCAAGGTCCCTCCCCACCCCAGTACCTGGACCGCACTTCACAATGGGCCCTGCACGTATGCCCGCGGATGACAAGCCAATTTTAAAAAATAGTTCTTTTAGCCATCTTAGCCAGAGTCATGCTATAACGATTAACTTGCTCACTCTCCAATACTTGAGCACCGGAGGCAAGTTATATGATTCAAACCTATTTCCAACGAAGAAAAGACCTGGCATTTCCCAAGAATGGTTATGGTTGGTAGTCACCCTCCCCACGCCCTTCTGACAGTCTTCCCACGGCCCTTTCTCACCACAGACCCCACAAGGCTGTCGGCACCTGGAAGCAGCTGCAACCGCTTGCCTCAGTTCCCACTGCATTTCTCCATTCGGAAGGGCTTGGAAAATGACAAAAGTAACCCGCAGAGGGTAGCACGGACTATTGGTCAAGGCTACCACCACTGGCTCAGAATTATGGGTGTTTTTAGCAAGATCAGGGCTAAGCGGGCACCTGCCCTGACACCTCTTCTCCCGCAGGGTAACATCTTATAGAGTCCATGGCTACTCAAAGGCGGAGCTTCGGAGCTTTCCCAGCCAATAGTGAGGCTGCGGTGTGGTCAGGAGAGAAAATGGGAGGTGAGCAATGATGCCGAGAAAGGATGGTAGGCCAGGCGGCACCTGGGTGTGAAGTGTGTGTCTGCCCTCAGCTGGAGGGAGGGAAAACAATTCCCCAGCAGCTGAAAGAACTCCCGAACTAAGGAACCTCCTGCCTCTGGAGGCAGGGCCTGCCGTGCTCCTGGACAACCTCCTTTGACTTTCGTTAGAAATTGGACTGTTAACCTTCATGGATCACGGAACCTCAGTTCGGAAGCACATGTTAGCTTCGCCTCTCTAACATGTGATCCGGTGTTCGTCTCTTGAGCTGTAAAAGAAACCTGCCTTCCATAGGGGAGTAGCCATCAATGTGATGTAAAATACCAAGTGCCTCCAATACAGTAGACGAGGATTTAGGACAATGAAACCTGTCCTAAATTCTCCTCCTCTTTTCAATCCACACATATCCACACATATACCTCCGTGGTCGGCAAACTGCGGCTCGCGAGCCACATGCGGCTCTTTGGCCCCTTGAGTGTGGCTCTTCCACAAAATACCACGGCCTGGGCAAGTCTATTTTGAAGAAGTGGCATTAGAAGAAGTTTAAGTTTAAAAAATTTGGCTCTCCAAAGAAATTTCAATCGTTGTACTGTTGATATTTGGCTCTGTTGACTAATGAGTTTGCCGACCACTGTACTACCTGACACAGGGCCCTGAAATCCTTCCAGGTGAAACTGACCCACAAAAGGGAAAACATGCCCCCATTCCATTGGTGTTCTTTGTAAATTGAAACACTCCTGGGATTATTAGGGCCTCGTAAGTCACTACTAAGCTAAATTAGCCTTTGAGATGTTTTTCTTTTCTTCTAATAGAGCAGGGGTGGGGAACCTTTTTCCACCAAGGGCCATTTGGATATTTATAACATCATTTATGACTAAATGATCAACTTAAAAAATTAGCCTGCTATATTTGGTCAAACATTTAATTAACTCACCCCTAATGCCTTGGCAGGGCCAGACCCAATGATTTCTCAGGCCTTAAACAGCCTGCAGCCGGACGTTCCCCCCCCCCCGCCCCCCCTGCAACAGAGCATGGTGAGCCAGGATCCCTGGGGGAAGAGAGCAGGAAGGCCCTTCAGCTCTGAAAGACTCGGGTCCATGAATCCCTCTCTGAGAAGTGTGTGCTGGGACTCCTGCCTTTCTCTTCGCTGATACACCATGTTGTCTCAAATGTTTATGGATGCTTTAGAAATGGGAGGGGAAAATTTTTTTTTCTTATTGTTTGTCCCAGGGGAGCAGCCCTGATGACTTTTAAACAGTTCAAGAATGCTAGGAGTCTTTCGTATTAATTTAGTTTCATTTCCTGATATGGCACAACTGTTTTGCCAGTAAAACATACAGGTGTATTCTTTTTGCTTTGGTGGTGGGAGGGGCATAGGTCACGGTGATAGCCCTGAAAGTCCTCAAAATGCCCTCAGGTAAGGTAAATAGGTATGCATGTCCTCATTTAAATATTAAACAGCCTTGCCCTGGCCGGATGGCTCAGTTGAAGCATCCTCCCTAGGTTGCGAGTTCAATCCCCTGGTTGGGGCATATGTGGGAGGGAGGTAACCAATCAATGTTTCTCTCTCACATTGATGTTCTTCTCTCTCTCTCTCTCTCTCCCTTCCTCTCTCACTAAAAATCAATTAAAACAAAACAAGCAAGCAAGCAAACAAACAAGAAAAAAACATACCTTGGGTGAGGATTAAAAATGCAACAGCCTAGAGTGAATACGTTTCATAAGTCACTTTCTAGGATTATTTTTACTTGATGCGTTTTCCACACCTTAAATTATTTCCTTTTATTTTTTCCATTAATTTTTATAGCCGAGAGAATTTTATTGAACACGTCCTCCTTTTAAGACACCAGAAAAATGTAAACGTCTCAGCAGAGTTTCTAAATCATGACATCCGTGTGATTCACAAAGAAAGATATGTTTTATGACACAAAACTAAAGTTCTCTATTATCAGTGGGAACATCCTCACTCTGAGGTCTAACGCATGTGGTCATCCGAGACCGTCACGGTTCCTGGGTCCAAACGGCGCTGCTGTCGGCGCTCTTAGAGAAGGATGAGTCTGAGACGCCCTGGGCTGGCTGGAAGTAGGACAGAGCCGCCAGCTCCGGCTGGACGGAGTACTGATTTTCAAGTTGCTTGTTATAACTGGAAAAAGGAAACATACATCAACAATTGTTTTAAGTGATGTACGTTTGCAGCGCAACTCAAAACGGTATCACAAACGTTAAAACAGTGTATGGATTTTGTCCAATCTATCGCTCGCTTGGTAGCACACTAGGTAAATGAATGAAAACTGCTAGACCCTAAGCAGGTGTGCCATTCAGAACAGAGTCGTGGCCCTTTAGTTCCAAGGCTTTCAACAAAGGATGCCTAGCCAGATGCTCTCTATCCTTCCCAGTTGATTGGGGTGGTTTCTATTTCTAGAGGATTATTTAAAAACTAGAGGCCCAGTGCATGATTGAATCATGCACGTGTAGGGTCCCCTACATGCTTTCGCTTTCGATCACGGGGGAGCTGGGTGCCTGTCTGCTGGTGCACCAGGCCTTTCAGAAGCCTCCGCCCCACCGGAGGCTTCTGAAAGGCCTGGTGCCTGAGCGGACAGGCACCCAGCTACCCCGCTTTTGATGGTCCGTGGTGGGACGTGAGCTCGCTGCCCCAGAGGCCCCTTCTGTGCCACAGCACAGCCATGGCGCAGACGCTGAGCTCAAGCCGCCGCTGGCGAGGTGAGCTCAGCGTCCCGCCAGCCCAATCGGCCACCCCGGCCACCCCGAGTCCCGCCCCCCCGCGCCTCCTGGCCAATCGTGGGCATAGAGAAGGTACGGTCAATTTGCATATTTGTCTATTATTAGGTAGGATATTGGGGACATGTTTAAAGAGGGCCTTTCCTCACACACAGCCCATGCTTCTTTCTGAATCAGGGAAATGTGGCCAACTGAATACCGTCCGCATGCATTTGGGAGTCACATTTCCTGACAGTCTGCTGGAGAGGCGGCTGGGAGCGTCACACCGCGCGTGTCACAGACCCTGCGGAGGTCTGTAGACTTACGTGGTCTTCAGCTTGAACAGCAAGGCACTAGATGATGCCAGAAGGATGGTGAAAAGGAGGAGGGTCAACAGTGAGATGCCCAGCATTAATTTTAACTTGTTATCCTGTGCTTCTACCCCTGTGTCTTCACTCGTAGCATTCAAATCAGAGTCTGAGAAGAAAGAAAATGCAATGAAAAGGGTCCTTGTGTCCTGAAGGGTAAGGATTACAAAGCCACTGCAGGCCTTCCACCCTCAGGAGCAGTCACAACCACTCTCCTGCCTCCAGGCAACGCAAGGAGAAGGCTATGGTGGCCCAGACTCATAACTTTTCCCGTGGAACCTTCCCAGCGTCCTGAGAAGCTGTCCTTAGCTCCATTTCACAGGATCCCAGAGTGTCTGAATTTGCCGTGGTACGGAGCTGGTAAGTGATAAAATCTGGTTTCAAACCCAGGTTACTGATATTAAAATGTGTATGTAGCAGACTTCCTCTCTGACTAGTAAAAACCAGTTCACGACTCTAAAGAGATTACTACTAACAAAATGAATTTACACACATCCTTCTAAAGAAGAAGATGCACTTCTCCTATTGGGATATGCATTGATTTTTCTTTTCAGCTAAAAGGATGCTTTCTCCATGAGGCTTAAGAACTGAACTTGCCCTTTTATTACTGAGCTCAAATCTAGTATACTTGACGTTAAAAAAAGAAATGGAAACTTACTTAATTTTCTAAAATAAGTTCTAAAATAAAGATATGTCCAGATTCAGATATGTCAGGTCTTTTTACTAAATCTATTAATGAAAATATATCTTTGCTGTCAAATTTTTATTTTTTATATATGTCTGACTTAATATTTGTCTACTTAATTTATATAATGACTAGACTCCCGATGCACGAAGATTCGTGCAAGAATGGGCCTTCCTTCCCCTGGCTGCCAGAGCCACCTTTCCACCTTCCCACGCTGCCTAGAGGCCCAGAGCTGCTGGGGCAGTGTGGTTCACCTGCGTCATTGCCACGGCAACGACGCAAGCATCCTGCCCTGCCCCTGGCCACTCGGTGCCTGTGTATGCAAATTAACCTGCCATCTTTGTTGGGTTAATTTGCATACTCACTCCTGATTGACTGGTGGGCATCACGAAGGTATAGTCAATTTGCATCTTTCTCTTTTATTAGGGTAGATGACTTTACATGACCATGTTGGTATTTCTCCCCTTTAGCCCAACATCCTCCCAAAAGTTTCAAAGGCTTTCATTATTTTCCAGATAATGATGTTTTGGTAATAAGCAATGACAAGCTCCCAAGTCTATATTCTCTAATTAAAAAAAAAATTATAATTGTCAGAGTGGAGTGAACAGTGTACAATTGTCAAAGACTGATACCTTGACTTTCAGGCAGATTACTTCGGGAATAATCAAACAAATGTTAAAATGAACCAGGCTCCTGAATTGCTTTGCTACTCCTTAAGAGGGCTTTTGTAAAGAGGTGTGTTTATATTTTGTTTGTCAAGGTGATGGTCCAAACTAGAGAAGGGTTTGGAATCCCTGACCACTGAAAATTATGCAAACTCCAATTACAACTTTGAACAGAGTTTTTCTCCAAGCCTCAGTTTTCTCATCTGTAAAATGGAAATAATACCAACTTCACAGAGTTGCTGTGAGGACTGACATAATAATGTCTGTGAAGCACTGGCATGTAGTATGTACTCAGTATGTGATAAAAAAAAATCAATTCCACTCAATTAATTTAATTACTTGAAAAGACAATATTTCTCAAGTGGCCCAGCATTTGTCATTTCTACATCTAGCTCTTCTGAACAAAGATGCCTCACTCCATTTTCTTGAAGCTCGGAAAGCAAGAGGCTATACTTGTCACATAATCCAGTGCAGAACTGGTGTGACAGGCCTAAGATAGAGAACCAGATGCAATTTCTTTTCAATGCTTTATTTTCAAGACAGATGTTTGAGGCACATTAATATATTGCCTTGTCATGAATTTTTCCATTCAAATCCAGAGTTACTGTACTCATATAAATATAATTAATCCATAAATGAAAGTCACTGGAATTTAGCAGCTGGAATTCTCTCATTCATTGCTGGTGAGAATGCAAAATGGTGTAGCCACTTTGGAAGACAGTTTGGTGGTTTCTTACAACGCTAAGCATAGTCTTACCATACAATCATCAAAGGCAGTCGTTGGTCACTCAAATGAGTTGAAAATTTATGTGCACACAAAAACCTACACCTGAATGTTTATAGTAGATTTATTCATTGTTGATAAAACTTGGGAGCAATTGAGATGTTCTTCAATAGGTGACTGGATAAGCAAACTTGGACGTCCATATGATGGAATATTATTTAGTGATGGAAAGACATGAACTATCAAGCCATGGAAACCTATGGAGGAATCTTATGTGCATGTTACTAAGCAAAAGAAGCCAGTCTAAAAAGACTACGTATTGTATGTCTCCAAACATACAACATTCTGAAAAAGGCAAAAGTATAGACAATGAAAATGTCTGTGGTTGTCAGGAGCTGGGCGAGGGAGAGGTGGACAGACAGATAGTTTCCTTGCCCTAAAAATCTCCAGGGGATTTTTAGGGCAAGGAAACTATTCTTTATGGTACTGTAATGTGGACATGTGACATCTGCATTCGTTAAAACCCATAGATATAGCACACAAAGAGTGGATCCAGTTGTAACTATGGGCTTTAGTTGATAATGCATCCATATTGGCTCATCTTACCTTATAATAGACAAATATGCAAATTGACCACACCTTCGCTACGCCCAAGCCACGCCCACCAACCAAGCCACGCCCATCAACCGCCCACCAGGAAACCGTTGCAGGGACTTTGGGGTGTGGCAGAGCCCAAGGCCGGGAAAACCGCCTGAGGCTTTCCCGGCCTTGGGCGCCAGCGGGGTGCCTGCGCCGATCGCAGGAGACCACTGGGGGTCGGCTCCTGCGATCGGGTAGCAGGGACGCTGGGTGCAGCCGAGACCAAGGCCACCGCCCAGGGCCAAGCCCGGACCCTGAAAGAAGGCAGAAGGCGGTGGCCACAGCCAAGGCCTGGGTCCCCGGTGCCGGCAGAAAACTGGTGCAGGCAGCCAGGTGAATGAAGGTCTATTGCATGAATCTTCGTGCAAACGGGCTACTAGTAAATTATAAAAGCGGTGCCACACTAATACAAAGTGTTAATAAGCAGGAAAACTGAGCAATGCAATATATGAGAACTCTCTATAATTTCTGTTCATTTTTTCTGTAAGCCTAAAATCACTCTAAAAACAGAGTCTGTTCATTAAAAAAGCAAACTTCATTCTATACTTTATTCACCTGCCTACTCCTCCATTTGGTTTATCTGGTTCAGGAATAGAAGGTACAAAACAGGAAGACAGAAATAAATAGTTGTGTGCAGTACTGTAACTGGAGAGCGTGCTCGAAATCCGCAACTTTCCTAAAATAGGAATGTCCTCTCTGCTACAATGTTAGCCTCCACACTCCCCTCTGACATACACCTTACCAGAAAACAGCCTCGCTGCACAGGCACTAAATATGTGCCGGCATGTGTGCATTCATTTCATGGAAGTATTTTGTTCTTACTTGGAATTGCTTGAAATAATTGATCTCTTGATTCTTCCTCCGGCAGTGTTTCATTCAAAACTGTTAAAACAATAAATTGGTGTTATGGGAAACAAAATTCACTTATTAACATTGTGTGCATGTGTAATATATACAGTTCATTCTCATTTATTCATGCTAGTTATTTTTATAATATAGAGGAAATACAGGGTTAGGATCCTGCGAGGTCACAACATTTCCATCAACCAATCAATGCAAAGCCCTGTTTTATGTGTGTTTATGTTTAAAGACACTTTATTTTAGTATAGATGGCTGATTCATTACATTGAACTCACAGCCAACAGCACTATAACTGCTGCTAAGCAAAGCTTATCTAACACACATTTTCTCCATAAGGTTTTTCTCCACCAGCATTTGAATGCTATACTTGGGGGCCATTTTAAATAGCATAATCACTCCCAGATCACATGAAATACATGTAGCATTAATAGACCACAAAAATGACACGTGTTTACAGTATGAGCGCTGTAAAAAGAAGGCGGGATGCTGCCTTTTCCCACCTCAGCGAGGAATGTGAGCAACGGGCAATTACATTGTTTTGCTGCGCTGAGCCTGTCTGCACATGACTGCAAAAGTGCTCTAGCATTCATTTGGGGGTTACAAATACATCTTAGATGTAGGTAAATTCTCAAATACAGAATATGCAAATATTGAAGATCAACTGAATATGGCATACGTCTTACATTTCTATTGCATGCATATATGTGTGTGATATTGCATTTATACATGTGTGCTTCTACGGTAAACATGCAATACATGTATGATATGCACATTATGTTTATAATGCATGCTTAAATATTTATGATGTATATATTAATTTTATGCATGCATATATTTTGATATGTACTTTGCATTTATTCATATATTTCCACGTGCTTATGTGCATGATGCTCCTAACACAAAGAGGGACTATATGGGGCAAGAGCCTTATTTAAAAATTTTAATCTTAAAAAAATTGATTGCAACATTTGTAGGAGCATGAAACTTTTGGGAGGAGAATCAGAAAAAGCAAAACACTTGACCAACCTTCTGGATGTGTTTTGCATTTACACGTGATGATGGCAGCAAAATGTTGACATTCATTTTTAGTATTAGAACTATGTACACTGATCTTGGCTTTCTTACATAAGACTTTGGAACAGAAAAAATCGTTTTCCCAGTTACCTAACTACTATGAGCTTACCTTTAGCTAACATTGTCCAAAATGCAGGCTCATTTGGACCCTCAGTTGTTTCTGTTTAAAAAACAAAATAGAACAGGATGACAAAATAAGGTAATTCGGCTTTAGTAAATTTGTGCCAGAACATTCATTCATTCACTTGTTAAGTTTAGTCATTTAATAGTTACCCCTTGAGCTCCTACCATGTGCAAGACCTGTAGTTAGCACTGAAGTGACAGAAATGAACACCACAGTCTTATATGCTCAAGGAACACACTCGTTCTCAAAAGCAGACAGGAATCACTGCTAATTATGTTGTAGGATAAGGAGGGCGTTAAAGGAAACGCACAGGTGGTATTCATGGAGGGACCAAAATCAACTTGCAAAAGCTAGAAACCCTTCACAGGGGAGATGGTGCTTTAATTCAGGCACAGAGGGATAGACATTGCCAGGCAAACAAGTCCAGAGGGAGGTCATTCCACTGTGCGCAGACTCAGAACCATAACAGGTTGGGCAAGCTCTTGGAGCTTCAGGAAGTCTGGAATGAAGAACGTGGATGAGGCGTATGACCAGGGAAGAGACTGAAATGTTCTTTAATGTTCAGGTCACGTCAGACTTGACTGCCCAGTTAGAGGTTCTGAATGTGACCCCAAGTTTAAATAGTGAAACTTAAATTTTTACTCCTATAGTGATATGCTCTAGGTATGCCTATAGTGCTGTAACTTTAAAATTTTGAATATTCTTTCTAGATGGTTCTTTAGTATTTTCTTCTTCATTTACTTTTAGTAAACTAAAACTTCAGTGCAAATGACTAAAGATATTGAAGAAGTAAAATACCAGCATGATCAGATTTCTATTTTTAAACATATCAAAAGCTGAATAAAGGTTTTTATGTTTAGTGGTGTTAAAGATGCAAATGAATTTAGGGTAATCATATTAGTAACATACTTATATTGCATGAACTGGAGAAAATAGTTTCATGTAACAACAGGTCCATTGTCCTCAATTAGACCACTCACTCAAGACTTCCTGGGTTGTTATGGTTTCACAAATATTTTATAAGGGACAATTTTCTTGGCAGGAAAGTAAAATGATTATTTTTTATTTTGCAGCCTCTTACTCACAGCCCCACCTCCCCAAATAATCTTAGGAAACACTAATCATTGCCTCTATGCAGAGAAAAGTTTATTCCTCAAGCAGGTAGAAATTTTAATTTAATTATTAAAAGGTATATTAAGCCCTAGCCATTTTGGCACAGTGGATAGAGCATTGGCCTGTGGACTGAAGAGTCCTGGGTTCAAATCCGGTCAAGAGCATGTACCTTGGTTGCAGGCTCCTCCCTGGCCCAGGCCCCAGTCAGGGTGTGTGCAAGAGGCAACCAATCGATGCGTTTCTCTCACATCGATATTTCTCTGTCTTTCCCTCTCTCTTCTATTCTCTCTAAAAATCAATGGAAAAATATCCTCGGGTGAGGATTAAAAAATATTATATCAAAATGTATTAAATATTTATATATATTTATATCTTTATGTGAAATATATTATGTGTTCATGTTAAATATAAATACATTTAACATAAATGTATGCATAAATATAAATTTAATACGTTTTATTAAAATAAAATTGTATTCTAAAAAGAGCTCATTTCCTACTCCTTGTCAAATACATCTGAAAATTGACCCTTAGATTTTCATGGTTTAAAATATTTTAGCGCCCTAGATGGTGCGGCTCAGCTGGCTGAGCGTCGTCCTGATTCCTGGTCAGGGCACATGCACAGGTTAAGGGTTTGGTCCCAGGTTGGGTGCGTGTGGGAGGCAACAGATCAATCTCTCTCTCTCTCTCTCTCTATCTCTCTCTCTCTCTCTCTCTCTTCCACTCTACAACCAATAAAAACATTTTTTTAAAAAAGATTTTAGAGTGACTTTAAACTGTAGCAGTACAAGTTCTTTAAGCATGCTATTATTTTATGTAATACTCAGAGTAGTGAAACTTAAATTTTTACTCATATAATGATATGCTCCAGGTATGACTATAGTGTAGTAACTTTAGTACTTGGAATTCTTTTTATCGAGGGTTCTTCAATGGGTGTTCCAGATGTCTCATTGATTTTATCTAGGAAAAGGGATAAGTGGGTTATCAGCATATTAAAATATTGACTCCACATCTGTGTGATTAGGCATATTTTTTAAGCTGAAAAGTGGAACAAAGAAAATGACAGATGGAAAAAAAATCCCAGAAAGATGCTGACAATTTTTGGAGGTAACTCAAAGCAGGGGAAAGAAAATGGAAAGTTGTTGCCTGAGGCGGGATTCCTATGCCTATAGCTTTGCAAGAGAGGGGAAAGCTGGGATCCTGGTCCACAACCGGAGGTAAGGAAGGGCTCCTGGGTTAGACACACTGTCTCAGATGGTTCCGGCCCACGCCTTGCGGTGACACCGCCAGCCCAGGGCAGTTTGGTAAAGGAGGCAGCATCAGTTTCCTTGTCAATTGGAAACATCTGCGTGTTTACTACTCAAGCCAGAACTTGAGATATAAAGATTTGGGGCTACAAATCAAGGGTTTTCAGGCCTGATTTCGTGCATATCTCAGGTGATCATGTGTCCGTCTGGAGCTATGTCGTCAGTAAGAGTGTATTTGGGGACCATTGTGACTGGAGGACCATACTGTCCCCCATGAAGTTGGCCTGAAATTTCAGTTAACTTTGCTGAATACAGGAGTCAATCAAGTTCCATGAGCGGTATAGGCAGTCCCCCCACCGGAGGAGTTCTACAGACACAGAATGAATTTGGACTGAGCCTACAAACAGCACCGTTACAGGAATCTCGGTGGCAAGAAAGGATGGAAAAAGATATTGTTACCGGAGTTGACACTGATTCAGGCAGGACTAGAACAAGTGGCCAGAAATTCTTAAACTCTGCTCTGCAACCCTCTTCCTCTGTTCTGGAGAAAAGTGTCTGGACTGCTTCAGCTACTTGCCCTCGGAATTTTTGGACTAGCAGAATAGGTATTCAAAATAATTCTGGAGATTTAATCTCGGGGAGGGGGGGGTGGGTGCTTGTTCCTCTGGAGCATGCCGTCCATGTCAGCCTGTCTCCCTCTGTCAGAGCCCCGCTTAAATGGCAACAACTGGTCCCAACCCAACTTTCTCTGACAATCCTTTGGGGACCTGAATTGTGGGAACAGAAGTTAGGGTTTTGGAATCTCTTCCCTGGGTCCTCAATAAGCCATCTCCTAAGGGAATCTGAGGTACGTGGTCTGTTTTCTTCAACAGCCTCTCTATTCTGTGTCTTGTCCCAGACAACTCAACAGCTTGTTTACTTGTAGGAGCAAAATTCCCACGCATCAGCTGTCTCATTAGCGAATGCCCTTGAAATGTCCCCATCTCGGTTATGTCCCAAGGTTTGAAACTGCTCAAAATATTCCACTATTGTCATGTGGCTTTATTTAATAATTAGGCTTACTGAGCCTGTCATTTACCAATATTGAAATGCCATTGCCAGAAACACCCTATCTTCCCTATTGACTTCCATCCTCTTTTCCTTGTAATTCTGTTTTGTGGCTTATGTGTTTCATAGATATGAGCTGTCACATGCCCGGGTAATAGATTTGTTATATGCATTTGGAGATTTAATGGCCTCCAAAGTCATCTATCAAATGGTTACGCTTGGTGGAAAGGTGCAAAAGGAAACAATGTTTGAAGCTGAAGGTATAAAGCAGAAAGGAATAAAAATGTGGGCCTAAGAAAGACATACAATTTTCTAGTCCTAAATTTAGTTATTTAATTTTTATTTCCATGCAAACCCAAAATAGGAGTCTAAGAAATGTAAGAACCTCCCTGCCTTCAGAATTTCTCAGTGCAATAGACATGAGTCTCCTTCTTTAGGAATGAAGACTTCTGACATTAGCGCCATTAAAATCTTTTTCCTACCCAACACTCTAATGCTGTTTGAAATATTGCTTTAAGGGATGTTAATATTTGCACTGGTGCCTTTCAATACTTACAGTTTCTTAGAGAAAAATCCACAGCAGTTGTTGCTTTCACGGATATTTCAGACTGGGAGCCACTTGGAGTTTGGGTTGTGAACACATCTAGAAGCGTAAGACAAAAGTTTTCAGCCGCCAGCTAAGTTTAGGCTTTTTGTTTCTTTATATTTTTTGTCATCCGATTTTTTAAAGAATATATGCAGTGACTAGTTAAAAAAAAAAAAGAATAATAAAGTATTTGGGACATTCTTCATCTACAAAATAAGGAAGTGGGCAAAGGTCAAAAATAAAATCCATGGGGAAAACAGCCAAATGAGTATCCTTTTGCTAAATTATTCTTTCTGAGAAGGAATTATTGGAGAATTTATGGAAAAACATATTTACTAGTAAGTGAATAATAGGTACCAAAGTAGATTTGTAAATGTGTAATATTATCACTGTATTGACATTATCAAAAAGTCAAGTAAGGCCTGGCTGGTGTAGCTCAGTTGGTTGAGCATTGTCCCATGTACTGAAGGGACGCTGGTTCAATTCCTGATCAGGGCACATACCCAGGTTGTGGGATTCCCAATTGGGGCATATATAGAAAGCTACCTATTGATGTTTCTCTCTCTCTCTCTCTCTCTCTCTCTCTCTCTCTCTCTCTCTCAAATCAATGAAAATAAATATTTTTTAGACAGGGCGGAAAAAGCCAAGTAAGAAACTCTCATTTCCCCCTGAATCTTCTGTTAGACTGTGAAGCAGTTCCGCTTAAAAAGCATATAGTTCCAGTGCTCAGTGCGCCTTGGAGCCCTGCCACTTCCCAGGGATCAGCTCCTCGGACCTGCCTCGCAGCATGGCCCCCAAATGCCAGTCCTCGCTCCCACCGCAAACGAAGAAACGGAAACTGGCTCCAGCCCCCAAGCCAGAGAAGAAGCCGACCCCTCCGGACGTGCCGAAGGGAGAAAAAGAACAGCAAGAAGCGATTGAACATATTGATGAAGTACAAAATGAAACAGACAGACTTAATGAACAAGCCAGTGAGGAGATTTTGAAAGTAGAACAGAAATATAACAAACTCCACCAACCATTTTTTCAGAAGAGGTCAGAATTGATCGCCAAAATCCCAAATTTGGGGGTAACAACATTTGTCAACCATCCACAGGTGTCTGCACTGCTTGGGGAAGAGGATGAAGAGGCACGGCATTATTTGACAAGAGTTGAAGTGTCAGAATTTGAAGATATTAAATCAGGTTACAGAACTGATTTTTATTTTGATGAAAATCCTTACTTCGAAAATAAAGTTCTCTCCAAAGAGTTTAATCTGAATGAGAGTGGTGATCCATCTTCAAAGTCCACTGAAATCAAATGGAAATCTGGAAAGGATTTGACGAAACATTCAAGTCAAACACAGAATAAAGCCAGCAGGGAGAGACAGCACGAGGAACCAGAGAGCTTCTTTTCCTGGTTTACTGACCGTTCTGATGCAGGTGCAGATGAGTTAGGAGAAGTCATCAAAGATGACATTTGGCCAAACCCTTTACAGTACTACTTGGTTCCCGACATGGATGATGAAGAAGGGGAAGGAGAAGAAGAAGAAGATGATGATGATGATGATGATGAAGAGGAAGGGTTGGAAGATATTGATGAAGAAGGGGATGAGGATGAAGGTGAAGAAGATGAAGATGATGAGGGGGAAGAAGGAGAGGAAGATGAAGGAGAAGATGACTAATGAACACTGATGGATTCCAACCTTTTTTAATTTTCTCCAGTCCCTGGGATGGATTCCAACCTTTTATTTTGATGAAAATCCTTACTTCGAAAATAAAGTTCTCTCCGAAGAGTTTCATCTGAATGAGAGTGGTGATCCATCTTCAAAGTCCAAGATGCAGTCTTTATTTTTCCTTTTTCTTCCCCCCTCCCCCTTGTGCTCAGTCGCCCTGTTTTTGAGGTCTCTTTTTCTCTCCTTTACACCATGGTTCTCACCTTATTTGGGGGGGGGGGGAGGGAGGATGTATCTTGAGCAGAATACAGTGGGAAAAGAATCTTTGCCCCTTTCTGTTCCCAATTCATTTTTATCCCTTCCTGTCTCAAGAAAAACTTAATGGAATCACCACCACTGTGCTCTGTGGGGAAAAAGAAAAACCTTCTGCTCCCTTAGCTCTGCTGGGAGCTGGAGGTTGCTAGGCCCCTGTGTGGTAGTGCATAGAATTCTAGCTTTTTCCTCCTTTCTCTGTATATTGGGCTCAGAGATCACACTGTGTCTCTATGTGAATATGGACAGTTAGCATTTACCAACATGTATCTGTCTACTTTCTCTTGTTTAAAAAAAAAAAGGAAAAAAAGGCGGGGTATAGAAGGTGAGCAAAGGGTGGGTTTGAGATGTCTGGGTGGGTTAAGTGGGCATTTTGACAACATGGCTTCTCCTTTGGCATGTTTAATTGTGATGTTTAATGGACATCCGTGCAGTCTAAGATGACACTTTTAAAATAAATTCTCTCCTAATGATGACTTGAGCCCTGCCACTCAATAGGAGAGTCAGCAGAACCTGTAGGATCTTATTCGGAATTGACATTTCTCTATTGTAATTTTGTTCCTGTTTATTTTTAAATTTTCTTTTTGTTTCACTGGAAAGAAAAGATGATGCTCAGTTTTAAACGTTAAAAGTGTACAAGTTGCTTGGTTACAATAAAACTAAATGTGTACACACACACACACACACACAAAAGCATATAGTTCAATAACAATCAAGGTCGCCTAGATACTTTCACATTGGCATATGACAGAAAGAATCCTGCTCTTCATTATTGTAAGTGGAATTGGTTATAATGCAAAACTAATAGACATATCCACCCAACCCGTCAAATAAATTGGATTAAGATGGCTGATTAAACACATATACAAAATACCATGGAATGTCAGAAAATTTTATACACACGAATGTATACATATTCAATATATATGTATATATCTTTTCCCCCCAGAACACACACACACACATACACACACACACACACACACACACACACACACACCAGTGCTATTAATGTAAATTTTTAGAAGTTTCTAGGAAACTTGCAGCCCAGCATTCATGTTATGAGTTATAAAAGTATACAAATTAAAATAAGGTGGTATTTGTCCTAGCTGGCTTTGCTCAGTGGTTAGAGTGTTGGGCCTGTGGATGGAAGAATCAAGGGTTCAATTCTGGTCAAGGGCACATATGGTTGCAGGCTCGATCCAGGCCCGGTTAGAGTGTGTGTGGGAGGCAACCAATAGATTTGTCTCTCTCACATTGGTATTTCTCTCTCTGTCTCTCTCCCTTCTTCCACTCTCCCTAAAACAATAAAAATCAATGGAAAAATATATCCTCAGGTCAAGATTAACGACAATAACAAAAAATAATGTGGTATTTTTGCAGAGACAGATCAGAAAAACAAAAAGGGAATAACTAACTAAATTTCAATGAGAATTTAGATTATATTAAATATGAGTTTTACGTGAGTAGGGAATTGGTGTTAGACATTTGGCAATTCCCCTTGAAACATTTAAAGTTTTATTCCTATTTTATGTCATATATAAAAATAACTGAATTTAAGACCCAAGAGTTAAAAACAAAAATATGAAACTTAACTAGGAAATATTTTAATACCTATTTGGATAAGGTCCATCTAAACAAGATACACAATGCAGAAATTATAAAGGAATTAAAAATTTATTTTATAAAGTTTAAATTTTTCTCTGTGATTAAAATACCTAAATAAGTTTAAAGATAAACCACATCCTGGAAGAAAATACTTGTTACTTTTACTTTAGAGAAAAGGTTAATATACTAAATATAAAAATATCTCCTACAAATAAGTGAAAATATAATCTAATAGAAAAATGGGCTAATGATAAAAACAGACAAATCACAGAAGTAGAAATTAAATGCCCAATAAATACAGAGAAAAATACTCAACTTCACAAGTAATCAGGATGCAAATTAAAAACACTAATAAAGTTTATCATTTACTCACAAAATATGACTAACACTATTTATTGTGAGATTAGGGAGCATTCTTGGGGGATACAATTTGGTAGGTCCTAATTGAAGGCAATTTGGTGGTATCTATCAATATTTTAAAGGGTTTACCATTTATTCAGCAATTCCAGTACTTGGTATCTATCCAAAGAGATATACCCAAGAGTGTCTGAGAAGAGCATACATGGGAGAAACTGCCCATCATTTAATTCTTTGTAAGATAGTGGATAGAGAGTTCCAAAGCTATTAAATGAGAAAAGTCAGTCATAAGGCAATTCTTCACCACAATCCCATTTATATTTTATATAAATGTGTGTGTGTGTAAGAAAGACTTTTTCCTTTACTCAAAGTAATCATCAGGCTCTTGAGTTATTTGCCTTTGGTTAATCCAAGTGGAGGTACATCCTGAAAAGGAATGACTGCACCCTGTGGGTGGAAGCTGGTGGTGGAAGACTTGGCATCACTCCTGACTCAGCTCCGTGGTAGCTATGAACCACCTCTCTGAGCATCAGGGTGCTTTTGTATTGTATTTTTTTTTTTTTTTACATTTGAAAGAGGGATAATAATTCATCAAAGAAAAAAATAGAAGTACAACGTATGGATTATAGTTTTCAAAGTACTTCATTGTATATGTATTTTTCTTTGATTAATACTAATAAAGAACCCAGAATAACTAGATTTAATCTTAATGTAAAAGAATTTTTAACAAGAGTTTCTTAGGAACTTTTCACTTTTTACAATGGTGGACGTTATAAAGACCTAGAAAGAAAGTCCATATGAGGAATGGTGAATAAAGTTTAATGGGCCTTCCACACACCTTAGTCATCTTCTATGGGTTGAATTTTATCACTCCCTCACCCTGGAAAAAAATGTTGAAGTCCTAACCCCTAGAACCTTAAATATGACCCAATTTGGAAACAGGGTCATTGCAGATTTAGTTAAGATGAAGTCACACTGGAATAGGGTGAGCTCTTAATCCGATGTAAATGGCATTCTTATGAGAAGGGGGAAATTTGGACACAGCGACAGAGGAAGAATGCCACGTGAAAATGAGTCAGAGATTGGAGTTCTGCTACTACAAGCCAAGGAATGCCTGGGGCTACCAGAAGCTAAAAGAGGCCAGGAGAGACCTTCCCCACTAAAGACTTTGGGGAGAGCGTGGGAGAGTCAAAATTTGATTTTCAATTTCTGGCCTCTGGAATTGTGAGAGGATACATTTCTGTTGCTTTGAGCTACCCAGTTTGTGTGACTTTGTTTTAGCAGCCCTAGGAAACTCATACACAACTCCAAATAAATTCTGGTTATCTCAACATAGAATTAAGTTAGTTGTTACTCATGTGAATAAGTAACCATAATGCTACAATGGAGCCCATGTTAATTATAGACAATTACCAAGATAACCTTGTTAAACTTCATAACATCTCAGGAAAAAGTCACAGAAATTAAAAATTTCATTTTACACACTGAAATGTCTATAAGGTAAATTTAAGTAGTAGAAAATAATGTGATTATAGTTTTTAAAAAAGTTAAATCAAACCAATATAATCAGTTCTTATATATAGATTACTATAAATACTTACAGTTTTTTTCCTCTTTAAAATGATGGTCATTTTTATCATCATAAGGGATGTTATGCTTAATTTCTTCTTTATGTTCTTCATCAACTAGAGGTTCCATATAAACCTCTGAAAAAAAGTATGACACACCGTAGATCAGACATATGTTAATTTCTTTGAAGGACTTTCATTTTTTCCACAAAGGATTGGAGGCAGAGACTTAACTTCTAAACTGTACCATATTTCCAACAATAAAATTGCTACACGTCAATTTTCGAGGATAATGTCTGTGAAAGCTTCCAATGCTTACCCACCTTCCTTATTGGGAGTCAAGTTACTAATCTCTGAGGAATAAACCCCAGATAAACAAATAAACAATATGAAATTCATTGGGACGATGTGATTGATCGCCAATGTCCTGTGTCTCTCGGAGTTTCCTTCCAGTTGCCGGCAGGCCCTGTAACTAGCCAGGACATTATGACGTCACCGACAACAGGTCAGAATGCTGGGGAGGGGTTTCCAAACGCTTTGTGACTCAGTCTGCTGTCTGCTTTATCCTTGAATTCTAATGGTCTTTAGTTTTAAGAAATAAAACATTATGAGATTTTCTTTGAAAATTAAGCAATATGTATTCATGAAATAATGTGAATTATTGACCCCTGGATTTTATTTCATTTAAAAAATTATTTTTTCAATTACGGTTGTCAATAGCATCACAGTTGCAAGGCTCCAGCATAGTGGTTACACATTTATATAACTTACGCAGTGACACCCCCCCCCACCCCCCCAAAGGTCCCTGGGATTTTAAAGAAGCATTAATATTGTTGCTAGTAAAATGAGAACACACCTTTTTGGTTTTCAAAGCATTACAACAACATCTGTTCATTTGAATAACTGAAGTGAAAATGTTTGTTAAAAGCTAATCAGAGACACCAACGTTCAATCCAAATGCCCAGCACGTTATGGTTCATGGGCTATCTTAACTATAGTTCTTTAGGAAAAATTTTTTGAAACTCATTTTTTTCAGGTTTTTCTTTATAAAATATTTGTTTTACTTACATATTTTACCAGGAAACCCATCTTTTGCCTCACATACATTAATAAAATTATATAATATTTAGTTAGTCAAAAGAGGACTTTCATTCTCTTGGGCCTCAGCATTACACTTCTCTGTTCCAGCTGGGTAATGTTAAACTCCCAGATCCTGAAATTAAAAGTAACTATTGGAACTCACGGGTTTTGACATATATTTCTTCCTGACCTTATATTTCTGTCTTCCAAATATTGATTTGGTTTCAATATTCTGCAAGCATCCCTTCTCCCACTCAGATGTCCTTCTCACCCCACTCTGGGCCACCGTGGCTCCCTTTAACCCTACCCTGACACATATGCCTCCTGGGTTGGACCCTACCAGAAGCTTTGGGGTGGGGATTATCAGGGAGATGAAGGGGAAGTAGAAATGTAGTTACTTTGAGATTTAGTGGACTCAGAAACATCCAGAACTTCTGGACACTATTTTCTCTTCCTTTCTTCTCTGATCACCCTGCTGCAAACCTTGTTCTAGTTCCTTTCTCCCCTACCTTACCTCTTCTCATTCAACTTGGAGTGGTGATCATGTTCGCATCTTCTGAAAGGCCAAGGACAGCAGTCTTTTAACGAAACTTAGAGGCCTCTAAATATACATTGAAGTTAAATGACTTGCCCTCCAGAAAAGTGGGAACGTGAAGGTGGCCTTCGAATGTACCTGGGAACTTGGGCACTGACCAAGACTGACCGAATGAAGAAGCTATCATAATATTTAGACTTATTTGATCTTTAGCTCATCTTATCCCAGAAAGGATTTTTTTTAAAAATGTTATAATAGGTACAGGAAATAACTGGATAGCATAAATAAAATATGGAGGGTAGGTTAGAAAAACAAGTGCAGGGACCCAGTTAAGCAGGAATAAGCTTAAAAATGCAAATGCCAAGTCCCATGGTCATGCTCCAAGTTGGTATAGAATTGGGTCTACCCTTCGTAGCAAGCAATACAGAAGGAGAATCTTGTCACTTCCCTGACCCACGGTGCTGAGAAAAATAAGGAACTCTTTCTCGTAGGATGAACACCTATTCTTGAAAGCAGACAGGCTTTATTTTTGGTGGGATCTGCCCCTGCTTAACTCTTCAGCGGCATCTGTTCCTCCTGCCACCTCCCTTGCTGGGGTGCCAATCTCACTCTTTCCACCCATTAAACATGCCGAAGGTATAAGCCTAGGTATTCCTCCCCCAGAGAGGAATTCCTCCCCCCTTTCAGACCCAAGACCAGGGCAAGGTCTCTTGCTCTTATAGTGCCTTGGGTTTATCCTACAGGACTCCTCATGCTTATCTATAATAATAAAAGCATAATATGCTAATTAGACCGGACTTCCTTCCAGACCAAGCTGCGGCTGCCGGGGAAACCTGGGTCCTGGGTGCCAGAAGGAAGCCAGTGCCGGCAGCGGGGGGGAAGGAAGGCCTACTCTTGCACTAATTTCGTGCATCGGGCCTCTAGTAAAGAAATATTTGGCTGATTTTTGCTTCCTGGCAGTGTGTCCTGGCTAGAATATAAGCTCTGTGAGACTCTGTGTATCTTATTTATGGCTGTATCCCCAGACCCTAGCACATAGTAGGTGCTAAAATACATGTTAAAAAAAATTGAGAGGCTCATTAATGGACTGTTTCTTATGACAACTCATCTTAGAAGTAACTTGGGGACTAAGTTTGGGGTTGGCAAAAGGCCGTCCCAGTAAAAACTCCTGGGAGAGTGTGCTGCGGTCCTGGTAGGATTGTACCATCCCGTCCCAATTCCACCACTGGGACAAAGGAAGACCGCAAATGGAAACCCTGCTTCTCAGGGTTGTCCTTCCATACGGCGAGGGCATCAGGAGGGAGAGATTAGCGACATAAAACCACAGATGGGCAGTTCATTCTTTACCCTGACGTCACCCTACACAACAGGCCTGCGGAACGCGAGGCGTCCCAAGAACATCACCTCTTTTACCCGGAACCACAGCTCTTTCTCTTACCGGTCTGATCCTTCATCTCTGACACAAACCCCTCCCAAACTCCGCCCTGACAGTCGCTCTGCACTGACCTACCTTTTGTACGTGTGTGCTTTTCCACATGAAGCATCTTTTGAAAAATGGGATGAGGTCCTGTTGTCAGGGCAACCAAGGGGAGCGTCCGCTCAATGCAGGTTCCGGAGACCTCAGACTCTGCTTTGCTCTGGGCTCCCCTCCCCGTGTGATTGCAAGCGGGCCAGCATTCTGTAGTCTTCTGTCCTTTGGCTCCAGGCCCCGATGACAAATGCTCACGCCTCTGAATTAGTTCACTTTACAGATTCCTATAACTGAACTCTATGAACTCCCTTCTCCAATGCAATTGAAGAATAGGTGTGCCAGCTACACCCAGGAAGGCCTAGCTAACCCTTTCCTCATCCTGGTTCCATGCCGGCAGCTCAGAAGGGGCATCTGGCTACTTGTAAGCGGCTATAGCCCCTCCCTGGTATGAAAGGGTCAATACCAGGAGGGAGAGCAGTTCCCCTTGTCCACAGTTTTACTTTCTGCGGTTTCAATTACCCGTGGTCAACTGTGTGCTCCAAAAAGATTAAGTGGAGAATTCCAGAATAAGCGATTCATATGTTTTAAATTGCGCTCCATTCTGAGTAGCGTGATGAAATCTCGCACCGTCCGCGCGGCACAGAAATCATCCCTTAGTCCAGCATGTCCACGCTGCACACGCCACCTGCCCGTTAGTCACTTAGGAGCCACCTCAGTCATCAGACTGACTGTCACCGAATTGTGGTGCTCCTGTTCAAATGACTTATTTTACTTAACAATGGCTCCAAAGCCATCCACATACTTTATATTGCAGTATATTGTTATCATTAATCTCTTACTGTGCCCAATTTATAAATTAAACTTTGTTACAGGTATTATGTATCGGAATATCATAGTTTATACTATCCGTGGTTCAGGCATCCACTGGGGGTCTTGGAACATACAGCCCATGGATGGGGGATAGGTCACTGCACTAGTCTTCCCTGGGAGACTAAGTCTGGATGGGAATGCATCTGTTTATCGGACCACTGGGAGGTGCGAGTCCCTCCGAATCAAAGGCGCACGAGCTCTCCCGTCCCTGTAACTCGCTGCCACCCAGTCTGCCTTCCCCAGGGGTGGCCTGGTGACAACTCTGCCCAGGGGCACTGAGCCCGTACGTTTCCTCCCCGTCACTTTGACCATCTTAACTTTTGGCGCATTTTCATCAGGCTCCCCCTCTCTCTGCCACGGAGGGAGCGTTCATTCCATCTCCTGTGACTTCCTCGTCCTTGCTTCCCAAGGTTCCTTCGGGCTTTTCAGGGGAAACTCATTTTGTGATCCTCCTGGCGGAAGGAGCTTTGTTACCAGGGTAGCAGGTGAGCAGGGTAGCAGGTGCAGGAGGGGTCATTTTCCAGTAAATGAAGTCTACGTGTGGAAGGGGACATGACATAGTAATTAAGAGCAGGGGCTCTGGAGACAGAGATGTGGGTTCAAATCCCAGCCCCAGCACAGACCAGCTGCATGGCCTTGAATCAGATTCTTGTGCCTGAACCTCAACGTCCTCACCTGTGAAATGGAGAGAATGACAACGCTATTGACTTCAGGAGATTGTGGTGAAGACTCATCCGATAACCCGAGTGAAACGCCTGGCACGAGGCCTAGCACTGAGCCAGAGCAGGACTTACCGGCTGAGCTCACCATGTCCCCGCTTGCCAGGGCTTCAGCCTCCACATTTGCAGCAGATTGCAGGGCGGTCGCCGTCACCATGCTCATCTCCAGGAACAGCCGTGAGGAGGGGGTGGCAGAATCTACCTCAGGTACCAAGCAAGCGCTGTGCTTGGCATGAAGCAAATTCTCGGTAAACCAATTCCAGCAATTCTTTCCCCTGGTGCCTTCCTACTGTCCCCTCAGCACCTGGCACCTCCTTCCCAGTACAGCCACTCAGGCATCTGGAGCTGCAGAGGGCGGTCATTCTACACTCACCTCTCCTCCCATCTGCCCTTCCTCTGGGCCACGGTGACCATTCTTCCCCATCTCTCTGTCCAAGTCACACAGAACTTTCCCCAGTCACTTAGGAGAGAGAAGGCACATTCCAAGGAAATATCGTGAGCCCGAGGGCAGCACAAGCTTTCTCCTGAAGGAAAAGTGTCAACGTGGCAATAACCAGTTTGCGGCTCTTAGGAACTTTCTGGACTTGCAGTTTTTTATTTCTTTTCTTTCAAACCCACAAGCTCGCAGAGTTTTGCTGAATTCCGTGTCCAGATAATGCCCTGCCAGTGCTTAGTATCAGAGCTATGCCCTATGGTATCTGCACAACCGCAGGAAGCTCGTGCTAGGGGCGGAAATGTGCTAAAATCTGTTCCTGGGAGTGTGAAATGGGGCTTTCATTTTGAATGAATTTTCTTTAACTTCCATGGGTCAGTAGTTGCTGCGTCTAATGGTTTGCTATTAAGACAAAACCCAACAACACTCCTACCTACTCCTCTTCTAACATGCTGCCTCCTTCTATGATCTGTAGTTCAGTCGTTTCATGGACAATATCGATGGGGCCGTAGGAACAGGAAGGTAAAAGTCATTCACTTCATCACAGCATGTTTACTAGCACTTCATCCACCTTAAATCATAGACCGGCCTTACATCCTGATGTATTCAAGGTCTCCTGATGGAACCAGGAACCGAAGAGCATTTACCCTCTGCATGACTCCAGGTGCCCTGAGAGGAGGCTGCACAAGCCAGGCAGGTGGAGCAGATGCTGCTTTTAAAAGGAAATGTGATTCCTGCTCATTTCTAAACTTAGTTTAGGGAATATCTGCATCAATAAATTTCACAGCCGTGCCGGCGTGGCACAGTGACTGAGCGTCAACCTATGAACCGGGAGGTCACGGTTCCATTCCCTGTTGGGGCATGTGCCCGGGTTGTAGGCTTGATCCCCAGTGTGGGGCCTGCAGGAGGCAGCTAATCAATGATTCTCTCTCATCATTGATGTTTCCATCTCTCTCTCCCTCTCTGAAATCAATAAAAATATTTTAAAAGAAATAAATTTCACAGCTGCACATGGCCCTGTCCTTTCAGCTGCATATTTCTAATTGTTCATGTACTGGCATGTATTTTATATTATGGTTTAAGAATTAATGCCAGTTAATTTCTTGAGCAGAGAAAGAAAATTAGGAAAAAATTAACTGTGATAGTTCTGCAAACCTCTTGTTGTCAAAGCTAAGATGTTCTGCCGTGGGTGTTTCTGTTTATTAATTCTTACTAGTCTGCTTGTTTTCCTATAAGGATGAATACAATGCATGCTTTTCTTCTCACTTCGCAGCAAAGAACAAACCCTAAAAATTCCTTGTATACTTTTAAAAAAATTCTTTATTGTTTAAAGTATTACACGAGTCTCCTTCTTTCCCCCATTGACCTCTTCTCCACCATGGCCTCCCCCAAGCACAAGCCCTCACCCCGCTACTGTCTGTGTCCATTGGTTTTGCTCATATGCATGCATACAAGTCCTTTGGTTGATCTCTTACCCCCTCACCCCCTGCCTTTCCTCATAGGTTGTACAGTCTGTTCCATGCTTCTATGTCTCTGGTTCTATTTTTGTTCATCAGTTTAAGTTGTTCACTTTATTCCACAAATGAGTGAGATCCTGTGATATTTATCTTTCTCTGACTGGCTTATTTCACTTAGCATAATGCTCTCTAGTTCCATCCATGCTGTTGCAAATGGTAAGAATTCCTTCTTTTTTTACAGCAGCGTAATTGCACACTGGTGAATCCTCCAGGATTTTCCGATTGTCTCCCTGGTTCCTTCCCACTCAGGAACCCCACCTTCACCTCTGGAATTACCCTCAATCACTCAGCAGCACTCAACTAATCATGCTGAGCTTGTTGTCCCCTGTTAGATCTGCTGTCCCCCCTAATCTTTGGGTCCACTTTATAACTGTGAGTGCACATCTTGTGAATAGAAATAACTTTATGATCTCAGATGGACAGATCATAGAAGCATCAATGCAAGCACTTTAACAAATATCCAGAAAAGAAATGGAAAGCTAATTGCTACACTACGTGGAGCCTGTGTCCACAGAAAGGGAATGGTTGGAAAGCCCAGTGCCTGGTGGGTGGGTGAAAGTGATTCCAGCAGTTAAGAGTGTGGGGTCCTGAGCCCACTCGTGTGGTGTTAAGTCCAGCTCCATCACTTGGTAACATTGACCATGAAATTGGAATAAACATAGATAACCAGCCTTGTGGAGTTGTCACGAGCATTTGAGGAGATTATCCATGTACAATGCTTAGAGTATACTTAAGGTGTAGTATGGACTCAATAAATGTATGCTTTTGGTGCATCATGAAACTGATATTATCATTATTATTATTATATACTAGAGGCCCGGTGCACGAAATTCTTGCACGAAGGGTGTTGTCCCTTAGCCCAGCCTGTACCCTTTCCAATCTGGGACCACTCGAGGGATGTCCGACTGCACATCGGTGGGATCCCACATCGGTGGGATCGGGCCTAAATGGGCAGTTGGACATCCCTCTCACAATCCAGGACTGCTGGCTCCCAACTGCTTGCCTGCCTGCCTTCCTGATTGCCCCTAACCGCTCTGCCTGCCAGCCTGATCACCCCCTAACCACTCCCATGCCAGCCTGTTTGCCCCCAACTTCCCTCCTCTGCCGGCCTGGTCACCCCTAACTGCCCTCTCCTGCAGGGTTGATCACCTCCAACTGCCCTCCCTTGCAGGCCTGGTCCTTCTCAACTGCCCTCCCTTGCAGGTTGGGTGCCTCCCAACTGCCCTCTCCTGCTGGCCATCTTGTGGTGGCCATCTTGTGTCCACATGGGGGCAGGATCTTTGACCACATGGGGGCAGCTATATTGTGTGTTGCAATGATGATCAATCTGTATATTACTCTTTTATTAGATAGGATAGAGGCCTGGTACAGGGGTGGGGGCCAGCTAGTTTGCCCTGAAGGGTGTCCCAGATCAGGTGGGGGTTCCCTTGGGGTGTGGAGTGGCCTGAGCGAGGGGCCTGTGGTGGTTTGCAGGCAGGCCACGCCCCCTGGCAACGCAAGCAGAGGCCCTGGTATCTGGAATTTATTTTCCTTCTACAATTGAAACTTTGTAGCCTGGAGCGGAGCCAAGCCTGGGGCTCCCTCCGAGGCCGATAGCCATTTGTGTTGGGGTTATAATTGAAACTTTGTTGCCTTAAGCGGGTGGGCCCGGCCAGCTTTGCTTCCCCAGTTGCTGGCGGCAACCCTGGCCTGCTCTCTCAAGCTCCATTCTGCCGCCATTTGTTTGAATTTGTTTACCTTCTATAATTGAAACTTTGTAGCTTGAGTGGAGGCTTAGGCCTGGCAAGGGCAGGCGGAAAGCTTGGCTTCCTCTGATACCTAGGAAACCTTGCTCTCTGTGGCTGTAGCCATCTTGGTTTGGGTTAATTTGCATGCTCGCTCTGATTGGATGGTGGGCGTGGCTTGTGGGCGTGGCTTGTGGGTGTGTTGGAGGTATGGTCAATTTGCATATTTGTCTATTATTAGATAGGATTGCTTTTAATTAATCTCTCTGATAGCAGACCTTAATTAGGTACCTATTTGCTAGTCATTCATTCACTTATTCATTCATCAAGGGTCCATTGAGCATCTGTGTGCCAGACACTCTCTTCTAGATGCTTGGGATACATCAATGAACAAATAGACAGATCCCCAGTGTCATGGAGTTTATATTTTTAATGGAAAGAGACAATAAACAAAAGCCTAGTAAATAAATTAGACTATATAATAAAAGCCTAATATGCTAAGTGTTCATTCAACCAAAGCATAATATGCTAATGATATGCTAAGGTTGCTCAACCACTTGTTATGACGTGCACTGACCACCAGGGGGCAGATGCTCCAACCAGTAGGTTAGCTTGCTCCTGGGGTCTGGCCGATTGGGACTGAGCGAGATGGGCCGGACATGCCCTGGAGCCTTCCTATAATCCCTCCCTGGCTGGCCAACCTACTGTGTCCCTCCCCGGCTGGTGGGGTCCCTTGGTTTGGCCTGCATCTTCTTGCAATCCAGGACCCCTCAGGGGATGTCAGAGAGCCAGTTTCGGCCCAATCCTGAAGGCCAGGCCGAGGGACCCCACTGGTGCACAAATTCGTGTACTGGGCCTGTCGTATAATATAAATGCTAGGGGAAATATAAATTTGAGCACAGAAAGGGGGCTTGTGTGTCCTTTTGGGAAGATGCAATAATCAGAAACTTTACTGAGGTAACATTTAAGCAAAAACTTCAAGCAGAAGGAGTTAGCCCCGAGGCCATCTGGGGGAAGAGCATCCAGTCAGGGGAACAGCCAATGCAAGGCCATAAAGATGATTGTGCCTAGTGTGTGTGAGGCCAGCAAGGAGGCTGGGGGAGGGAGGCCTGGGATGGAGGGATAAAGGGGGAGCTGAAGCTTTTAATCTGAGCATAGAGAGTAGCATTGCAGGGTTTTGAGCAGAGAAGGGGCTATGCTCTCATCCACAGATAGGGTAGGGGTGGGCAGCCGGTTCCTCACTTCCAGCCAATGTTAACAAGCCTCAGCAACTTCCCCAAAGCTTCCCCTTAACCACAGACTCCTGGGGGCCAAATGCCTCTGCTGTACCTCCATGGGATTATACTTCTGACTGAGAAAAGCCCAACTGAAGTCATTAGCCTTTAGACAAACAAACAAGTCACAATTTATGAATTTTCCAAATGCTGCTGCCTCTTGTGGGAGTCAGTCAGCATGAATTTTGTACAAATCCATCATTGTAGATGCATAATATGCACAATCATGGAGAACAGGTATCTGGAATATTGTTTCTGAGTTAATAACAGAGGATTCTGTTGGTATCTTTTCCCGCTATGTTCTATGTATTTCTTGAAGATGCTTAGACTCTTATCCTTTGCTGATTTGATAATATGTGAGGTCATGTCTCAGTCGTATGATATGATTTCCTCTGGAGCAGATGTTCAGCTTAATTGAATGTGAGGTAATACAGTTAGAAAATCAATCAAAGTTTAGCTAGATTGAATTCAATTTCCTCATTTAATATTAATTTATTGTACCGGGAATTTTTGCTTGTTTTTTGTTATCACAAAAACTCAGATGAACGCTGCATTAAAATAATGAGAAATTTCAATTAAAGTAAGGTATTCTGCTAAAATCTACTTCACAATGAAGAAGGCAAGTCAGAGAAAATGTATTATTGTTATAGTATATGATGCTACCATTGCTTTTCAGTGACATTTATCATTTTAGTCAGTGTGGCAATGAAGTTTGCTTGGACACAGAGCTGAGAAGTCAGGATAATTGAAAGATTGGATAGATTGGATGATCAGCTCAATTTCTATGGGAAGTAAATGTCTCAATTTTTGCTGTTGCAGGCCCACTGCAAGATGAAGAAATAAATTGAGCACACACAGAGAAAAGGACAGAATAGATGATGGTTACATGTCCTTTATTGTTGACATTTGGATTCCCAAGCTCACACAGAATTGATTTCATAAATGTCCTTTCGCTTTATCTTGCTTTTCTAATTGATTTAATTGTGTAGGCTTGTATTTTCAAACCCTTAATTTAATCACAAATTGAACTAAAAATTAATCATTTTTCTGATGCAATTAGAAAAGATACTGGAAACTTTGAAATTAGAACACTAAAAGCTAGCAAAACAGCTTAATTGTCAGACTAGAATTGGACTCTTCCCTCTAAATTACAAAAATTCTTATTTACTCATTGAAAACTTCTTACCCAGAATTAATAAGTACCCAGAAAGAAATAGCCTGTTGTAAAGAGGTGTGCTTTTTTGTTTGTTTTGTTTTATTGTTGATATATTTTTTAAAGCAGGGGAAAAAATCTATTCTTTCCAAAACACACTTTGTTTGGATAATTCTAAGAGAATCATCTCCTTCATCAAGGACCAAAACGGTCCAAGAACAAATGACAACAGGATTACCCAAGGGACACATCTGACCCCTTTGTGCACGCTCCTCTGAGACGTGGCCATGCCTTTCCCACGGTGTTTCTTCCCTCACAGCGCGATGCTCAAGGGGTGTGGGTGTGATGTAAGGCGAGGGGCCACAGGAAGTGCTGTGCTCCCACTGGTGACCAGATTGATGGACTGGCGTAAATCACCACAAAACGGTGAGAACTCCATCCAAGTCCCTTACTACTCTGCCAATTAAAGAGGGGTTTAAAACAAGCAAAACTCAGAAGATACATCAAAATGGTTGAATTTATATTTATATAGATGATGATTTAGTGTGGGCAAACAGAACAGAGATTTTATAAATGTATAAAAATCAAACCAGGTTTTAACCAAGGCACAATATAGTTTGTAGGAAACATGCAATGATTTTTTACATGTTCACTCTGGGTTCCATCCTAACGCACAGTGACATGGAGAGCTTTGGGAAGGCTTCACGATGGACTCCAGAACTCTTAGCAAGGAGCAACAGACTTCCGCGAGAATTCTGCCCATGAGAGATGGCTAAGGGAAAAAAGGCTGAAGGGCCATTGGTAATGGTCTTCAAATATGAATGGGTATGCAGACAAAGTTCTCATCTGTTATGTTTTTACTGATTCTATGTAGCCTTTGGATCTTTCTTAATGTAGGGACAAGTGATAAAGTATTTTAAAGTTTTATGATGTCTGCAGTGTCTTTTGACATGGTTCATCAATAAGAATGAATATTTACAGAGAGGGAAAGAAAATATGGAAATGTTAACAACTGAAAAAATGTTAACAATTGATTCCTGTGACTGAACGGTCTATGGATGTTCATTATAATCTTTCCTTTCTGAAGCTTCACAGAAAGAAAAAAGAGTGGCGACATGTATAATTCGATGAAAACAGAGTGGGAGATGGAGAGCCAGCAGGTTCGGAGGAAGAAGCCAGGTGTCAGTCGTGGACCCAGAGCGAGGGGTGCCTGAGGAGCTAGCTGCCTGAGCTCAGGTCCTCCGTGTACAATGGCTGTACTTGTGAGGTGGTCGGGCCAAAAAGATAAAACACAAAACAAAAGCCCTCCTGTAATGATTTTCTTTAGAATTTGCCAAACAAGGTTCTGTGGGAATAAAAATACTCTGTAATTAAAAATAAGAGCTGTGCGCCAGCGCTTATCCTAGAGGAGCTGATTAGTGCAATTAGCAGTATAACCAGGGGGAATCTGTTCCACGGAGTTGGAAAAAATATTTGGATTTGTAAATTGAATGGAAATTTCAGACGCACCAACAGTGAACAGAAATAACCTTAACAGGAATTAATAACGAATGTCTCCAGAGTCCAGCCTCCTATGTGACTGAGATGCAGGAACGCGGTCCATTTTCAAAGCCGAGCCCCCGTGGCTGTCCCAGGTGCAGGCTTCCGAGCTCCTCCGAGGCCATTCTCCGCCCCGGCGCGCATCCCACGGCACGCGCTGTGTGTGGTCCTGCAGGGGCTCTTGTTCCCGTTTCTCTGGATCTTCAAACAAAGCTAAACCACCTCTGCCGGTCTCTCACACATAAAGGGGCAGTGATGTTTGCTGACCAGAGCACAACCATACGGAGAGAGGTAGCGGCATTTGGATTCCATGAGACAACGTGGACGAGAGCAAAGTCAGGGGTGGGCTGGGTCCGTGCAGAACGCCACCGAGCCCAGACAGTCAGCCCTTGCTTGGTCTGGACCAAGAACGAGTTCACGCTCTTGGGCCCTTGCGGCCGCCCCAAGTGGCTTTACCACGTTATGTATAATGAAACAGAAACCAGAGTGGTTTAGTTCTCCTTTAATCGGTACTACATTACAATGCACTAATACATTCGTGTCTACTTCCCTCCACCGACGGCCATTAAGCCATATTCAAATGCTCACTGGAAGTGTAATTACCACCGAGTCACAGGCTTCTGGGCCTCGCTGCGTGGTGAGTGGATCAGGGAAGTGAAACTCACCTGGTTCCAACAGGCAGGAAGCTGCACAGGGCGGCTCTCCTCCCCACTGGAATGGAAAACTCGGGCAGGGTGGCAGAAGGAAGGGCGCAGCCGCTCCACGGTTACCTGGGCCACTGTGGCACAATCATTGGGGCAGAAGTGAACTTCAGGCCATCATGTAATACAGCAGAGGCAGGAGAGTGTGGAGGGAGAGGAAGCGAGCGTGGCCGGGCCCAGAAGCTCAGAGGGCCGGCCGGGAAGGTCACAAGGCAGTGCCCCGGAGTCTGAGCTCCCGGCACCAACAGCCCATTGTACTTTGGTTTTTTTCCGCTGCAATTTGGTATTACGCAGCGACAGCCACGACTCCCCGCTTCCCTCCCCAGTGAAGAACAAACACGGCACTAATCTGGCTCAGGGCTTCTGCGGACCATCCCTGGTCATTGAACTCCCTCCCGCTCCCCTCTTCTGGGAAACAGGACAACACATCGTGAGTGGAAGAAACAAGGAAGGGCGTGGTTATAAAACACATTCGGTTCAGGGTGAGCAGGTGACCGGAAACCAGGCTCTTCCCTGCAGGTAAGTGTGCAGACCCTGCTGGGGGCAGAGACGGCCCCCCGCGGAGTGTCCCTGATACACTGCCTGTTGGGGAAAAGGTGTGGATGCTGCCGGGGACCTCGGGTCTCCAGCCCCACAGCCCTGCGCACAGTCAGACCACAGGAGCAGGGCGGGAGTTTGCAGGGACCCGAATGGGAGGAAGGCTTGTTTTGGACAGACTCGCAGGGCATCCAGAGATCCGAATGCACCCGGGACTTAGAAAACACGCACAGAAAAGTCGGCCGGCGGACAAGACAGAGGGGGGGAAGCACACACAGTGTCTCAGTCTCACAACCCGAATCGGCCCAGCGTGGGCGCGGAGGCTCCCTGCGGACAGGGGGTGGGGGTCCTTCTCTCGCGCCGCGGGCGGCCAGGTCCACAGGGCGAGGCTAGCAGCACTCAGGGTTAAGACGCAGGAAGTGAGGGGCAGGTCTCTGGGGAGTCACCCCGGTTTCCACCTCGCCGGCTCCTGGAAGTCCGAGCGCCATCTCAGCCGAGGTCGCCTCCCGCCCACCTGGGCCTCCAGCAGCGAGCAGAGCAGCGTCCCTCTTTCTTCCGCAGGGGAGGGTGGGCGCTAGTGACACATCCGGCTGGTCATCTCCTTCTGGAAAGCAGGGAGAAGGACGGTTAGGGAACTGAGAGCAGGGCAGTGGCTTGTGGAAGGGTCTGACATGCCCTGTGACCTCTGGAGCCTTTGAGCAAGACGCTGCAAGCATGGCCCAGGAATAAGGCTTCGCTTGCAGATGTCTTCTGTTTCGTGTTTTGTTTGTTTGTTTTGTTTTTTAAATCAAAGCATTTTTAAAAAAATATTATTCTGCCATCACTAAGGCTCATGGCAAAGATTTCCCTTTTTTTAAAAAAAAAAATTTTATTGATTTTTTACAGAGAGGAAGGGAGAGGTAGAGAGAAACATCGATGAGAGAGAAACATCAATCAGCTGCCTCCTGCACACCCCCTCCTGGGGATGTGCCCAAAACCAAGGTACATGCCCTTGACCAGAATCGCACTTGGGACCCTTGAGTCCGCAGGCCCACGCTCTATCCACTGAGCCAAACCGGTTAGGGCTAAATCAAAGCATTTTTAAAAACACAGCTAACTTGCTGACAATCCAGGTTGCCTGCTTTTTCTGAAACATTGCAAGACCGTTTAACTCCAGCGGCCCCTTCAGATGCAGGACATGCTTTCCAGGTTACCCCAGGCCCCACCACTCCCAGTTGTCTCGCCATCAGGCACCAAGTATCACTTACAGATGGATAGGATCATTGGGTTTATGCTGTTTTTTTTTCTTGGAGAATAATTTCTCTTTACCTAAGTTTCCATCAAAGATGAAAAAAATGAAGGACAGTCTAAATTGGTATAAGTCAAGAAAAGCAGGAGGGAAGACATTTCTTAATGGAAATGAAGACTATACCAATGGGTCTGACATGCAACCTTGCCTTTTACCCACCTACCACCCGGCTGGCTCTCGTGGGCATGTCCAGGGGCTAAAGGTGCCACCTGTTCTCATTCTGAGCTGGGCCTCTGCACAGCTCAGCCTCTTGTCTGTGCCTGCTCCTACCACATCC
This sequence comes from Eptesicus fuscus, assembly GCF_027574615.1. Taxonomy (NCBI): domain Eukaryota; kingdom Metazoa; phylum Chordata; class Mammalia; order Chiroptera; family Vespertilionidae; genus Eptesicus; species Eptesicus fuscus. The sequence continues at coordinate 12,444,717 of NC_072487.1, read as the reverse complement.
TGCCCTCTTTCCTTGGCTAATGGCCATAATTTTCCCCAATCAGCAAGAGAAATTCACTGCCTGGCACACGTTCCTACACTCCCTCCCGACCCACTGTGAAGCTAGCCACTCCCTCCGCTTGTGCCCACCTGGAGTCCTGCATGCAACGAGCTGGTACATACTCTGTGTGTGTGCACGGACTATGGGCCTGCTCCACTGTGAGCGACTAAGTGTCAGGAAAAGAAACTCTCATTCGATCACACATGTGCTTCCACCATGAATTCCTCACTCTGCACAGTGCCTGGCACAGGGCAGCGGCTCCTCTTTCCTCATCCAGGGCCTGGGAGGCAGGCCGCAATGAGCCCTGCCCTGGGCAGCGTTTGGCAGGACACGTTCAATGTCATTTCTAGTTAATGAAGGAGCTGCGTCCAAGTCCCACCTGCTGCAGAACTGATGCCAGATGCTATACCCCTTGCACACTGGCCCTGGATCACCCCAGCCTATAAAATAGGAGTAAAAGGAGCTTGAGCATGGGTGTGTCCAGGTGCTCAGAGACTCTTGGAAAACATAACAATGTGTTAGTTAAAGAAATAACAGAACATACTAGTACATAGAAGAACTTAGCAACCCCTAGAAGATTATTAAGTGCATGCAAGTATGTACAGATACATAAATTGAGAAATTAAATGAGCATCTACTTAGGCCTGTTACTTGTACTGTGTAGCAGGTGCCTGGGAGATGAGGTTGCTGTTTGCAAGGAGCTATAGTCTATCTGGGAGAAAGAGCTATAGATCACACGCTAAAATATAATAATGTTCCCTGGCTGGTGTGGCTCAGTTGATTGGAGTGTTGTTCCTTACACTGAAAGGTTGTGGGTTTAATTCCAGGTCAGGGCACATACCCAGATTTCAGGTTTGATCCCTGGGTTGGGGTGTGTGAAGGAGGCAACCAATTGATGTTTCTCCCTCTCCCTGTCCCCTCTTTTCTTGCTAAAATCAATGTGGCATATCCTCGGGTGAGGACTTAAACAATTAAAAAAAAATTCAATGACATACATGCAAATATTTAGGGGAAGGGAGGCCATGAGGCCTGGTAGAACTGAACTCACCCACATTTACAATTTTTAAAAACATGTTCTTATTGGTTTTTAGAGAGTGAGAGAGAGGGAGAGATAGAAACATCAGTGAGAAACATTGATTGGCTGCCTCCTGCACGCCCACACTGGGGATTGAGCCCGCAACCCAGGCATGTGCCCTGACCGGGAATCGAACTGGCCACCTCTTTCACCCACATTTAGATCCCACTTCAGCACTCACTACCCTTGTGTGGCCACTCTGTGCCTTTGGGTCTTGGCTGAAATGCCCCTTTTTAGGATGCCTCCTCTAACCTCCGAGACAGCCCCACCTCTACCCTTTCATAGTGTCCTTCCTCACATAGTCTATTATTTGTTTCATGCCCGATTCCTGAATTCATCCTGTCAGATCCTGTAAGTGCCACGAAGGGTGAAGGACGGGGCTGTGTCTGCTGTTTGCTGGTGTATCCCAGCTCCTGGCAATTGTCATTTAATAAAAATTTCTTCAAGCAAGTAAGCAAAGGGCCTTCAGCTTCCTCATTTAAAACGGAACAGTGTTGCTGGGCCAGTGTGCTCAGTGGTTGAGCGTCGACCTATGAACCAGGAGATCACATTTCCTGGTCAGGGCCCATGTCTGAATTGTGGGCTCGATCCCCAGTAGGGGGTATGCAGGAGGCGACCGATCAATGATTCTCTCTCATCATTGATGTTTCTATCTCTCCCTCTCCCTTCCTCTCTGAAATCAATGAAAATATATTTTTTAAAATAAGTAAAATGGAATGGTGTTACCTGAGAAGGTGACTGGAAGAGTAAAGGTGTTAACAGATGTGTGGACTCAGTCCACATGAATCCCCTCTCCCGATCCCTGGGGCAGCACAAGCCTCGGCAGCAGACACTGGTGCTGGGGTTGGGGCTTGAGAGCGCTTCGCTGATAGGTTCCCACCGAGAACTCCACAGTGTAGGGGAGGGCAGTCTGAGGGGGGGAGGGGAGGGGCTGGAGAACAGGGGAGAAGAGAGCTGAGGTGGAGCCCGCTGGCCACCTGCAGGTGCTGTGGCTGGACAGAGGGACCTGGCCGCATGGGGACAGAGGGAAGGGGGACAGGGCAATTCATAACTGTTCGAATGAGGACCCGGGCGTCCGGTGTGAGGAAGAAAGGTAAATGACGACAGTATGAATTTGCTGTTCCTTTTTTAAGCTGCCAAAGGTCCTTGTGTTTTTGGTTAACTTTTGATAATAGAGGTGGGAATGTAAAGTGTGTGTGTGTGCGTGTGTGTGTGTGTGTGTGTGTGTGTTTGAGAGAGCAAAAGACAGAGAGTGAGGGCAAGATCATGGGATGAACACAGTTTGGCTCTATAACTAATTCTGTATTTGCAATGGGTTGATACTTTTGCAAAGAAGGCAGCTAGCATTTGTTAAGCACCATGAGGCGCCAGGTGTTGGGGTGGGAGGCGTGTTTTGTCATTGCATCTGTACAATTCTGAGAGGAGGAATCGGGGCCTCAGAGCACAGCAGAAGTGGTTGGCGCACATGAATAGGTAGCGGCAGAGACTGAACAGTAAGAGTTGCTTCCATCAAACAAAGGTCTGCTTCCCTCGGCCTGTGCCTGGCACTGCTGTGGCCATATTACATCACGTTACCCTTCCCCCAACCCTGTGAAGTGAGACTGCCACCCCATTGGACTGAGGCGCAAACAGGCTCAGAGACTGAGAGCAATTTATCAAAGTCACACAGGAAGTGGCAGGGGTGGGATTCGAACTCAGGGCTGAGTGCAAAGGCCAGATGTTCCTATGAATATGTATTCAGATGATATTGATTTAATGCTGATATATATATATATAGTAATCACACATGGCCGCAGTCATTCCTGAATTTTCAAAATGCCAGAGATGTTTTTTCATCACCCAGACTCGTGCCACTTTGAATTACAGGTGCAATGGTAAATACTCAAACACTTATGCCACTAAAGACCGCAGGCACTAGAAGCAGGGAAACAAACAACAACAAAGCAGAAGAGGGGAAGGGGGGGGGCGGGGGGAGGGAGGGGGCCTTATCCGGAGCCCTTAAGCTGGTCTGTGAAAAGCCAGGACCAGGACAGGGGCTTCCTCACACACCCTGCAGCCCCAAATGCAGGAGACAAGCTGCCCCCTGGGGTGCCTCCTAACATTCCTACAGACAGAGCGCTGGAAACAGCAGATAGAAACTTGAGGGAGGCAGGCTCAGTGGGATGCACCCTTCAAAAGTCTTCAAAGCTGTATTCTAGCACTTCCCCACGGGGTGGCGCAAAACGAGCTGGTTAAGAAACAATTGATGCTGTGGGGGAAACCCCAAACCCCAAACTGGCTGGTATAGGGATCCATAGCTTTCCTCCTCATCAAAGCCCTCCCGCAGACCCTGGCAGGACCAGCGCACTCCTTCCTCCAGAGGAGAGCGGCCTAAACCCCTGAGGACGCCTTTGCCAGTGCAGGAGCTCTGGGCATTCGGGGAGCATCAAGGCATGCTGCTAAAGAACTCCGAAGGGGGCTTACAAGGCTTCTGCCGCCGTTAAGAGAGCCGCCCTTACGAGAATTTTCTGAGAAATGTTCATAAGGACTGTATTTGAAGATTTTTTAAAGCACTAGGTTTTTTAAAATAAGTGTATGTATGTATGTATGTATGTATGTATGTATGTATTTATTTATTTATTTATTTATTTATTTATTGTGTTAATCCTCACCCAAGGATATTTTCCCATTGATTTTTAGAGAGAGTGGAAGGGAGGGGGAGAGACAGAGAGAAACATCGATGTTAGAGATACATCTATTGGTTGCCTCCCACATGCGCCCCAATTAGGGCCAGGGATCAAGCCTGCAACCCAGTTATGTGCCCTTGGCTGGAATTAAACCTGGGACCCTTCAGTCCAAGAGCCAACGCTCTGTCCATGAAACAAACTGGCTAGGGCTAAAGCACTAGATTTTAAAACAATCTATCCATAAGAAAAAAGTAAAGCTGGGTTTGGGTTCTCCTCATTCAGTAACACTTGCTTTCATGTAAGGGAGCATTGATTCTACCAAGTCCCTGGTTCCCCACTATCAACAAGCAATTTCCCACTCCACCCCCTGGCAAGCAATGCAGTTTATAACAGGGACCTCCCCCACCCTTCACTTCCTATGGAGTGGACCCCCACCCACTCCCACACCCACTGGAGTCCTCCCTGGTCTCCATCAGGCCATGGCCTAGCAAGGTTTTCAGTAGCTTCTCAGAGGCTGTTTGTTCTGGAAGAAGCTTTCTGCTCTGTGCCGAGCCAGCTCAGCCAGGTGAGGTGAGCCTGAGAGGAGGTGGTAAAGGATTGAGAAAAGACAGACAAGAGAAGAAAGCTGGGTCTAGGTGGGATGGGTCTCTCTGATGGAGAGCTAGCGACAGTGCCACAGCCTGAAAACCGTGTCTTTATTTTATAGCCAGATCCCACGAGGCAAAGTAAGGGCGTGGTCAAGATGTTAACAATGTTCTGATCTACTCAATTACATGCACCTGAACTCTATCAAGCCCACATCACTCAGCCACATGGGATCACAGGTTCGGACCATAAGGTCAAGCTTACAACCACAGCCCTTGGCTATAATTGTGCTGGGAGGGCTTTGCCCTCCAAGCTGGGACTTGCACATGGCTTTGCCACGAGAGGACTGTGCCCTCTCATTCATCCGAGGCTTGAACTTGGAGCCTATACCAGTGGTCGGCAAACTCATCAGTCAACAGAGCCAAATATCAACAGTACAACGATTGAAATTTCTTTGAGAGCCAAATTTTTTAAACTTAAACTTCTTCTAACGCCACTTCTTCAAAATAGACTCGCCCAGGCCGTGGTATTTTGTGGAAGAGCCACACTCAAGGGGCCAAAGAGCCGCATGTGGCTTGCGAGCCGCAGTTTGCCGACCACAGGCCTATACCATTGTAGCCTTGAACCATCACTCTATATTATATTCAACCATTTTGACCTATCTGCCAAATGCTGCACCCCTGGAGGGATGCTCACAGCTCTCCCAAGCTGGCAAACTTGACACCCTTCAAGATTCAACTGTCAGCTCCCAGGAGGGCTCCTTGGCCCCCTTCCTGGGCCCCCCATCGCTGCTCCCACGCTCCCGTCACACCCCTCTCCACCAGCAGTGGGCTGCAGCATCCATTTTTGCCGGAAACAGAGACCTTTAAAACCTTGTTGTATATATGAGAGTATGATGTGGGATATTTTGGTCCTCAGATAACAGTATACCAGTACAGTAGGTCCTCGGGTTACGTCGTCGGATTTTCTCCGTAAGCCGGAACCCACCTACATAAGCACCTACGTCACTCACATGGAGCACATACACAGCAGTAATGAAGTGACACAGTAAAAAAAAATTAAAAGAAAGGTAATTCCTGACCTTTACTTGTGGTAAATAAATAAATAAATAATAAATAATAAATAATAAAAAACATAAAGCACATATGTACACACGTCGAAATGACGGAACTTATTTTTTTATAAATAAATGGGAGACGGCGATATAACCATGAAACAATGTACTTCAAGTCTGACATAACCCAAGGACTGCCTGTATATGGTTTGATCCAATTATTTTTGGAAAAAGTACAAACAATATATGAGCGCGACATAACTGGATCAAACCATATGTACTGTAATTAGTATAATTTTGATTCATTCACACAGGACTGCTACTGCTGTGCTGACTGTTGTCATTTTTCATTTGCCCATCTAAGGGAGCAGAGGCCAGTGCCCTGACTGCTTTTTCTAATTTGCAGAGGAGGACACGGAGGCTCAGAGAATTGAAGGAACTTGCCCAGCTTCACACAGCTAGCAAGTGAAAGAATAAGGATTAGCACCCGTGTTTGGCTGACCAGGGAACAAAAATAAACAAAAAACATACTGTTTCCATTACTCTGCGGGGGGCTGGAATAAAAGAAAAAGAGTGAGGGAGGCCCTTTGTTTTTCTAGTGTTTTAACGCATTTTAGGACTAGCGGTGCTACAGCATTTTACAGCCCATTTCTTTTTTAATTCACCAACTTTCTGCTAATGCTGAGAAATGAGGAGGAGACAAGGAGAAATATTGGAAATAAAGAAATTATTACCTGCTAGCTGGAAGGGGGTTTGGAAGGTTCAGGAGAATGAGAGCCCTGCTGAACTTTTGTGGAAAAGACTTTTATGTAAATGAGATTCTCCCCCATCAGCCACCAGGAGAAAAATCAATGGCTTAAAACTGGGCAGTTTGAAGCACTCAACCTAATGGTAGGTTTGGCCCTAAGAGGGAAGTGAATTGCCTCTCAGCTCACCTAGTGTTGGCTGAGTGTTAGCACACGCACAAACACACACTTTCTCCAATACGGGCTCTTTGTCAACACATTTTAAAGGTAATATGTTAAGGTAACTGCTGCTGAAAAGACAAAAGAAAAATGGCGAGTCACCAGAAAAGGCAGTCAGGCTGGTGCTCTTTTTAAAAAGTGCTTCCTTGCCCACTGGCCTCGGCCTCGGCCTCAGCCTCAGCCTCAGCCCCGGCCCCAGCTGGAGAGTGGCCATGCCTCGCCTTGAATCAGCCCTCAGTCTCCGTGCTGATAGAGACTGGGAAGGTCCCTTTGAAATGCTGCAAGAAACACTGGGACATTTCTGCTTGGGCTGGGTTTGAGGTGTGGGTAACACCAAAGACCTATTATCAGGAAGGCTTTCATCCCTTGACAGCAAAGTTAGGCCCTCTGTGTGTGTGTGTTGGCGGGGGGGGGGTGGGGGGATGGGGAAGTGGCCAGATCAGAAAGATTGTTTTCTGTGCATCTTCCATCCTATAAATTCCATTTCTTAAGAGACTTTAAAACCACCAGTTTGTATCTGTATTCTCCATTTGTTTCTTTTGTTATTGGCCACTGTTTCCCTTCCCAAAAATTGTGTGGGTCGAACATGTTGACATGAGAAATTCCATTTCTCTCAGGAGTCATCCCCCCTTCCCTCCTCCATCCAAACAACTGTGCTAGTGATGTCACTGCCAAGATTTCATCAGAACCAGCCAATCCCCTCACTCCTCCAGGGTCCTCAGCCCCTGCCCACACCCATCTCCCTGAGGCCATATTGCACACTGAGGGTCAAGCAGGTATGGGGCTATTTCCTTACTGAGATCTAGAGATCTAACTCACTGGTGGCAAAAGCAAGTCCCTTTGAAACTGTCAGGTCAGTACGAATCACTCCAAAATATGCCTCAGTGGTATGTGGCTTGTTGTGAGCTAAAGGCCACTTTAGCTTCAGGCTCAAGAGGACTTTCTGCCCCTCCCTTAGCTTCCTAGAAGAACTTGAACTAGGGGCCTTGTCCAATATGAAGATATTATCAGCAATAACCTCTTCTGACCTATCTCTCTATAGGGCGGGACACACTTCTAAGTACTAAACAGCTCTCTTCTTAGCATCCTGCAATGACCCTCTGGAGTCCTCCAGGCACCTTACCTCATCCCTAGCTCAGCATTCTTATGTACCCATGTTCCCTTTCTGTTTTTGAACCTCTCATGCATGTGGGGTCTCTAATTCATGTATGGGGGTTCCCATACACATACATGTAATTAAATTTGGCCTTTTTCTCTTGCTAATCTATCTCATGACTATTTGATCATTAGACCAGCTAACAGAACCTGAGTTTCTTCCTTCCCCACGATGAGAAGCAGAAAAAAATGCAAGTTGACATTAGCAAGGGATGACGCAATAGTTCAGCCGTGTAGATCGGTTTGAGGTAATTCCTGAGTATAGACATGGGCAAGGTTCAGTGAGGTTTCTTCGAGCATCAGAACACTACGAGCAGCATGACATCCTGGTGTCAAGAATTCCAGGAATAGATGGAGCCTGCAACCCGGGCATATGCCCTTGACCAGGTGGGACCCTTCAGTCCGTAGGCCGATGCTCTATCTACTGAGCCAAACCAGCTAGGGCTTATGGTGATTTTGATTTGAATTTCTCTGATGGTTGGAGATGCTGAGGATCTTCTCATGTACCTGTTGGCCATCTGTATGTCTCCTTTGGGAAAATGTCTATTCAGATGCTCTACCCATTTTTAAATCAGTTGTTGTTTATTTTTGCTATGGAGTTATATGAGTTCTCTATGTATTTTGGATATTAGCCTCTTATCAGATATATGCTCTGCAGATGGTTTCCCCATTCAGTAGGTCGCCTTTCATTTTGTCGATGGTTTTCTTTGCTGTGCAGAAACTTCTTAGTTTGATGTAGTCCTACTTGTTTGTTTTGCTTTTGCTGTCAGATTAAAAAAAAAAATGTCAAGAAAAAAAAAAAAAGAATTCCAGGAATGGGCAGGTGTTGTTTTAGGAGCTACAGATGCAGAAGCAGAGGTGACATTGTGTTAAGGTATTTGATAAGAATCAAAATCAGTGGTTGTATCCCAACCCTTCATCTGAAGGACTCAGAATTTCCTGTGATACCAGGCTGCCTACTGACTCCAAGGTCAAGTCTACCCTCTCTAATCCCTGCTGGTATCAATCCAGCAGCTGGAAAGGAGCTGCTGAAAGCCAGAGGCATGAAACTTGTTCCCACTCATCTCCACCTCCCGCCAGATAAAGTCCCAGCAAGTTCAAGGGGCTGCAAGCCTCTCAGGACCGCCTCCCTCCCTCCAGCCTTGCACACGCCTTGCTTGCTTCTGTGTCTGCGCTGTGTCTTCCGCAGGGAGAGTCCCATTCCCTCCGCCTGCCCAGAACGCGCCTGCTCATCCATCCGTGCCCTGCTGACGCGTCTCTGAGGGCTACCCGCTGCGGAGATGCCAGACAGTGACTCAGAGAAAGGAAAAGGCTCGGGCCCAGAGCCTGCCACTGAGAATGCGGCCTGACAGCTAGCTGTCCCTCAGACAGGGGTGCGGTTCTGCTCTGAAGGGCAGGGTCCCCCTTTAAGAGGCAGCCCCCGAAAAACAGCAGGCTGCTGGCTGCTTGCTGCTTGCTGCAGGGAAATCCCTGGGAGAGAAAAATCGAAAGAAAAAACAAATACTAAATATCCCACCTGCCCTTGGGCACAGGGGGGGTCTGGGTGTCAGGACCACAGCTGTCCCCACCTGAGGGCAGAGCTCCCGCCCAAATGCCTCGACAATTCCCGGGGAAGGGCCCCCACCCCCCTCCCCTGGTTAGGCAAGTAGTTGGCGGAGGGGGAGGGGGGCGCTGGGGCACGACTTTCTCGGGAGCCCCCACTCCACCCACAGCGAAGGCCCAGAGAGAAGGACGGCTGGGCCTGGGCCTGTAGCAGGGCCACTGGGTGCCTTCTCCCGGGGCCCGAGCCCAGGGCTGCCTCCTCCGCTGGCCCGCACCTTTCCCAGCGGGTTCCTGGCCCTGCGGAAGGTGGCAGCTCCCTGGCCCGCCTGGGAGAGTGTGTCCTGCTTTCTTCCCCGCTAGCCCAGTGGTCGGCAAACTCATTAGTCAACAGAGCCAAATACCAACAGTACAGCGATTGAAATTTCTTTTGAGAGCCAAATGTTTTAAACTTAAACTTCTTCTAACGCCACTTCTTCAAAATAGACTCGCCCAGGCCGTGGTATTTTGTGGAAGAGCCACACTCAAGGGGCCAAAGAGCCGCATGTGGCTCGGGAGCCGCAGTTTGCCGATCATGGCCCTAGGGCTTAGAGCACTTTGTTCCTGTCATCAGAGCCTTTGAAGCAAGGAGGATGCGGCTCCAGCCCAGGGAGGTGCCCAGAGCAGGGGTCACGCACAGGACCTAACATGGTTTTTAGAACTATTTTTCTTAACGTAGCTGCATCTGCTCAATGGGAATTGGGAGAACGAATTCTGGTAGGAGACTGACACCAGCCACTTGGAATGAATTTTGGAGCAAGGCTTTATACATATAAGTAACTTGGTGAATGAATGAATGAATGAATGAATGAGTGTCAGGTCACACAAACGGAATAAAGAAGACGGGGCAGTGGTGTAAAGCCTTAAATAGTCCACAAAAGTGTGCTGTGCTCCCACCCACCACTTTTTCACTTCCCCATGTGCCAGGCACCGTGCTCACCGCTGTACATCCCTTATTTCATCCAGTCCTCCCAGCTGTCTTATGTCCTGAGGGGTGAAATCCTCATTTTACAGCTGAAACACCTGAGGTTAAGCACCGTGGTCAAAGGTTAGGGTAGTCGAGGTGGGAACGTGACACCCCGTCTTCCTAGCGAGTGCACTGGCATCGTGCCCACGAGATCTCCATTCACACCCGCAGGTGCTTCGGCTCAGCCTCTGAGTCAGCGGCCGCACGCGGCGGGCGCTGGCCAGGGGAGCAGGGGCTGGCTGGGGAACCATTCGTGGGCGGCCACAGCTGGGGCCGCTGTCTTTCCTTGCCAGCATCCCACAGTCTGAATTCCTATGAGGCAGGCAGGGCAGCCAAACGACAAACATTTTTTTAAAAATTCCTCCCAACTTAAAGGACACGTGGGAGCCAACCAGCACGCAGGAATGAAAAACGTCCTTTCTGCTTTCTGTTAGGGACGTGGGTGGCAAACAAGCCAAAAGGAATAAAAATAGAAGCCTGGCAGGCTGGCCCTTCCTCTTCGGGAAAAACCAGTATTTATTTGATTAATTCTGTTCCTAAACAGCAGCCCGCATTGCTGACCCGGGGGGCGCTCCCTCCCCGGCGGGGGGTGTGAACCTGTGCACATACTTGCACGCCCCGAGTACATGTACACGTCTGTAGGGATGGATAAACACACAGACCCGCCACCCACAGAGAATATTTACTCAGGCGATACACGAATCACACTGCTCTTCTCTCCCCAAATCCTGCAAGCCTTGAAAATGAGCCACTCTGTGTAAACATACTCAGTTTCTTGATTTACATTGGTGCCTGCAAAGGCAGATTTGCACATTTTTGAAGCTCTCTCATCTAACCTCACCACGCTCCATGAAAGCCAGAGCCTGAATCAGAGCGTTTCCTCGTCACTGCGTTTCTCAAGATCTCCTCCCCGCAGCCCCAGAGTCCCCCATCTGTGCTTTGTAACATCCTGACTTACTCTGCAGACCTGTCTGGACGTCCTCCCCCATGCCAGCCTTCTCACTGGGGCTCTGTTAGCTCCTGCCAGTGGCAGTGCATGGGTCCCACCGATTTCTGCTCTAAGGGATGTGCCTGTATCACAGCGGGGCGCAGCCCCAGCCCCAGGGCTGGTGGCTGCTCCTCCCTCCTCCTTCCTCGCTCTGCCGGCCCATCTCCCCTCCCCCCTCCTTCCCACACCCTGCACTTGTCAGCACAGCTGGACTGGTTTCTGGCAGATGCTCCTCATGCCCTTGTTCAGGGGGTGAGCGTGGGTGACTGAACGCACCCATTCCCTTAGCAAGATGTAACAGATTTGAACATGGCCGGGGCCCCCCGACGGGTTGCCCAGCTCTTTGAAGACTAGATGTGGGAGGACAGGGTATGGAATTCTGCCGTTTGCCCCGGTCACCTGGCCTCTCACGGGGCACTGGCCGGTGAAGCGGAGTTCCACTCTAGGTTAGGCTGCGGGCACAAGCTTTTATTTATTCTGAAGGAAGCTTAGTGGATCCAACTCTTAATGACACTCAAGAAATCCTGAAGAAGCCTGATTCGTCATTTGGGTAAGCCGTGACCGTTCAGGGCACGGGTCCCTGGAGGAAGAATTTACCTCCCTCGGGAGGACAAAGAATTCCATAGAAACCGGTCAGCCCGGCCGAACTCACCGCAGGACAGAGCTGGCCGTCACTCAATAAGACCTCTATTGTGTATCTGACGAAAATACACGGAGATTTTTCTTCCTCGGTGAGCCTGTAATTTAGGAAGTTGGTAGTTTCTTGGCAGTCTCGTGTCTTTGATAGGAACAAAGGATGATGTTGATGGAGTATGCAGACGTGAAGTAAACTGCACTTGCATTTTAATAAAGTAAGTTCCGTTGCTAGGAGTTTGACTGCCACCAATTGAAACCTGTTCCCAGGCTTCCTTGGAGAGAAACAGCCTCCCCAGAGCTTTAGGGGCGATGACCGTTTTGTGTCCCACTCTGTCACAGACGCCACCTCCCCGCGCGTCATTACCCTTCTCCTGTGGAGAAACTGGAACTTGCAGAGGCGAGTGACTTACCCAAGCTTACGCGGTTACTACTTGGCAGAGAGAGAATGTGAACCAAGATCTGTCATTCAGATCTTGCCAACGGGCCTTGGGATCTGTACTTCCTCTGCATCAGGGACCCCGAAATTGCAGCCCACGGACCCACGTTCAGTCCACGCATGTTCTGTATGGCTCATAAGTTACGAATGATCTTTACATTTTTAAATCGTTGAAAAAAAAATCAAAGGAAGAGTCATATATCATTACACACGAATGTTATATGACATTCACATTTCAAGTTTTTTAAAATGAAGTCGTACACTAGGTCGCAGACACACCCATTTGTTGGTCTTGTGTACGGCTGCATTCCCAGTTCAACGGCAGAATTGAGGAGTTGACTGAGACCAGGAGTGGCCCACAAGCCCAAGCATTTAGCATCTTACTCTTTACAGAAAAAGTGTGTCGAGCCCGCTCTGCAGCCTGCAGACACCATGAGGGATATGACTCTGTGGGCTTAGAGCCGCCGTGGTTATAAATGGGTTCCCAGGCTGCCTTTCCAAAATCGACCTGACCATGAACTAGTCTAGCATTTCTCCTATCTTTGGAGGGCGGTGATGCTGCATCAGTAAGAAAACACGTGTGAAACAGGAACGGAGGAAACTGCCTGCAGCCCTTCAGACTACACTTCGGTGGCTTTCAGAATGCAGAGGAGCAAGCCCATAGAAACCATGTGGATTTTACACAAAGGGAATGTGTCATAGGACTAACGCAGTGTTCACCTGCTGGGGCTCCTTCCTCGCTCTTTACTGGTATTTTGTTTTGAAGCTGCAATTTTGGACTTTTTAGCGGTAGAGGTCGTTATGTGCTGTGTTGCAACAATGTGTTTTGCTCTCAACAGTAGAGGGAATTTGTCCAGCCTATGGACAGTGGCTGGACAAATTTGCTTTTCGTTTATATACTTCTTGTTGCCCGTTTCCAACTGCACATTCTAAAGACTTGACTCACATATGAAAAAAACGTAAAAAAAAAACAAACAATTGTGCTTACTGATGAAGAGTTCTGGAGATGGATGGTGGTGAATAGTTGCACAACCATGTGCACTTGCTTAATGCCCCTGCACTGTACACTGAAAGACGGGATGGTAAATTTTATGTTGTATGTGTTGTATCACAATTTAAAGTCAAATTTAAGGAAATGACAACAACAATAAAGGCCCCATAAATATCAATTTTGGAAAAAACAATTTCAAAAGCTTCAAGGCAGAAGATTTTTACATATAATTCCATTAACAAAATAAAAAACGGAAACTCTCAGAGAAGGGATTTTGAGAGATATGATGCTTTATCAGGAATAAATGAGCATCAATGTGTGTGCCTGTACACGTGTGTTTGCGTGTGTGCTTATGTATGTGCTTTCCAGAAGACAGTCATGTCCAACTAATTACTTCCCTCTGTTAATACTGTCACTATTGGAAATAAAACGTTTACAAGAATTCGTCCATTTAGAATAATCTCTTTTAATGCAGAATATCAAGCACCCTTGCACCGGCAACAGAAACCAAAATAAAAAGTAACTATGTCTGAGAACCTCTTAGACCTAACACCTTACACCAGCGACAGCAAAGACAAAGGCCACATCCAGCGCGCGCCTATTAGGTTTCCTCTGTAGCATACGTTCAAAGGCTGTTGTCAACACCAGGGTAAGAGTGAGTTCTGAAAAAAGAGGAAACCACAATAGAAACCTTATATTATAAATGGAATTTAGAGATGAGAGGGCCTGCCAGTCTTAATGAAAACCCTTCCTCTTCAATCATTAGCTCGTAAAACTGAAACCAGCATGTGCTGGATGTGGGCAACCATCTTATTTGACTCGTGTCCGCTGGCCAATGTTTTTCAAAGGTGAAGAAGGGCAGTCCCGCGCGTGGATGCTGGGAGAACGCCGGCACCGGGTGCCAGTTCCCCAGGGCAGGGGTGGGGTGTGGCGGGGTTTCTGAAGGCCCCACTGTTTGGGGTGAGCAATACAATAACAGCAGCTGCTTACGGTCCAGGCCGGGCAGCGACAGGGTCAACAATCTCAGTGCCAACTGGCGATGACACTGGTGGTGTCACGTGACAGCAGTGACAAAGGACCGGGCGTGCTCTGTGTCTCCTGGTGCCTGCAGCAGCACCGTCACTGCAGCCCAGCAACGTGAGGGCCACAGAGCAGCATGGTGTGGGGCCCACATCCACCAATGGCCCTGTCTTGTCTGCTTCATACAAACCCTGTACACCCTCCCAACACACACACATGCTTCACGGATGTTCTGGGCTCTCAAGATGAGGAAAAACTCTAGCTCAGACACTGTGGATGTGCTGCCAGGTTGCAATGGGCAGACCCTCTGCTGCCCACCTCAGGCTCCATGTAAGGAGGAGTGCAAAAACGATGGCCCTTTGGCAAAATGTGCTCCTAGAAAGAGTTTGTTAGGCCGTAGATTTAAAAATAAAATAAATAAAATAGCCCTGGCCGGGTGGCTCAGTTGGAGCATCGTCCTGTACTGTACACCAAAAGGTGGTGGGTTCGATACCTGGTCAGGGTACATAGCTAGGTTTCGGGTTTGAACCCCAGTTGGGGCACATAGGAGAGGCAACCAATCTCTCTCTCTCTCTCTCTCTCTCTCTCTCTCTCTCTCTCTCCTCTCTCCCTTCCTCTCTCTCTAAAACAAATAAAAATAAAATAAAAATCAACTGCTCTCATCAGTTGCCATCATTTATAATTCTGGAGAGTTCACCTAGAATGTTAGAGCTCCAGTTTCCTTTGCTTTGGAAACCCGGGTCTCAACTCCCCCACCGAAGCCATGAGCTGGGGTTGCAATGGTGGCTGCCCCACAGCTTCCTCTTTCCCACCACCTCCTAGCTAACTCGTACTTGCTAGATTGCTGGCCTCGGAGGCTTTGAGTTTGGGTCTTCTGATCTCTAGATATTCAACTTCCCGAGGCAAGGGTCATCCTTTTAGTTGCGCAGCACTTGGCATGAGTTCCTACTCACTGCCAACTCATTTGAGTTCCTCAACAATGCACATTGCATGTGCTCAGATAGCGGATGGACTTGACATGGCCTCACACCCAGATGCTGTTGAGGGAGTGGGACCTTGGGGATCACCTGGCTGTTGGAGATCATCAGGACCCATCTGAATGATCCACCTCGGATGGACTTTCCCAGCAAAGGCCAGTCACACTGGGCTTGGCAGTCAGACTGTATGTGTTGCTCCTGCCTCCCAGAGCCAGCGGTGTGACCTTGCACAAGTCCTCCTGTCCGATGCCCCTCCTCGCTAAAGTATTCACCTCACAGAATTGTGTGCGCATTACATGAGGTAATACTTAAACCAATTTCCCACAGCATCTACAGTCCACAGTCCAGAGACGGTTCACAGCTTTATTAAAAAAAATGTCCCTATTATGTCCTCAGAAGCTGGACATATGACATTTAAAAAGTACATAGTTATTACACACCATGTAAAGTTCTTCTGTGCTGAAACACTTTAATAAGACATACATTTCTACCATAAACCTCTGTTCTAAATAAGTACACTATAGAAATACAGGGAGAGAGAGGACAGTGACAGCTAAGTCACTCTGGATCCACAATGTGCCAGAACTGAACAGAAATCTACTTACTTTAGGGGCAGAAACCATTTCTTTAGCGTAATCCTGCCTGGAAGCCACTGAGGAGAGAAATGGGACAGCTTTGGTTGAAGAGGAGGTGAGGTCCCCAGACTGGGCTCAGGCCTCACCCAGAACAGTCACAGCAGCTGTTGCTAGGGACCGACCACAAGTCTCGGCAATGGCCTGTCATTTTACTAGTACTAGCAGGAAAATTAAGACTATTCCTATCGCTGTATTGATAGGAAGGCTCATGCCAAGACCAAGATGGGCCAGTGACTATATCCCCAGCACCGAGCCAAGTGCCTGGAGCCCTGGGCCCCAGTAGCACTCAGGTAGGTGTGATTGGGGCTCTAACTCAGGTGAGGCCTCAGCTTGAAGAGGTGAGGTGTGTGTGTGTGTGTGTGTGTGTGTGTATGTGTGTGTGTGTGTCTGTGTGTGTGTGTGTGTGTGTCTGTGTGGCGGGGTGGGGAGGGTGTAAGGGTGGGACAGGCAGTTGGAGGATGGTGATAATCTGCCAGCAGGGGGTGACAAAGACCATTATGGTTTAGACAAGGTACTAAGTGTAGGGTTGATTCTGAGGGTAGGCTGAGCTGGGGGAAGTAAGCCTGGGCGTAAGCAAACAAAAGTAGTTGGGCTAGATGCTATCAAAAATCCAAGATGGAAGGGGTACACTTTGAGCCAGGCATCTTGTTGAACTCCAGTTCTTAGAAATTTGGGAGTAGTTGATATGAGTTTCAAAGTGTGATGCCTGAATCACTTGCATCAGAAATACCTGGGAGCTTATTAAAAATGCAAATTCAATCCTGGCCAGTGCTTCTCAGTGGTTTCTCAGAACCTGGCAAGTTCGACCCCCAGCCATGGTCGGGGCATGTTTGGGAGGCAACCAATTGATGTGTCTCTCTCACATAGATGTTTCTCTCTCTCTGTCTCTCCCTTTCCCTCCTTCCCTTCTACTCTCTCTGAAAAGCAATGGAAAAACATCCTCAGGTAAGGATTAACAACAACAACAACAACAACAACAACAACAACAACAACAATAACAAATGCAGATTCATGAGCCCCATTCTAGATCTGCTGACTCAGAATTTCCAGTAAGAGAACCCATGCATTTACATCCTTCACAAGCTCCCCAGATATTCTGTGCAGGAAGAAGTCTGAGAAGCACCACACTCAGTCTCGCTGGGGTTCCCCCTGCTGTCACACTTGAGCTTTGGTTGGAGATTCTGATTGAATAGGTCTGAACACATCTGGCAGGCAGGCAGTATCTGGGAGGAGGCCTGAGAACTGAGATAATTCCTGAGATCTCCCCCGGTGATGTGCAGTGGATGACTTACAACCATTCATAACTGACTGCGGAGTTGAGGAAGAGCCATCTGTCCCTGTGGCATGAATTCCTTTGGTTGATAACCTACTGAAAATGAAGATATTCTAATTGGACCTTAGCGTTACTTGCTACTTTCCTTTCCAGTGTGTCTCATTAACCACCCAGGCAGCAGGAAGACAAAAGTTTTCCACAAAGACCTGTCAAAACATTCTTGTGAATACTGAGGTTTGTAAAATAACTTGGATGCATTCACCAGCCATACTTTAAAAATAAAGTTCATCGAGGTATATTTTCTCATCAAATGTACAGTTTGATGAGTTTTGACAGGTACATGTTTCCATGAAACCACTACAATTAGGATAGGAAACATTTCTATCATCTCTGAAAATTCCCTTTCGCCCCTTTGCAGCCAGTCTCCCACCCCCACCCTGGGCCCCAGGCAACCACTGATATGCTTCCTGACACTGTGAATTCACTTAGACTGTTCTAGAACTTGATATGAATGGGATCAAACAGTGTGTACTTTTTGTGTCTGGTTTCTTTGGCTCTGCACTATGTTTTTAAAATTTATTCCTAACATGAATTATTAGTGAACTAGAGGCCCGATGCACAAAATTCGTGCAAGAGTGGGCCTTCCTTCCCCCAGCTGCTGGCACCCGCTTCCCTCTGGCACCTGGGACCTGGGCTTCCCTCGCAGCCCCGGCTTTGTCTGGAAGGTCGTCCGGAAGGATGTCCGGTCTAATTAGCATATTACACTTTTATTATTATATATTATATTGCTCAGGGTACGAGTTCAGAAGAAGGAACAGGTTTCCGGGGTGAGTGAGGGTGGGTCCCTGTGAATTGAAAGGGAAGTGAGAAGGTGGAGAAGATTGGCTAGGTTGCCTCTTGGGGAGCTTGGCTGGGAAGGGGAAGAAGAAGTGATCACTCTGAGGGCTGGGAGTTTTCCCCGAGGCAGGTGATTTCTGGAGCAATGAGCACTTTGGGGAGGGCTGACCTGAGCTGTAGGATGTGGGAAGTGACAGAAGAAAGGGAAGTGCAGGGATGAAAGACAAACTGTATTAGACAGACAGGCATGAGCAGTGAAGGAATGATGGGCCAAGTGCATAAGGTCGCCAGGGCGAAGAATCCTGGGTGCCTAGCAATGGGCAAATCTACAAGCCCTTGCACTAGCACTCCCTTCAGCATTAACCCCTGGAGATGACATCTAGGCTTCAGCTGTGTTTCAGATCCAGGCCCAGAGAAGCAGCAAAATCAGACAGAGGGACACCATGGCTGATGTCAGGACCAGCTGTAGTGACTAATGACCCCCTGACCTAGCACCAACCAGTCAAGAGGAGACCATGACCCTGAAAGAACACACCTGGAAAGCTGATGAAGATTCTATTGGGATCCTCCCCTGAGACCTCCAGATAAACACCGCTAGGATGGAGGACCCAGCTCCCAGCTCCATCTCTGGAGCACACCCTAACCTTTCCTTCCTCTTTCATGATGCCCGCTCCCCGCCTCTCTCCTTTTGCTATAACTTGTTTCCTGAGGCCATTTCCCCACCTATGGCTCTCTTCTTCTGCTCCTGTGACTTCCTAAATAAACTTACTCTTATAATTCGAGTCTTGGCTCTGAATTCTTTCTTAGCCAGAGCTCCAGAACTGAGGTTGCTGAACCGATGAACCGAGGTCTAAGACCTGTTGCCATTTTTTTCTGCTAACAAAACATCACCAGTCAGGTTTTTGTTTGTCTATGTTATACTTTAAAAATATGTCCAAAATTATCTGATATTCCTCTCTTCAAGAGAGAGAGCTTCATTCCCTGCCCCTTAAGTGTGGGCTGGACTTAGTGACTCACATCTAAGGAATAGAAAATGGAGGAGGTGATGGTTATCACTTCTGACATCATTCCTTGAAGATGCTGTTGCTTGTATCTTAGTTGCCTTCTTTGGGATCAGGGAACTCTGAGAGCAGAGCAGTCAGCAGAGACCTAACATGGTGCAGAATGAGGTCCTCTCTGGAGAGGGGATGATTAAGCTGAGATTTTTCAGGACTTAGGAGGACGTGGAGTTGGAGGGACTGGCACATACTATGGCCTGGAGGTGAGAGGACATGGCCCATTAAGGAACTCCATGAAGTCCCTTTGGAGTAATCTACATTTCACTTTCTTCACCCAGTATGAATTTATTTTTTATTTAGTGGTGCAGTTGCACTCAGATTCACAATGTAATAGGAATCTGTTGGCACTATCCTCCTGGAACTAACATTAATTAATACAGAGTTCTAGTACAAGGTCTGCCTGAACTCGCTTTGTTGGTGGCTTGTATATCTGATCTTTATGTCTGAAATTATCCCATGGGAAGAGGTGTTCTTAGGTGACCACACAAGTCTCTAGGTTAGGGACTGCCTCTAACCTCAACCCCATGCTCTGATTGTGGTGGGACAGGTGGGTGGTGGGAGAAGATATACTGCTGTATTTTAATAAGGAAAACCTTTTCACTTTCCACAGTCCCCAAGTTAATACTCATTTGACATCTTTCGGAGCCAAAGAATCTACTCTTATCTGGCCAGGAAATTTGAACTAATCAAGACCACACGTGGCAGCCAAGATCTGGCAGGCTTATTTATACATGGGCATCAAGCCACACTGACTATTCACATTTTCATGTAAATGCTTGTGAAGATGAATTCATTCCTGCTGCGATCGACATTCTGCAGCAATTCCAACACGGCAGGCACAGCGAAGTGTGACTATGATCCGGAGCCCCAGGGGCCTGAGGTATTGAGCTCCCCACTGCAACGGGCATTCTGACGTGGGACCTAGGGAGGGACACTGCACATGAGTCTGTCCTTCGTCTGTAAGCTGGGAGAGAAGTGGCCTAGCAAAGAGAAGTTGATGGTCCCAGGAGCTTAAAGAACTTAACGGCAATGCTTTATTGAGACATCACGGGGACAACTTTGAACACATCTGGCAGGCAGGCATGGTGGGAGAAGGTGCTAACCATGCATGCTAGGCTGTAACTCAGGCAGATAGAGCCTCTATTCAGTGGTGTCCGAGGGATGGTCCCATGTTCACTCTCTACCCAATCCAATAGCCACTAGACACAGGAGGTGGCTTTTGGGTACTTGAAATGTGGCTAGTGAGATCAAGAAACTAATTTTTACTTAATTCTAATTAATTTAAATTTAAGTAGTCAGGACGGGCCGGGGGCTCCTGTCCTGGACAGCAGCTCTAGGTGATGGGTCGGAGGATATGATTCTTTAACTGAGCTTCTTAAAGAATGGAGATGTAACTGATTTGACTGCCACTCTGGCACTCAGCACAATAGCTGACATACAGTGGGTTTTCAATAAATGCTTAACAGACCTTCAGCAGCCAGAAGAGCACTGACTTATAACCCAGAAGGTAGATTGTGAAGGCTGTGTAGTTCATATTTCCCAAAGGGTATTTCAAACCTTAGACCCACACAATGCTCTGGAGAGAAAGGATTCCCTGAGCAAACACGGCTACAAGTTCCAGCCTTGCTTGGAGGGTTAGGGTACCCACCAGGGCATTAAAGAAACCGGAATACCTTTATTAACTCACTATTTCCCATAGTTATTTGCCATGGAAACTCTTTTCCATATAATCCTTTTGACATCCCTTTAGAACTAATAGATTCTGGGGAAAATACTTTGGGAGATGCTGCAGTAAAGATGGGGATGGGGGAAACATACAATGAATTTCTTGAAAGTAGGGACCTGATTTTCAGCCCATGGTCAGCGTGTAACATATGTTACTGAATGATTTAGAAATGACTGCCAGTCAAAGCCAGAGGCAGTCTTTAAACCACCCCCACTCAGCAAAGGTAGAGAGAGAGGCAGTGTACGATCGGTAAGCCTGCCATTCTTAGTGGCATTCCTGCAGAACCAGGACATAAGCTGACATGTAAGAATTAGATGGAGGTGTGCAATGGCAAATTGGAACAGAAATAATAAGAGTCATGAAAATATATTAATCGTTTTATAAGGCTCTGTATTTTAAAATGTAAATGAAAATTCACCCTAGCTGGTTTGGCTCAGTGGATAGCGCATTGGCCTGTAAACTGAAGGGTCCCAGGTTTGATTCAGGTCCAGGGCACGTACCTTGGTTGCAGGCTCGACCCCCAGCCCTGGGAGGCAACCAATCGATGTTTCTCTCTCTCTCTCTCTCTCTCTCTCTCTCTCTCTCTCTCTCTCTCTCTCTCATAAAACAGGAATATGATTGAGACCAGGGCAGAGACATATTCCTGAGTCACTTCTGGTCCTCGTTTTTGCTAATATCTTAGTAATAATGGGTTGGAATGAAATGAACTGTAGACCCACACTATAGTTTCAGCTAAATCTTATTTGTAGTTATTGCACATACACCTATACTTAAGTGTAATAAACTGTATACAGACTATTCCATGGTATGAATTAATTTCTTTTCAACAAATCCCCTTTGTTCTCTTTTAAAACTTGAAGTTAGAAAAAAACAAAAATCTCTTCAGATCCAGTTAAGTAGAGAAATCTGGATGGGAAAAACGCCAACCAAAACCCTCGCTCAAGATCACTGTACCTTGGCAGTGAGATGCCTGAGCAAAGCTGGTCCCCACAGGGTTGGACATGTCACGCACAGGTGACCTGCAGGCTTCATCATATGCTTTAGAATCACGAAGATCTGCCTGCTTAAAATAGGGGCCCCAAAACTCCATTCTCTAGGAGGGAGCACCCCAGATCCAGAGAATTGTTTAGTCCGAGGTGATCACACACGTCCACCTCCCGCAGTCACAGAGGGGTCTGTGAGACCACTGGCTGCTCCCCTGAGCATCTCTGCCACCGTGGCTCTGTGAGGGAGCAGAGGCAGGCCAGAGACGGGAGAGGCACTCAGACCCCTGGTCCTGGGCACACAGGTCGCTCGGCTTGCATATCTTCGGTCTTTGTTGTTAAGGCCTTTGAAAGCACACAGTTTGATTTTTCTGATGATTACAAAAGTGATAATGTTTGCAATAGAAAAGCTGAAAGGCCCCAATAGGTTTATGTAAAAAAGAAGTATACCCATCATTCCATCAAAAGAAAACCACTTCTGACACTTTTTGCCATATTTCCTTTCTCATCTATGATGATGCTCACAGACAATACTAATAAGTAGATATATGAGGAGAGTGATTTTCCAATACAGTTTTGAACTCTGTGTTTATTACTTAATATTATGTGCTGACAATATCCCCATTATCATCGTCTTCAACTCTGATTAATCATACTTTTGGCCCTGAGATAAGCCAGAGACCACATCTCACTCTGACCCAATAAAAAAAAACCCCAACAAAAATAAAAACAAAATCCAAACAACCAAGCATCTACCATCCTACAAACCAGAAGCAAAAGCTGCCTGGACATCAGCAAAGGCTGCATAAACAGGACTGACGAAGGCATGTGGCTGATGTTGCCACATTCCCAATAACCCAGCACAATGCAGTTCATTGAAAACAACCCCACATTTCTTTGCTATTTTTCAAATTGACACTTGACAGTATGTCTGCCAAGGCTCCTAAAACAGTATCTGGCAGGCTTTCCCACCCACCCATCTCTGGGCATTTGGGTTGCCCTGAACAACTACCACCAGCAGATGCCATGCTGGACACACACACACACACACACACACACACACACACACACACACCATCTAAATGGACAAAGTCCCTTGAATGCAATCTCCTGCTGGCATGGCGAGCTTTAACTCATGAAGGCCTCTCTAAGCAAAGAGATGGCCACCTTGAATGAAAGAGGACAAGGCTGGTGAACCACCATGTCAAAGATCATAATCTCAGTGAGACAAGCTGGGCGGAGGCTCTAGATGTGCTCTCATAGACGGGGAAACTGAGGCAGTGGGCCATTACATGCCTTGCTCAGGGTCAGACAACTCATGTGGTAACAAAATAGTGAAAAAGTCATTGGAAAGGCCAAAGCTCATTCGGCTGGAAGTCAAGGAACCCGCCTGACGAGTCACAGCCCCAAGGCCTTTGCACAGATGATGTTTCAAAAGAAAAGGCCCTTTCAAAAGCCCCACAATGGCTCTCCATTGCCGGCTATTTGGGGAGCAGCTCTGGCTCATGTGAGAAGCTCTGCTTCTTTTCACAGTCCTGACCTGATCTTGCCATGACAGGCCAACCTTGGCTACTGCACTCACCCAAGTGTGTGCTGGGCCACCTCGAAGGGGGACACAGGGTGAGCATCTGCTTGGACCTCGATGGGCTGTGCTGGGCCTTTATGAGACAAGGCTTTCCAAGTCTTTGGAAATAGACAAGGCTATTCAAACGTTCTTCCATCTGGCCCACCATTTTTATAGCCGTGCTTTTGGTGCTAAAGCTGACAATCGTTTGGTGCATGAACCTCAATCTGACTACAAACAGGGGCGGGGAGGGGGGAGCTTTGTGTGACAAATGGCAGTGAGGAGAGTCTGGAGGGGTGGAGAGGAATGTGGTTTGGATGTTGAGAAGTAACATCTGTTTGAAGTAAAGGTATCAAATGTGAGAAAAAGATGAAATAATGCATGTAAAGAGCCTACTCGAACATCTGGAACTCAAGAAATGAAGCTAGTGTTTATTTCTTGAAAGGCCTGTGTGCCGTGCACATGGTAAGAACAGAACTCGGTGAGGGGGCGTCGTGCGATGATGTGGGAGGAGTGAGAATGAGCAGCGCTGGGTGTCTTTTCCCTGGGAAGCCCTCCCAAATGAGGTGCACTTTCCTCCCACCCTCCCTCTAAGGCTTCTCTCATCCTCACCCCAGGCAGCGGCGGAGGGTGTGTGGTTGGGGCCAGAGCAGAGGCAGCGAGGCAAAGCTCCGACTCGAGAGACACATCACCACAAAGATAAACAGTGTTGCCTAAACTGTGGATCACGTCCACAGGCCGTGATCTCTATAAGATGCCCATGAACAACAGCAACAGAAAAAATATTTCAGGGGCCAAAAGCTGTTAAATTGGTTGAACTGCAGAGAATGGGACCAGTTTCTCCACTGGATGGCTTCTCGGGGCCTTTAATCTGCGATTGTACCTTGTGAGTCTTTTTTTTTTTCTTCTAATATTTTATTGATTTTTTACAGAGAGGAAGAGAGAGTGGGATAGAGAGTTAGAAACATTGATCAGCTGCCTCCTGCACACCCCCTACTGGGGATGTGCCCGCAACCAAGGTACATGCCCTTGACCGGAATCGAACCTGGGACCCTTGAGTCCGCAGGCCGACGCTCTATCCACTGAGCCAAACCGGTTTCAGCTGAGTCTTTGAGGGTGGAGATGGTGAAGCCTTTCACAAACTCATCTGATCGAGGAAAACAAGCTGTTTCACCGAGCATGACTCAGGACTGGCATTTTGAGGACTACTCTTAGCAAACACTCGTCCTTAGATTTTTTTTTCTCTTTGCTTTACTTCCCCATCTCACTGACTTAACAACCTCCAACCCTAGAAAAGAGGAAGAGATGTTGTGTGCGCTAAAAATATCGATTCTCAAGTGTGAGCATCTTTGTCGCCGGCAGTCTTGCCCCTCAGGATGTGGTCTGGGAACCAGCAGCGTCGACACCACCTGGGAGCAAATGTACACGCTCAGGTCCCACCCCAGGCCCAGGTGCACTGACACAAAGCCTGCATTTTGGTAAGAGGCCCAGGTGGCACATTCAGGTTTGAGATGCAGACTGAGGTGCTTGGTACGAGGCACTGACCTCACTCATTCTGATTTCTGTGTAGCTGTGGTGAGGCCCAGGTGTGCACATTTTAAAATAACCTCCAGGGGACTCTGATGTTGCTGGTGTGCAGACCCCCACGGAGAAGCCCTGACTATAAGGTAGCAACACCCTGCGGTGACATCTGGTTTCACAGCAGCACTCTACAAGGTAGATGGCATAGTCACCTTTACTGTAGAAATAAGGAAATGGAGCCCTGGAGAGACAAGGTGAAGGCCCTAGAGCAAGTGGTCGGCAAACTCATTAGTCAACAGAGCCAAATATCAACAGTACAACAATTGAAATTTCTTTTGAGAGCCAAATTTTTTAAACTTAAACTTCTTCTAACGCCACTTCTTCAAAATAGACTCGCCCAGGTCGTGGTATTTTGTGGAGGAGCCACACTCAAGGGGCCAAAGAGCCGCATGTGGCTCGCGAGCCGCAGTTTGCCGACCACGGTCACCCAGGGGCCAGCAGGTGCAATAGGGTGAACAACCTCTCTCCTCCTCCCTAATCAGCTCCGTATTCAGCAGCTTCTGCAATGCTAACAGCCCGCTCTGAGTCTGCTTTTGTTTTTAGCGAAAGGCCAACAAAATCCTGCTGGCCGCGTGTGCCAGCTAACAATGATTCTGATGAGCTGGATCCTGTCAGCTGACTCCCAGACTGCCCAGGCCCAGCAGCCTGCTTCCTCAGTCAGGGTCTGGCCCGCTTTCTAATCACCAGCAGCATTTGGACTCCTTGCCTCCAACTGTGAACTTGCTGGAGTTCAACTTGCATTTACATGAGAAATGGACCCTTTGTCACGTCTGTGCCTCTGTCAGTCCTCCAGCCTCCCCGCCCTGTTGGAGACCAAGTGACACGGCCTGTGATTCCCTGGGTTCCCAGGCTGCTGCTGACCAGCGCAGGTCCCCACGGGAGACAGGAGGCAAGCCCTGTGGGCGGGTGGCCGCCCTGGCCGTCCTCAGTGCCTGGCCAGGGTGACCTCTTCCCAGCTTCTGAATTCCAAACTGTATTCCCATTCAGAGGCCTGATGGAGTGACCGATTGGCCCTGTTTGCCAGGGCCTGAGTTTTCCCAGGACATGGGGTCTTTAGTGCTAACTCTTTGGAGGTTTGGTCCCCGTATGCCCGGCACATCAGGGCACAGGCAGCGTGTGAACATTCAGCATCCCCTGAGTGAGCTAGTTGAGGTCGGGAACGGAGAACTGGCTAGAGTTTCAGTCCCGTTTTTCTGTCAGGCCTAAGACTAAGGATGTATCTCTTCACTGCTCTGCACTTTATTTTGCTTTAAATCTCTTGCTAATCCGATAGCATGAAGCATTACTTCCAACAGGGGGTAAGTGAAGGTCTGTGGACACGTTCGAGATGAGGAAGGCACCAAAGAATGAACACCTCGTGTTTAATCCCTGTCAATGGTGGTGGGTCACCCACAAAGTACTCTTCTCAATTCAAAAATACAGTTAGCATTTATTATGTACCAGGCAACATAGGCAATGCAAGCTATGTCACATACATGGCCAGCCCTCCGAGAGGGAGACACCGATACAATGAACTATGTCTGCTACAAGGCTACCAGGCAGGTCACTGAGATGGCAAAGGCCACGGGATCTGGAGAGGAGAGCATTAGGGTACCTCTGCTTATTACAGGCCAGCTACGTTACATTCATCATCTCGCTTCACAGCTAACACTTCTTGAGCACCTACCGTGAGATTAACCCATTTAATTTTTGTAACAATTCTATGACTATACTCATTCTATGAATGAGGAAAATGAGGCTTTGAAAAGTCAACTATCTTGCTCAAGATTGCAAGTTAGAAAAGGAAGTCTCTAGGGTCTGAACCCAGAGAGTTAGGCTTTGTCCCCGGCACTATATGAGACTGGATCTCTACCCTTGTGGGGGGCTGGGCCCTCAACACAACCAGTGTGTTGGACACGCAACCGGGCGAGTCTGGGAGCAGAGGAGTGTGGGTGCTCCCGGTGGAAGCATGGCGGAGAGAAACAGGAGGTGGGGGTCTCTGATTCTAAACTGTAGGATCCCAAGGCATGACAGTGAGGGCCCTGGGAATGCTGATGCCCTAAGGGAAACCGGCAGGACACATGGTGTCCTCTGGCCCCTGGCTGCATTCGAGTCTAAAGAATGTCTGACTAGAATGTGAAGCCAAATGCCTGACTTCTTGGTCATCCTTCAAGGGCTGAAGATGAGTGGCAGCCATTATTTTACATTTTTAAGGAGTGCATTTGTAAATCCTCAAAAGTATATCTTTCTTATGTATTTAGAACATCTGAGCAACTTACTTGGCATATATTGCAAATCAAATAAAAATAAAAATGTGTTGATTTGATATGCTGTGACTGACTCTAATACGTGCATTGCCACAGTGGAGTTAGAAGTTAGGAATTCTAGCACCGTCAGCTATTGAAAGCACTCATTTCAGCAATAATAATCCACAAGTACAGTATTCCTAGAGGACAGTGGGCTATGCTAAGTATCCAGAGCCTGACATTGCATAGTTACTGTTCGCAAAATAGTCTCAATATCTTTTTCTTTTCTTTTATAGGTTCTGGTTTGTGTAAAATAAATATATCATTTCAGATAATTAAGTATTAAAAACAGTTGCTGTTAATTTGCAAAAGCATTAAAATTAGTCTCCCTGTAATAATAATTAACAAAGCATAAAGGTAGGAAGGGTACTATTTGAAGCACGATTTAAAGAAATATAAGTTAACAAAGCATAAAGGTAGGAAGGGTACTATTTGAAGCACGATTTAAAGAAATATAAGTTTCTGGGGTTGGGGGAACAACAACTGATACCCTTCTTGCTCACCTCTACTGTTAATAATTCCTGATTATTATTATAGTTTAATAATAATAGTGATAGTTTCCCCCCAAAGAGGCTCTTATCTAGAATACAGGGTTTGGGGGGCGGGGGGCCTTTCTGTGGCTCTGAGACTTCAGTCAGCTCCTGGCACGGCCAGGTGTTAGAACCCCAGTGGCCTCTTTCTTCAGAAAATGACCAAGTTGTCTGATGGCAAAGAAAAGGGCTTTCTGTACTTTCTGACTTCCACTCAGCTACGTCCTACAATGGCCTTTATGTTTCTGTAGAAGTAGAAACTGACGCTCAGATCTGTCCGTCCGATGCTCCTGCTCCTTAGCTCAGTGGAACCAGCACTCCGCACACGTAGGGGCGCTCTCCCTCCGGGGGGCCCTGCGGGTCAGAGGGAGGTATTTCCCCGCACCTGAGCGTGTCAGTTCTACACGTCCTCTTCTCCGTGAGGTCAGAGTGGTGCCCCTGCTCTCTTCCTTTCACGGCCCCATCCACTCTTTCCTTTGTCCTTGACATTTTCTAAAATTAGCTTTATCACTCTTCCCAGCATTTTAACCCCCTTGAGCTGTTTGCACAACCTTTCCTTCTTGAAGTGGCTGTTTACTCACGGCAGCCTTTACACAGGCCAGACTAGCCAACTCTCTCATGAGGTACTTCAGCTTCTTCCCACACTAGTTGCCCAACCAAATTCAGGACAATGTACTTCCTGTCCCCGAGAGCTTTCTAGAAAGCTGTTGTAATAAATATGAAGAAAATTAGCACTTCTTTAGCCAATGATGTACCTCAGTTATACCCAGAAAGTCTTGCCCTCTTCCAGAATTCTTGAGTGATGCAAAAAAATAATAAATATAATAAGTAAAATAAAAATTTAAAAAATCTACTATGTATTCTCATAGCATTATAACAGATTTCAAGTTCAGAAACTCTAACGGTCATACATGACCTTCACTAACACCTTCTTTGACAGATACAGGTACTGTACTGTATTAAACATGTATTTTATTTTTTGTACTTGGATTCTTTAATATCTAGGGTCTTACAGACCACGAAGGTCCCAGGGCTAGCCAATCCTAGGGATAGTAAATAACTCAGCCTCAAGCTATTGACTCACTAATCAATCCCTACCAACAGAACCCACACCCCAACCACCTCCCCTCTCTCCTCTCACACTTAGGTCCCACTCCCCTGCCCTCATCACCCCAAGGCCAGCTACCAGACAACCAGGGTAGCCCCCAGGCCCAGAGCCCACTGAAATGATTCAAACTGGTTCACCTTACACTTGCTTACCTGCCTCGCCCATTCCTCCCCAGGGAAACCACAATACAGGCTGGAGCCCACCTTCTCCCTGCTCCCTCTGCCTCCACCAACCCCGCTGCTTCCCTGTGTGGCCCCCATGACACAACGGGCCCCGCCTCTTGGGATCTGTGAGCGTAACAAACTACCTTTTGAGAGTTTGATCTGTTGGCCTCACCATACATAAATAATACTAAAACCTTTATTTTAGAAACATTTACATAAAGAGAAAGGAAGATAGGGCAGCACAAGATGACAGCCTGCCCTACAATTCTGGCCATTATTCGGATGCACGTGGATGAAACAGAGACGCTCTCTCAGTTACATTTCACAAAACTGCCGCTTGATGTTTCAGGAAGAAAGCATGATTTTACTATAAAGCAGTGCATTATTCTGGCTAAGAAAGCCCTTTGTAGAGCCGGCTAGAAATATCCGTGATGAGCATCACGTTAACATACCACATGTCACGAAAGATGGTGGGTTTCCCAAGGCCCTTGGCTTCCAGAGCGCAGACTGGGTCTAACTGTAACAATAACTTGTGAAGAAAATGAACACTGGTCCCTAAATGATAACACCAAAGTTTTGTATCAAATGTTCTGGATTTTAATCTGTTCTATTAAACTTGTGTCCCAGCCCTAGCTGGTTTGGCTCAGTGGATAGAGTGTTGGCCTGTGGACTGAAGGGTCCTGGGTTCGATTCCGGTCAAGGTCACATGCCCGGGTTATGGGCTGGATCCCCAATAGGGGGCGTGCAGGAGGCAGCCAATCAATGATTCTTTCTCATCATTGATGTTTCTCTCTCTCTCTCTCCCTCTCCCTTCCTCTCTGAAATCAATTTAAAAAACACACAAAAAATTGTGTCCCAGTGGACCTGTATTAAAAGCAAGGGTCCTGTGATGCTGTACTCTCGTCTGGCTTGCTTCTATCTATCTCAGAGTGAAAGCTACTCAAGGCATTGACCTGACTTTGTCTGCCTCGCAGCTGCCACACAGAAGGTGCTCAGTATCTATTTACCGCCTGAAGAAATGCTTCTGATCATCTTTTGATAACAGTTAAGAGATGACATGAGAGAGCAAAGGTGTCCATTTAAGGGATTAAGTCATTAGGTGATGGGTGTTAGAGCTGAGAATTAAAGCTACTCCCTTTGGCCCAACCATTACAATCCCATTATATCCTGCCACCTCTCCGAGAGGAATTTAAGACCCTTATTTGGTGGCCATGGATATTTGGCATCTCTGACCTTCAACTGACCTTCAAAGTCTATCAAATTCTGCAATGCTTCCGCTAACAACGACCCATTAGTGAGCTATTTGCCTGGGTCCGGAAGTGCACCGTGACCAACGGCTGAGCTCCTGGGCGTGACTTGGTCACTGCAGGGTGACACTCACCAAGGGCTCCAGCTCCTTGCGGTCGATGAGGTTCATCTCCGTGACGAAGTAATAGAAGTGTTTGTAGCAGGTGTTGACGTGGGCCTCTGCACCCATCACGATGACCCGGTCGAAGTGGTGGATGTAGACGTGCACGAAGACCCGGAAGAGGCGGCACAGGATCTTCTTGCAGATCTGGAGGAAGTTCTTCGGGAAGGGGACACCTGGAGAAGGCAAAAAAGAGAGAACAAAACCATGACGGGAAAGCTCCGGCAGTCCCGGGACCAGGCGGAGGCCGAGGGCACCCTGGGACCCGGGCCCCCAGGCCGCCTGCAGAGGCGCTGCCGGTCCGACACTGCCTAAGACAAGTGTCAAAGTCAAATGCCAACAACAACAGGAAGAGACCCCCCAGAAGGAGGGAAGGGCCTGGTTTGTTTCTGTGGGTACATCTTACTTCGGTGCAAATAAGTGGGCAGAAATACTTACTTTTACATAGAAACGTGCACTCTCTAGTATTGCCTTTTAATTTTTTCCCATTTTATAGAGCACAAGAAAGTTCATTTCCAAGCTCTACTATAAGCAAACTGGTAGGAGGAGGGTGACGCTGCAGGGAGACTGGCACGCCCTGTCTGGGGTACTGTAACTAGGGAGTGGTGGAGACAGTGGTGGCCAGCTTGGGATTTTTCCAGATAATTCAATAATCTGGAGCTCTATGTGATTTGCTGCATTTAAAAAAAAGACACATTAGCAACTAATCTAAAAGTTTAAAGACTATCACAGCTCAAAGCAAGACATTTTTCTAAGGTAGATGCGCCTGCAGGTTTCCAGCACACCAATTCCGAAGGGAACTCCCCCTGAGATACACTGCTCCTGAGGTGGGCGAAGGCAGCAGACTCCAGGACTCCCTCGCGTTACATTCATTACCACTCCATCGCCTTGAGGAGGGTGAGAGAGGAGGGCTCTGTTTTTGTAACACAGACAGGGTGCGTGGTCTGATGAGGCACCCACAATCCCCTTCTGACGACAGCTACTCCCAGGCGGTCAGGCAGCAAACAGCAGATCCACAAGCCGATTCCTCTCTCGCTCTCCCGCAATGCTTAAGCGCCTGTTCGTTACATGTCCTAAGTGATGACATGTTACGGATTGCTGAGTGAAACAGACTTCGAATTCCCGCTCTGCTCCTTTCCCAGCTCTTTGACCTCTCTGACCTGCAGTTTTTCTAGATGTAGAATGCAGATAAATATTCCGATGGTTGTGAGGATTGGAAGTGGTACCGGTGCGACTTTGGTTTCCCGCCTATAACCAGGGGGCCATGGTGAGGCCTTCCTTGCATGGCTAGGAGGGTGTTAACCCCAGTACAGTGGTCGGCAAACTTCGGCTCGTGAGCCACATGCAGCTCTTTGGCCCCTTGAGTTTTTAGCAAAGGCCGGCTTAGGAGTGCCCTAATTAAGTTTATAACAATGTACCACCCTATATAGTTTAAGTTTAAAAAATTTGGCTCTCAAAAGAAATTTCAATCGTTGTACTGTTGATATTTGGCTCTGTTGACTAATGAGTTTGCCGACCACTGCCCCAGTAAAACCCTCCTAAGTGCCTAGAACAGAAAGAGAGCTCACCAAGTGGGAAAGACCCTTCTCTGTGCAAGGCAAGGCCTGCAGCCTGCAGCTGCTGTTCTGAGGGAAATAGCTTATTGAGAAAGGTAGACATGACGGCCGGCCTGTCCACAGAATTGCAGAGCTGAGCCCAGGGCCTGCCCCCGGCCCCACAGAGCCTGGGGTTTGCTCTCTGTGCCTCCACAGGGTCCCCGTGGCAGCTGTCTGGTAAGGGACACTCTGTAACTGAAAACGGGATCACCTGGGACTCCCAGGACAAGAGAAGAGAGATGGCACACGGCTGGCAGTTGGCAGAGGCGGGACCTGCCTCCCCGGGGCCCAGCACTGATAGCGGCTTTTCTTCACAAACAAAGTGGCAACATATCAAATGGACCGGGGAGAGACTTGGGCACAGCTTGGCAGCTGACTGTCTGGGCAACAGATGCTGGGATTGGGGG
Organism: Eptesicus fuscus; assembly: GCF_027574615.1. Taxonomy (NCBI): domain Eukaryota; kingdom Metazoa; phylum Chordata; class Mammalia; order Chiroptera; family Vespertilionidae; genus Eptesicus; species Eptesicus fuscus. The sequence goes on along the minus strand of NC_072487.1, from coordinate 12,412,431 downwards.
GGGGGGGCAGGTTGAGGAGGTAAAGCTGGGGAGAAGGTGGAGGGCAGCCCCTCAAAGAGTTCATGGGTTATTGCTGTTTCCTCTGCTGAGGGCGGGGGGCAGGAGGCCCCCTGCTGCAGGCTGGAAGGGGTCTGGAGCCTTCTAAGAAGCTCGAGTCCCAAAGGGGATAGATCCCCTCGAAGACAAGCCTGTTCCTGTCAGAAGAGGCGTCCTGTAGCCACACAGTGCCAGTGCCAGTGCCAGTGCCAGTGCCAGGGGCTGGCATATGTGACCTGCGCAGCCTGCCCGTGAAGCGGGCTCTACTCCTCCTGTGTCACAGACGAAGGGCACTGAGGCTCTGGTGCGCTGATGCACTCATCCCAGCAGCTTAGCTGGTGGCGGGGCTGGGATTTGGACCAAGTCAGCTTGCCTCTAAAATCCAAAAGATCTGGTTATGTTTGGAGTGTGACTCTCTCTCTCTCTGCCAAGGATAGAGGCATAGTCCCATTGCTAAGCACAATGAGGCATCTGAAGGTTACTCTTTGGTGGCACGAAAAATATTTAAAAAAAAAAGAAAAGGGAGAAAAATGTCCACCCCAAAGGAGCCACAGAACCGAGTGATGAAGGTCAGCTAACAAAATCCGCAGTCCCCAAGGAGGAATGTGTTTTCTCATCCATGCCTTAAGACCATGGATCTGAGACGAAGAGTAAAAGCCAATATTTACTGAGCACTTACCATGTTCTAGGAACTGTACCAAGGGCTTTACCTGGATTACCTGATTGAATCCTTGAACAACCCTCGAGGGTAGATACTATTATGTTCCTATCTCACAGATGAGGAAACAGACTAGCATCCATTCCTCTGACAAGCTCTGAGCTCTTGGCTCTGCCCTCCACTCCACATCTGGTCTCTGGCCTTGCCTTTGGCCTTGACCTTGGTTTGCTCTTCCTTTAGGCTATGGCAAGGAATTTCCCTTTTTTAAAAATACATTTTTTTTAATGTTTTTATTGATTTTTTTTAGAGAGAAAGAAGGGAGAGGGATAGATAGAAATATCGATGAGAGAGAAACATCATTGATCAGCTGCCTCCTGCATTTCCCCCACTGGGGATCAAGCCTGCAACCAGGGTATGTGCCCTGATGAAGAATCGAACCAGTGACCTCTTGGTTCATGGAAAGACGCTCAACCACTGAGCCACACCAGCTGGGCGGGGAATTATCTTAAAGTAGTTCAGAGGAGTTGGTTTTGAAGTTTAAAGGCTTTAGTTTAAAATCCTAGCTCTACAACTTACTAGTTGTCTAGGAAAATTACTCCATCACTCTCCTTCATCATGGAGAAAAACATTTACTCTGCAGTGTTCTTATAATAGGAGGTGTACGATGCCTGGCACTTAAGTGGGAACGTTGGGATTATGTCCTACTTCTGTTATTTCCCACCTGACCTCAGGTAGGTGGGACATCAGGCTCTGAACCTCTTTGCTTGGGCGACTAAGTTGGATCTGACTCTTTCACCATAATCTCCCTTACCTGTCATTTACTCTTCCAAAGTGAACGTTGCAAATGGCTCAAGTCAGGACACGCTCAGCGTGCACCGTAGTCACCCCAGGCCAGCTCTGGAAGCTGAGAAGCCCCAGGCTGGGAGTCTCAGGGGCACTAGGTTTCACTGTGAGCCAGAGACTAAATCCCAGCTCACAGAGCATGGGGTTGAGAACAAGAAAGTTACGGGGCATTTGGGAAATTCACTCAACATTATTGATGGTTCAGGAAACAATTACATAGTTTGTATACCATCCTAACCCTTTTCTCCCTTTCTCCTCTGCCGTGCAGGTATTCAGATATACATGTATGTGCATGTTTGTATGTATGTGTGTGCTTTTCAAAAAACCTTCCTCAAAAGGTGGAAGAGATCGCCCCTCTGGATTAGAGAACTGGATGGCCACCCCTTGGTGGACCCTCTGTAAGTGGTCTCATGGTAGCAAGACAGGGAAGGACTCAGCCCTGCTGATCCACTCCCTTCCCCAACAGCTCCAGAAGGGCCAGGTCACAAAAAATGGATTGACATGAGAGGTTTTGTTTTTATGATGCCACTAAGAAGTCTGCATAGCCACAGACAAGCAAACCCCGGGTGAGGCCTGGGATGTGCAGGTAGGATGTCGTTAGTCCCAGTGACACCTGAGCATGGGCATTATTATTATTATTTTTTTTCATGTAACGGAGTCTTAGCTCAGTTAAAGTGTTGGCCCTGGCCCCACAGCGAAAAGGAGGTAAGGCAGGCATTTGGCCCTAAAACTCGGGTTCTTCCTTCCACATCTGTTCCTGCAGGCTCCATGGTGGCAGGGACCCCCACTGCTGAGATGGCTGCTTTTCGACCTGCACGTTGTTCAGTACCTGCCTCGTAGAAGCTCAAATACTGGCCATTTGTTTGCTTTTTTAAACTTATTCTATTGATTTCAGAGAGGAAGGGAGAAGGGGAGAGATAGAAACATCAGCGATGAGAGAGAATCACTGATCGGCTGCCTTCTGCATGCTCTACACTGGGGATTAAGCCTGCAACCCAGGCATGTGCCATGACCGGGAATCAAACTGTAACCTCCTGGTTCATAGGTCGACACTCAACCACTGAGCCAGTGGACTGTTTGTTTGCTTTAAATGAAAATAGTCTAGCACAGTGGTCGCCAACCTTTGGGACCTCACGGATCACCAGTGGTCCGCGGGCCATTGGTTGGCGACCGCTGGTTTGCAGGAGGAAGAATAAAAGGTTAGGGAATCATTTCAAGTGGACACTGGGCTAGTTATGAATGGCAGCCTGAACCTGAGGGGCTGTGCAATGTCTGGGTCTGGGCCAAGGGCAGTCTATGGGGTCCACAGGACACCCCTGACCTAGCTCAGGACCATAATCCACCCCCTCCTGCTGTCAAGGACATAGATTCTGTACCCAGAGTGGACACTACACTCTAGGTATGTTTTAAAAATCACTAATCCTGGGAGATCCTTGGCTAAAAAATAGGATCCTGAGGTCAAATATATTAGCAAAAATGCTGCTTTCTTAGAAGTTTGCAGTAACCTGAGCACAGGAAAGAATCTGAGAATTCCTGCAGCCAAAGGTCCTATTTAACTCTGGAAACTCCTTTCCCCATAATACACTGAGTGGCCAGATTATTATGATCTCTGAAAGCATAATACTCTGGCCACTCAGTGTGTATCCTATATAATAAAAGGCTTATATGCAAATTGTCCCCTCGACCAGGAGTTCGACCAGCAGGCAGGCCAGCCAACTGCTCATGTCCCCTCCCCCTGGCCAGGCTGGCTGGACCCCACCCATGCACAAATTCATACACCGGGCCTCTAATATATGTATATATATATATAATATATATATATATATATATATATATATACTGAGTGGCCAGATTATTATGCGTTCAGAGATCATAATAATCTGGCCACTCAGTGTATCTGTTGATTTAAAACACAGCATCTGTAATCAGCCATTTCAAGTTTCCTTTCTGGCTCTACTCCATATTAATAGGATAGCCATATGCTAATGGCTTTGTGTCTCTGAGCCTCAGTTTCCCCATCTTGGAAGAAACTGGGGTGTCAGTGTTATCTGTAGCTCAGGAGGTGGTTGTGAAGATTACATACACCTATCAAAGGCTTCGCTAATGCCTTGCAGATAGTAGGCACTCTTTTGTGAACTGTTAGTTTTAGCATCCCACGGAGACCGAATGTTCTCTGTAACATACGTTGGCATTAGATTCCTCCTGCATATTTATTTTCGGAATGGCAGTCTTGGTATCTATACATCAATTCTGAACTTGCAAAGAACTTAGAATGGCAGGTACTCAATTAAGCACGGGGTTATAGTCGGCCTTGTATTACTTTCTACAGGTTTCTCAAACTTACTAGTATGTCTTGTATTAAGTTCCCTGAACAAAGGAACTGTTTATACTTCTTTTCTACCCTTAAAAGTACCTGGCACAGGGCTAGGTAGGGAATACTCATCAATCAAAGTTGAATCATAAAGGAGCAGTGATCTTATTTAGTGAAGATGTGAATCCATCATCTCCTATTAGGGGGAGGAGGAAAGACGACAGCAGAGATGATAGCCCGCCGCCAGGGCCCTGATGCGGTCCTGGCACGGCAGGCTGCACTCGGCTTTCGGTGGGAAGGGAGGAGAGCTCTGGGATAAGAACGCTGTGATCCAGGGTAGGGTGTGGGAGAAAGAATCTGAAACTCTCCTCTTTATCGGGAAAGCCTCCCTTCGTTGCCTTTTTTCAAAGGGTGATAGTTAATTTTCAGTCACTGTGCTCAATTAGAAAGTTAATGCCAGACATTATTAACCAGCAGTCTTAATCGATTGCATGCTGGAAGAATTTGCGGTTAAACTTTGACTAGTCTTGTAATAACCCAGACAAGCCATCCGACACAATCCCAGGCAGATATCTACTGATGACGGGGAACACAACCTTTGACCGGAAGGATCGAGGCGGTTGGCAAGCATGAACTGATCTCCGAGCGTCCCTTTCTCTATCCCACCCTCAGCCACATCCAGTGACTCTCAGGATCGAGCAGGGAAATGTCAGGCTCCAAGAAGTGGGCTCCAAGTGAGAAAACGTGTTCAGAATGAATGTGCTCAAAGAGGTGACAGACATCAAGGACAGCCTTGTCCTGGATGGCCTGGGTCATGCGAGGGGCTTGGTCTTTGCACACGGGTCACTGAAATAGAGTCAATGAACCCAGAACAGGGTCAGGCGGAGCTCAGATTCGAGTGAGCTGAGCAAGAGGCCTGGGCAGAGGTCAGAATCCTAAACCGATCACTCATATGCGGTTTCAGCAGGAGTTTGCTCAACAATGAGACTCGGAGCAGGACTGCTGTTTGCAGGGTGATCGGGCCAAGGGGGAGGCCGACCAGAGAGCTGGGGGGAAGCCGGCCAAGGAGGTGAGCCTGCGGGGCCCGGAGTCCCTCTCGAAGGCCCGACAAGGCAGCCCCACGGCTCTCCCTCTGGTGCTCAGCCGGGAAGCAGCATCTGAGAGAGCGACAGTTTATGAATGTGTCTGACCGCAGCTCTCTGATCTCCCGGCCACAGGCAGTGTGGGAGCTAAATCAAGCATGGGATAGAATCGTTTTTCTGGGGCCCCATGCCGACTTGCCTTTCATCTCGGACACAGTAAATCGCCTTTCTCCCAAACAAAATTTAATAAAAATTCCAGTAATGTCTGAGCTTCAGCCCACTTTCTTTCTTTCTCTTTCTCTCCCCTCCTTCCCCAGAGCCCTCAGATGCCTGTTCTGGGCACCCCTGAGAGAAAGCAGGCTGTCTATTGGCTTGCGTGCTTCTGCTATCCTGGCAGGGAGGCCACGGAGGGGAGACGCCCCTCAAAGGACGCAGAAGTGCTCTGGATGCGGGGCCACCGCCTGGGACACAGGTCTCACAGCCAAGCAAGGCCCCGGCGCAGTGGCTGGCTGACTACAGCTCCTTCTGTTTCCTCGTTTTCCCTCTTTTCTTCTGAAGAGAACCCAAGGCTTGGGGATGAGACTGGTCTGTGATGGTGCTGGGCAGAACCTGGGCTGTGGAGGGTGCAGAGCAAGGGCTCAGAGATGGTCTGCGGGGAGTCCTGTCCCCAGACAGCCCAGGTCCGCAACAGCGGGCAGGCACTCCGCCTCGTCGTACACCTAGCTCAAACCTCCTTTTCCTTAAGAGCTCAGCTCAAGGCTTCCCTCATTCCCGGACTCAGGTTCCTGAGCAGATGCAGGCGGTAACGCCACAGTGACCTGTGGGACGCAGGTCTGCCTCCCTGGGCACTGCACGCCGCCAGAGGGCAGGGGTGGCAGGCTCCTGGGGTGGACCCTCGGTGCCAGGTGGGGCCTGGAGGGAGGGGCTGTGTGACAAAGACATGCACGGCTGGATTTTGAGTTGAGCTCTTATGCCCTTTGCTTACCCTGAAATCAAAGCCCAGCAAGGCGGGGGGCTGACTGGGCTCGGACTTACAGAGCCAGTTTGCGGGGCAAAGGGATCTGAACTCACGTCTGTCGGATTCCAGAGGCCCCGTAGCTTCCACTGGGCAGGACCCCTGGCTCGGCTCTCACAGCTCCCCTCATGTCACCCCGTCCAGCTGGCAGAGTTGGGGAAGCAGAACTTGTTAAAGACGAAGGTGGAAAGGGGAGGCTTGGAGACTCCCCCAAACCTCTGTGTCCCCGGTGAGGGCAGTGGCTAAGCGGCTGGCTCTGGAGCCAAGGTGCCTGGGCTCTGCCTGCAGCGGTGGAACTTCCCCGCTTGCCCCGGAGGGAGTTTGCTCACTTCTAAGGCCTGGTGGGGAGCTGCAGTGGTCGCCACCCGGTGGCCCGTGGACCACTGGTGACCCGTGAGGTCCGAAAGGTTGGCGACCACTGGGTTAGAGCATTGTCCTGATATGGCAGTGTTGTGGGTTCGATCCAAGTCAGGGCACATACAAGGATCAACCAATGAATGCATGAAGAAGTGGAACAACAAATTGGTTTGGGGACCTCTGATGGTATGTTAGTTTCTCTCTCTCTCTCTCCCTCCCTCTCTCTAAAACATTCAATAAATAAAAATAAAATAAAATAAAAGGCTCCGTTTCCGTATCTGAGGCATGGGGACAGTACCCCCCAGTTCTGGGGAGACGGTGAGGCTCACACGGGAAGCACAGCGCCAGCAGGCACTCAGCGGCCCAGTGCCAGGCAGGGTGTTACCACTGCTCTGACCATGGCTCTTCCTCATGGCGCCCGGGGTGGGGGGTGGGCAAGGGAACGGGCAGGTGGAGCTGCCTTTCCCCACCGGGCCCACGCCTTCCGGAAAGTGGGTTTGGGGCCAATGTGATAAACGGGAACATCCTGTGAGCTGCGCAAGCAGTTTCCACATGACACGAGATGAACCCTACGGCCCTGGCCAATCCTTTGGGGACCCCTGATGGTATGTCAGTTTACCACAACCCAAAATGCCCACCTTTCTCCTTAAAACTGTTCCTCCTGTCGGAGAGCGGTTGTGTCTTTGGAGTCCAACACGTGTGAAAACCCCTCCCCGAGGCATAAACATCGCTCCTTCCCAAGAGCTCATGAGTAAAAACAACAGCCCGCCCACGTGGGAAAAGAACACAGACCTCCCCTGGCAGCGTGGCTGAGAACATACCATTTCCTAAGTCCTCACAAAACAAAATGCCGTTGGATCACAAGCTAAAAAAAAACACACAACAGCGAATAACACAGATCTGTGTCTGAAAACACACCTCCTCCTCCTCTCCGTTCACCGTCCTGCCCCCCCACACAGCCTCCTGCCTCCTGTGCAGTGTATGTTTACCTAACGGAGCCGGTGCTCTCGCTGGTTCCCGCAAGCAGATGTTTTGTGTTATCTCAGGGCGCTCCTCAAGAAAGTGTCTGTTCCCCGCGCCAAGGAAAACAACCCCGTGGAGCAAGACTTTGTTCCTCTGCCTGAAAAAGGTCCCCAAACAAGCGGACAGCTGCAAACGGTTAGAAATAAAGTGGCTACTGCTTCATTCCCCGACTCCCTCCGCCCTGCCCCAGCGCCCCCTGGGTTACCCTCCGACCTATTATCAGAGGTTGGACCAGAAGAAAGAAAAATAGACTAGCCTGTGATGATATGTTCTCAACAGATTGTTAATTGCTTCCGACGTGCGATGTGCCGGGCAGGCGGAGTGCTGTGTCAGCCACCCAAAGGAGCGGCTGTCAATACGGCGGGCCTGTGGTCACACTTATCATCTGCAGCCCCATCTCCAGGGCGGCTGCCTCCACCCTCTGCCGGCATCGCGTGGAGGTGCCCGTAAATCAAGAAAGACCCAAGAAGACCTGAGGCAGGTGCTCATTCACTATGGATGGGCCACAGAAGCCATAAAAACAAACGCTAGCTACTTCGGACCTGCCCAGTTTGCTGAAGACCAAATGGGCAAATGAGATGGAGGGAGCTGAGAACATGACGTTAATGGACTTCACTGGTACTGGAAAGGTAGGCAGCAGGACCGGTACTGGGATCATGAGCCCCAGTCAGAATTAAAAAATTTAAAAAAATTTAAAAATTGATTTCAGAGAGGAAGGGAAAGGGAGAGAGATAGAAACATCAATGATGAGAGATAACCATTGATTGGCTGCCTCCTGCTGGGGATCGAGCCCACAACCGGGGCATGTGCCCTGACTGGAATCGCACCCGGGACCCTTCAGTCCACAGGCCTACGCTCTATCTACTGAGCCAAACCGGCTAGGGCCCAGTCAGAATTTGAGAATGACTCAGCCTATTTGTCGTGGATGATATATAGTGAGTATCTTAACAGACAAAACTTTTCTTTATTCACCAGCAGAATATTCCTTTCCATTATCTGAAGGGCAATTAACCCAAGTTTTGTCTGAATAGTTTCTGATCTATGAACTTCCCCCCAACCCACTGCCACTTCCCCAGCTCAGCTGCCATCACCTCCTGCCTGGTTGGCTGCAGTTCCCCCTTAACCGAGTTCCCTTCCTCTACTCCTGGATCACTCCCTCTCCACCTGGCAGGGTACCTAACCAGGACATTTGTTTTTCTGTGTAAGATTCGCAAGCAGCTTCCTACTGCTTCAAGGGGAAATCAGGGCTATTTAACCAGGCAGGCATGACCCCCTCTGGTTTCATACATGTGTGTCTCTCTATCATCACCTCTGGATCCTCCCAACTTAATACTCCAGCCCTCCTAGAGCTAAGCTCCTCTTGCTGGCTCACTTCTGGGTCAAAGTAGAGCTAAATTCACAGACTACGCTGTGTACAGTAGCCCCTGCTTATCCTCAGGATTCATTCCAAGGCGCCCAGGGAATGCCTAAAACCTCGAATGGTACCAAACCCTGTATATTCTAGTTTTTCTCTATTCAAACAAACCTATAACAAAGTTTAATTTATAAGGCACAGGAAGAGATGAACAAAAACCTCCACTAATAAAATAAACAATAGAACAATCTACTGCAATTAGAGTTCTGTAAACGTGGCCTCTCTCTCTCTCTGACAACTGGTCTGATAACTGAGACGCCTACTAAGTGACTGCCAGGCGAGGAGCACACACAGTGTGGATTTGCTGGGTGAATCAAAGCGAGACAGAGTGGACAACATGGGATGCCATCATTCTACCCAGAATGATGCACAAATTAAAACGTATGAATTAAGGGATTTTCCTTTTAATATTTTCCTACCTTAGTTGGCCACAGGTAACGGAGAAGGTGGAAAGGGAAACTGCCAATAGGGGGACTACTGTATCTGTAAGTTACCTACTTGAATGAATGGACTCACGTATTCAAAAGCCTTCGAGGGTCACAAAGGAACATAAACGAGTCCAGTGAGTGGTGTGATACAACGGGGAGTGGTGCGGACTGTGGCGGCCGGACAGTGCTCTGTGCAGGAAAGGAGAAGAGCCGCTCGGCCTTCGCCGGTTGCGCTCAGCAGGGATATGGGCCCAGGATTGCTGGACCTTCTGGCCTCTTGATAGAGTCCGGAAGTCTAGATTCTAATGTGAAATCTCGTCCTCGTTAAAATGTTGGTATTTCAAAAACATTAAGCAAACATTTTAAAACATTCTATTTATTAACATTATTTATTTTCATGCACAGTTAACTCAGCCTAGAAAAGCTGATGCTCCGTAAGGTGACCGCTTAATTTTTTAAAATGTCAATGTAGATTAAAAAAAAAAAAAAGAAGACACCCAAGTAGCTGTGAGCACATACAGCACCCAGATCTTAGTTTCTAGCACATTCTTCAACCAAGGGAGTCATGGCTCCTGGGAGAAGCGGCGGGGGCGGGGGCGAGGGCTGGGGCAGGACGTGCATGGGATGGCCTGGGACACCCTGCAGTGGGGGGACAGAGGGGGTGAGGCTCCCCGCCTGTCCTTGGCTGTGGGGTTCGCTGGGTATCTTGCTTCCGAAGAGCACAACATGGAAAGGGAGGCAGGAAGAGAGTGGAGAAGCCTGGTGACCACTATGCTGACCAGGTGATCAGGGTCAACGACATCAGTGACCAGTCATGTTCACGGCCTTGGCATGCATTTGATATCATGTGATGGAAATGTGGCCATCTTCCCAGAAACCATGAGAGAAACATGAAACAAACCCAAATTGAGGGACAGTTTACAAAATATCTGACAAGCACACCCCCAAATTGTCAAAGTCATCAGAAACAAGGGAAGTTCGAGAAAATGTCATTCATAGCTCAGAGAAGCCCACGGAGATGTGACAACTAAACTTAATGTGGCATCCCGGATGGAACTCAGGAATAGAAAAGGGGCACTGGGGGAATGTGGTGAAATCTGAACACGGTGCGGAGTTCAGTTAATAGTAATGTACTGAGGTTAGTTACTTAGTCATGAGGAATCCAATATAATAAAGAGATAATATGCAAATTGACCATCACACCCTCACAAGATGGCTGCCTATGACCAGGCCGGCAGGGGGGTTAGTGAGGAACTGCCAAACGATGGAACAAGCAGGCTGCATGGGGCGACCAGGCTGGCAGGGGGGTTAGTACGGGACAACCAAACAACTGAACAAGCAGGCTGTGTGGGGTGACCAGGCCAGCAGGGGGGCCATGAGGAGTGACCAGGCCGGCAGTTGGGGGCAACCAGGCCAGCAGAGAGGGCAGTTGGGGGTGATAAGGCCGGCGGTGGTGGGGGGGCAGTTAGGAGCGACCAGGCTGGCAGGGAGAGGGCAGTTCAGGGCAACCTGGCTGGCAGCAGGGGGCAGTTAGGGGCGACCAGGCTGGCAGGGGGCAGTTAGGAGTGACCAGGCATGCAGGCAGGTGAGCGATTAGAAGCCAGCAGCCCAGGATTGTGAGAGAGATCGGGCCTAAACTGACAGTCAGACATCCCCTGAGGGGTCCTGGGTTGAAGTGGGTGCAGGCTGGGCTGAGGGGACCCCTCCCCCGTGCACGAATTTCATGCACCAGACCTCTAGTATTATAAATGTAAATATGAATGTGATAGAAGATGTTGGGAACTGGGTATGGGAACTCTGTGTTATCTTTTCAACTTTTGGGTAAATCTAAAACTATTCTAAATAAAAAGTTTATTTATATTAAAAATAACCACTCTCTGGGCCAAAACTACTTGATCGGGTTCAGAGGCCATGGTTTGTGCCCTTTGGCTTATGCACTGACATTTCTGTGTTTGCTGATGGAACGCTCTGATCAGCTGACTACATCGTTTGCAGAGCCCCTTGTTAAAAAATTATTAAGTATTTCACAACGGTGACAGCAGAGTACTAACCAGGCACAGGCCCTTCTGAGGGCAGGTCCCTATGACCCTGCAGGCTCCACACCTGGGGAGCCGCAGTCTCTGATAGGCGGCACAGTCTGGTCAGAGTTGTCCACCGTGGAGTACCCTCCCTAGATAAAGCTCCCACCATGCTGTTTACTTGTTCATTCACCAATTTAAATAACTAGCAAACATATTTATTTTGGAATGTGCTAGACACGAGAGATTCAGCCATAAGCAAAGGAGTTAAACTGGCCTGATACATCGTAAGGTCACCTTACATGGAAGTGAACGTGGGCACTGAAAGTTGGCCCTAGGACTTCCGCCAGGTACTGACATCCCTGAGGTTCATCCCCTCACTCTCTGTATTGTCTCCTTTCCTCCCATCTCAACTGTAACACTACTTACTACAACGGGACTTCTGAAGACAGTAGATTTTAAAAATTCTAACATTAAATGTGTAAAAGCTTTATGAGACTCATTTTATAACATTTGCAAGTAAGTTTCAATAACATTGGCTCCTAAGAGAAACTTCACGTTTCCTGAGCATCTAAGGGCACCAGATATAAAATATCCTTCATTATCCTAAACCAACAAACCCAGGAGTTGTGTGTTTATTTGTGTGAGTGTGTGCGTTCCTGAGATCCCATTACACCCACAACCCCTCCTGCTTTGCAGATGAGAAATGGGAAGCAAACTGAGGCTGAGTCACTTGCCCAAGTGATACAGTGATAGATGGTGAGCTGAAATTTCAACCCAGATCCATCCCCCTCCAAGGCAAACATTTCTCTACCCTCTCCCCATCAAACATCAGGACAGTTCATTTAAAATTATTTTAAAAATTAACCTCATTTTCAAGAAAGTGGCTTTTAACACAGGCATAGCTCAGAGATGTTGCAGATTCAGTTCCAGACCACTCTAATAAAGTGAACATAGTGATACAGCGAGTCATAATTTTTTTTACTGGTGGAGGGTCTTGCCTTCAGTTTGTAAAAAAACCAACACCTGTCCCAGCTGGCATGGCTCAGTGGTTGACCTATGAACCAAGAGGTCATGGTTCAATTCCCGGTCAGGGCACATGCCCAGGTACCAGGCTTGATCCCCAGTGTGGGGTGTGCAGGGGCAGCCAATCAATGATTCTTTCTCATCATTGATGTTTCTATCTCTTTCTCCCTCTCCCTTCCTCTCTGAAATCAATGTATGTATATGTATACATATATGTATATATATGTATATCCTATCTAATAAAGAGGGAATATGCTAATTGACCATCACGCCCTCACAAAGATGGTGGCACCTACAGCCAATAAGAAGGGAATATGCTAATTGACTTCCACGCCCTCAAAGATGGCAGTGCCCACATCCACAAGATGGTGGCGCCCAGTCCCCTCAGCCCAGCCAGGGTGGCAGGCACATGGCATGGCTAGGCCCGCCCCCAGGCAGGTCCAGCTGCTCCGCGTGCCTGCCTCTGGAGTCCCCAGTTCCCTCAGCCCCCCAGTCACCCAGGGCTGGCCCAAGGCACAGGCAAGCCTCAGATGTTGGCTTCCCAGCTGCCCAGGGCTGGCCCAAGGTACAGGCAAGCCTCGGATGGTGGCTTCCCAGCCACCCAGGGCCACCCAAGGCTCAGGTAACCAGGGCCGGCCAAGGCTTGCTCTGCCGGCAGTGGAAGCAGCAGAGGTGTGATGGGGGCGTCGCCTTTCCCTGATTGCCAGGTTGCCTCCCACCCCTGAGGGCTCCCGGACTTTGAGAGGGGGTAGGCCGGGCTGAGGGACCCCCTTCCAGTGCATGAATTTTCATGCACTGGGCCTCTAGTGTGTATATATATATAACACCTGTAAAGTGCAATAAAGTCAAATGCAATATAAAGAGGTGTGCCTGTAGCTACTTTTAAAAATCCTCAACTGAAATAAATTAATGTGAGACCATTAGCCAATTTTAAGGTTTTCAATGAAGCATGACTTCTGAGGAGAAGAGTCTGAGAGTTTAGGACATTTTCTTTGGGAATTTGGTGGAGGTGGGTGGGGGGAGGAAGAGGAGTGAGAAGACACAGGTGGCTAAAGCAATTGCCTCTCAGGGACTCAGATTCTAAAGCAGGGGTGAGGGCTGCAGGCCGGCGTCTGCCAGCAGGCACGGTTTCTTCGGACTGCATAGTATTTTTGAAATGCTGCCAACATTTAGACATTGGGAGCTATAATTCAAAGATCAAGAATTCTGACTTCTCTTGGAAAAACTCGGAAGACCTGGCACAACTGGACCAAAATTCCCTCAGGGCAACAGCTAAGTGATGCCTGCTCCCTCTAACTGGGAGATGCTACACTCACCTGGGCAGCCCAATCATTTCATTCATTTGTTTTGCCAGCCTGGACCCTTTAAAGAAAACGTTGCGGGCGGTTATAAATTTGATTGCGGTAATGGTAGGCACTTCAAGGAGAAGATGCCACCCCAGAATGGTGCCCACACCATTGGAGCACCAAGAGGCTCCAATGGTGCCCACTCCAATGGTGCCCACACCATTGAAGATGCCACCTCAATGGAGCCCTGCCCCTGCTCCTCTAGGTTAAGCCACCAGTCCCAGCTGTGGTGGAAGCTGGTGGTTTTGTTCTATGAGGTGAGGCTTGGTTGCATAGAAAATACCTGTTGGAAAACCATGACGCTAGTAGCGCTACCCCTGAGTATGCAATGCTTTCAGATTCCTGCTTTCGTCTACGCCTCTGTGAGCATTGTAGTGGGACAGCCCTCTTCTTAGTGCTGCATTTGGCAACATGTGCAGAGGGCAGTACCTGCTTGTTTTCTGAAGGCAACCCCAGGGGGAGAGTGACAGAGAACTGGAGGGGTGCTGAGGCAATGGGCTCGGTGTTTTGCAGCACAGCGGCTTTCTCCCTGTCCTTTCTTTGTAACATGCATAGGCGGTCTTCAAGTTACACCAGCATGACTTCCTTACCACCTGCATGTGTGCAGTACACATGGGCATTGCTACTAGTACATCCCCGTTAGTGTGGCACATGTAGTCTATTCTACATGAACTCACTACATGGTGCCTTGGTGATGTCCCACAGAAGCCTGTGGGCCAGCCGTACTTCCTGCAGCCGAGAACAGAAGGCCCACCCACCCACTGCATGCATCCTGAGGCTCAGGAGCTCCAGGGACCAATTGCAGAGCTCATGTGCCTGCCAGCACCACCTCCCTAGGTTCCTACAAAGGTCCTCACTCTTCCTGGGCCCAGAGGCAGGAACACACTTTGGGATGGTAATTAGCAATTTTTAAATGCTTTCTCGTTCTCAGAAAAAGCTTCCAACCTATAAACCTATGGTTTGTATTTCAGACAGGTCGTTGGGAACATATATTATAAGACTAGATGACTGCCTAAATTCTTTTGATCTCATCATAAAAGAAATGGTTCAAAAAAATTAGAAAATGCTGTTAAGTATAAATACCATCATCACTCTCAATCCCACCAAGAAATAACCACTGACAATATTTTGGCGTGCTACCTTCTTTACTTTGCTTATACTAGTATATGTTGTATACCGTCTTTCAAAAGTAAGATTAGAATCACATGATACATTCAGTTTGTATCCTTCTCTTTGCACTTAACATAATATCATGAGTATTAAATATTCATTGAACAACAGTCATATATCCATAACACAGGTTTAAGAAGTACCAAGAGGAAATAATGATCTGATTGAGCATATCTTGGACAGTTAAGTTAGCCTCTGACAATTTTCCTTGGTTAGATTCTTAGGAGTGTGTTGAATCCCATGGTCAATATAAACAGTTGTGCACATTTTGCACTTTCCTTCACAGTAGGTTTGTTTTGTTTTTATAGAGAATATTAACATTTCCCTTAATCTTGAAATAAAACGAGTGGCCCTACTTACCCTGCAGTTGGTACTCCCTGGCCCACCACTGCGGCCTCGCAGTGGGAATGCCTCAGCTGGGGAGGCAGACATTGGACTTAAACTAAAGCTGTAAACAGCAATTAGGAGGCTTCCTTTGCATTTAGCAGAAGTTCTCAGCTCTGGCCGCACATTAGAATTATCTGGGGAGCATAAAAACAAAAGCCGGCCATGTCCCACACTAGAGGAACTGAATCTGAAATTCTCCAGATGATTTTAATATGTGGCCCTGGGTGGGGGCAGTGGTCTAAGCAGTGACTCTAAAGTGTGGTCCCCAGACCAGCAGTGCCTGCCTGTTGGGAACATGGTAGAAACGCAAACCCCCAACCCCCAGCCTAGCAGCACTGACCCTGAGGGCAGGGGATTCTGGGACTAGGGCCCCGCAGTCTGTGTTTTACCCGCCCTCCAGATAATCCTGGTCTGTGCTAACGTAAAGAGCACTGGCCTAAAATACTCCTTTGTGCATAATCCTAGCTCAAGGATTAGCCTGCTTAACCAAGCAGGGAGGCTGGTTGAAGATTCACAGAACCTGGCATCAGACAGATTCAAGTTTAAGACTCTTGTCTGCCACTGAATTAGCCTCTCTGAGGCTCAGTTATGCTAGCAGGATGTGGGGGTGACATGAATAGCACCTACCCTCATTGGGTTGTTATGAGGATTAAATGGGAAAAAAACACACGTATTTACCGACGTAGGCAGAGCTCGATAAATATTTGCTGTTATCATTATCTAACAGAGGTGCCATTATTATTGGTCAGATCAGGCAGGAAGCCAGGACAAGAGGAAAAAACCAACTGAGCTGGGGGCTTGAACATCCAGAACAGATGTTTGCTCCCTGCCTCTTCCCTCCTACAGGCTTGGATGTAGATTCCACCTGCTGCTGGCATGAACAGATGCGTGGCCCAGGATGGGAAAATAAATCATTCTCCCAGGAGCTGTCTTCAAACTGTGGAAGTGTTAGGGGCAGAAGTAGAATAGTGGAGACTAGCTATAGTTATAAAAAATACTAATCATGCTCTGTTAACCGTGATTGTTTTGTTCTGATTAAAGAAGGCACATTCTCACCTGGCTGGGGGCTGTGCCTGCGAGTTAACCTGGAAATGAGGTCCATCCTCCTTATCCGAGAACCACCTGTTATCATGGGAAGATGAACAACCTTGCTGACGGCCTTTGCAACCCCCCAGCCTGCATTGCCTGTAATCTGTAACCATTATACCCATTCTTATCCCTTTCGCCTACTTCCCCAGGTAATCATTGTCCTTCTACCCCATATAAACAGCTGGTTTATGGGGGATTGCACAGCAGATTTTCATGGATGACCTGCTAGCCAGAACCCAAGTACCGAGGTTGCTGAACCCAGGTCCAGTCTGACCCCATGGCTCTCCCAGACTGCAGGCATGATTGAAATAAACTGTCTCTGCTTAATTAATTGGCTCAGGTAGTAACAGGCAGCCCGGACCCATTGGTTGTCCGGTTTCAGGAGTGCTGCAAATATGACTAGAGACAGGGGCTTGGTCATCTGGATCTGAAAACTGCCGGGGGTGGGAGGCGGGGGAGCAGGGAGGGTTCTGGCTAGGAAATAAGAGACTACAAACAGGAGCCACAGAAGCAGCGGATGCTTGTTGAAACATGGGTTGCTGGGCTGCATGTTTGGGGGTGAGGGGTCCGAGGTTTGCACTTCTAATAAGCTCCCAGGTGATGCTGGCGCAGCTGGCCCGACCACACTTGCTATGCTAAATTGAAACTTCGTGAAACACTGAACTGTGACCTATAAAGGTTCAAGAAAGGAAGCAATGTTCTCCCAGATGCACACATTTCCTCTGTAAATTTTAAATCCCACATTTGCCTTAGAACAGGACTGGCCAACTTTACAGATGTGCTGATGGCCACCTTTTCATTTGAACCCCAGGTCCTGTGCAGAGGTGTGTGTGTGGGGGGGGGGGGGGCGGGCTGCGGCCCTCTGTCTGCTCTCCCAGGTGGCGGCGGCCCGGTGAGAAATCATTCCCAGTTGCACCACCTCCTTCTGTGGCAGGCAAAAGTTAGACATGAGCAGAGCCAGGACCGTGGGCCAGGTACAGAAGGTCACCAGGTGGAAAGCCAGGTGCCTAGCAAAGGACAATTGCAGGGTGGGACCTGGCCCCCAGGGTGAACTTTCCCCCTCTAGCATATCACTGGTGATGAAGTTTTCAACCCCTTTCCCTTTCCTCCTAGAGATAACATCTAGGCCTTGGTTGGTTGTATTTCAGCTCCAAGCCCGCAAATCAACAAAACCAGATCAGCGACCCCATGGCTGCACGGGACAATGACCCCCTGCCCTGGTGCTGACCAATCAATCAGTGGAGACCTAGACCCTAAAAGGGCACACCTGGAAAGTTGCTGAATATCCTATTAAATCTTCCCCTGGGACCCCTAAAGTCTTCACCCTTAAAACCCTTAGGATGGAGGATCCCGCAATCTCTCCTTCCCAGGAGCAGCCCACACCTGTCCCTTTTCCTCCCTGCCTCCTTCTCCCCCTGCAGGCAAGTTATCTTTACCTTCCTCACTCCCAAGTCCCAAGGGCCCTTCCTTTGCCTCTATAACTCGTTTCCTAAGCCCATTTCTCCTAGAATTACTTTTTCTACCTCTGCGATTTACCCCGTAAATGTTCCCTGATAGTTTGGGTCTCGGCTCTGAATTATTTCCTAGCCAGAACCCAAGTACCGAGGTTGCTGCACCCAGGTCCAGTCTGACCCCATGGGCCTAACACCCGGTGCGTTCCCGCCGCCTACAACACTTCCAAGGAGCGGATCCCTCTCAGTCACTTAGTGTCTACTGTTTGTATACAGTGCCATCGAATCCTTCCTGCAATCCTAGGAGGTAGTTATTACAGCAAAGTCCTCACTGAACATTGTGGATCAGTTCTTAGAATCTGCAACTTTAAAGGAAACTACATATAAGGAAACCATAGGATATCCTGGCTTACCATAGGATAACCGATATACAGAGATATGCCGTGAGAACGGAACTCTCGTTTACATCAATGTCTATGGTGAACCTGGTGGAAGTTGCGGTTTCTAAGAACCCATAAACAGCACCGGGTGAGGGCTTACTGTGCTTGTGTCTGGGTGTTACAGATGAAGGAACTGAAACTCAGAGAGACACATTCTCTGGAGACACGTGGTAATAAGGACCTTCAGAAATCAGATCTTGAAACCTCTGCATTTCCCTTTCTGACCTGTACAGTGGGAGAAGGGTCCTTGGTTCAGGACTAAAAGTGCCATGTGCATGGTTGGGTACGAAATAGGCACTGCTGGTATCGGGGTCTGACTGTGCCTGAGCCTGAGTGGGGTGGGCTGCGGTAATGGGGTGGACTCAGCATCTGGGCATGGGTGACAGAACCAGAGCCCATATTCCTCCACAGCCTGCCCTCGGGTGAGCTCTGGTCTTAGCACCAGGACAGACTGAGCAGGAGGGGCAGGTGGCCCTGACTCCATCCAGTTCTTTGCTCGCCACCCTGAAGGATGTGGCCAGGACGATGACATCTACCCCTAGTCCCAGGTCCAGAGGGACACCGCCAGGGACTGGTCCCCGAAGCATCAGAACCAGGGCAGCTTAGCTGAATGACGAGGGGATTGGGTGTGCCAGGCCTGTTTCCCTCTCACCTGCTGGCTCACTCTCTGGCTTTCTGCTCCACTCTCCCAGCCCTTGCAGCCCGATGCATTCCCTGACCCAGAACCCCACTGGGGACCATATGCATCTTTGTATTATATGACAGAGCAGGGGTGGGGTCTGCGTATGTGACTCCAGTGACCAGGGAAAAAGGAGGTCTTATCATGGAGGGAGGCCAGGAGAGGCCTGGGAAGATAGGGTTCCAATTCTGAAAGGCTGTCATTTGGAGGATGAAAATAGCAAGCCTCTGCCCAGGGCCCAGAGCTCACAAGCACTGCCACGGAATCCGAGCCCGTTTCCCTCTGACTTGAGCTTGTCCTCTTTCCTCTCCCTGTTCCGCCTCCTTGTAGCCAGAGGCAGCCCCTGCCTTCTTAGGCCCAGGTTCATGTTGCCAGTGTCCAAGGTGGGGGGCACTGCCTCAGGTGGTAGTGAGCTCCTCACGCAAGGAGGTGTCCAGGCAAGAGGCCACTTGCTAGTGTTGTTCGAGAGGGCATCCAAGCAAGAGAGGTGGTTCCACCACTGGCTGACATTACAATCACCTGCGTTGTATGTTAACCGGACAGATTCCCAGGCCTTGCTTCTAATCCCCTGGGGTCACAGGTACAGCTTGGGAACAGCTAATTTAAAATAACAATAATATCTTTATTGTTGAAAGTATTACAGATGTCCCTATTTCCCCCTTTGAAACCCCCACCCCCCACCCCATTCCCCCACCCTCCCCGACCCCAATCAGGCCTTCACCACACAGGGTTATGCATATTTGCATAAAAGCAATGTCAGGGATTCTAATGCAGCCTTTGGGAATCCCTGGGGTCTCCTTTAAGTCCGAGGTTCTATGACTATAGGGGTTCTGGTGTGAGACAGTGCCAACAGTGGGGTGTCACTGCTGGTGCTGACAGTGACAACAATACTAGCTAACTGTTGAGTTTTAACTCTGGGCCAGGACCAGCACACTACCTCCCTAAGCCTCACAACCACCTCGTGAGGCAGGTGCCACTGCCATTCCCATTTCACAGATGAGGAATGAGGCACAGGAAGATTAGTTCCCTGCCCCAGGGCACGCCACAAGGACTTCCAGGCGCCGGGCTGTGAGCCCAAGCCGCTGGCTGTGCATCCTCACTCCCAGCCATGAAGCAGGTGAAGGCCCCAGATGAGACCTGACCCAAGGCAGGTTCTGAATAAAACCCACCAGCAGTTCCCCTCCCAAA
The DNA here is from genome assembly GCF_027574615.1 of Eptesicus fuscus. Lineage (NCBI taxonomy): Eukaryota > Metazoa > Chordata > Mammalia > Chiroptera > Vespertilionidae > Eptesicus > Eptesicus fuscus. Next base: position 12,392,470 of record NC_072487.1, on the reverse strand, counting down.
TAACAAAAACTGCACAGCACGGGGAGCACCAAGAGAGGGGAACACACACCTCGAAGTGAGGGTAAGAACTGAAAAGCTGTAGAGCTCTCAGCTGTAAGTCAAGCCATCACTTCGGTCCAAATAAAATATCTGGGGTTTTTTAAATTCAAACTTTCAGTATGGCATGAAGTGCACCCAGGGAACTCCTCCTGCCATTTCTTCATTTAAAAACAAAACAAAACTTGCTCCTTAAAAATGGACTGTTCAAATACAATGGCATTGAATATATTGACACAATGGTTAAAACATTAACCCCGGTGAAACTCCTGATGTGCTAATTCAACAGAACCACCCATGCCTTTCTGGGAAAAGCTAGGTCACCCCTGTAAGGTGTGTCCAAATTTGCTACCACCAAGAGTGCAAATTTAGCACAGAGCCTTTCCCAGCCAAATGTGTTCTTACTGAGCAGCTCTCAAAGTCTGAGGAGGACCGAGTACAGAAAAAGAGATCTCTGTACTGAGTGCTGAAATCCCTGGGCACTTTTCCTGCTGAGCTAACTTCTCATTAAAGTTGGAGGGCGCCCTAACTGGTTTGGCTCAGTGGATAGCGCGTCGGCCTGCGGACTCAAGGGTCCCAGGTTCGGTTCCAGTCAAGGGCATGTGCCTTGGTTGCGGGCACATCCCCAGTGTGGGGTGTGCAGGAGGCAGCTGATTGATGTTTCTCTCTCATCAATGTTTCTGGCTCTCTATCCCTCTCCCTTCCTCTCTGTAAAAAAAAAAATCAATAAAATATATTTAAAAATAATAATAAAGTTGGGGGGCAAAGTGGTGGAGAGGCAGAGGAGGTCCCGCCCCCCAACACTGCCAATCACCCTTGTTCTTGCGTCCAACCCAGGGCTATTAAGCTATTCTTGCTATTTAGTGGTCCTCTCTCTCTCTCAAATTTGCTAGCCCCTTGTGAAACTGGTTAAAACAGAGAGAGCTGGAATAGCCTGAATGGGATCGACCAGTCAGAGATGACTGGGTTTTTGTGCTGCCTACGGAAGCTCAGTTTAACCTGGGAGAGGGAAGAAGCAGAGCCAGTGTCTCCTTGTAGACTCCAAAATCACCTGGGGATGCCAGTTCATGACCTCATGACCTCTCACCAGTTATTTCCATGCCCTGACTCCCTCTTCCCACCCAGAAGCTGGAAAGTATGTACATTGTTCAGAAGATCAAGGCCTACCGTTCCCCAAGCCCCAACCCCCCATATGCTCATGCCTTGGGGCAGAGAAAACCACCTAATAAGTCAAGCACATTGTGAGTGCCTTCATGCTGACTCATACAAATGGCTCCAGTGGCTCCTACCTGGGCTGAGAAAAGATCAGACCAAGAATTCCCTGGACCTTGCCCTCCCAGACACAATAACAATGTGATTAAGTGTGAATTCGTAGAGGTAGCTGGTTCTCCAGGTGCCAGGAGACAGGGGATGCTCAGGGGCCAGTCCCAGTGCTATTCACCCATAACGGAGCTGGCAGGACTGCTTCCTGAAGTTCCAGGGGCTGAACTCACCAGCACCCCACAGCCCTTTTCAAAGCTCTGCAGCAACATCATGGACTTGCAGGGCTTGGTGCTATGTGGTCTTTATGTGTTAAACATGCAAACAATTAAACAAAAACTTATTAAGCAAGAAAGTACAGGGGAGGGAAGAATCTATAATAATAAAAGCATAATATGCTAATTAGACTGGACGTCCTTCCAGATGAAGCCGGGGCTGCCCGGGTCCCTGCCAGAAGCCGGAGGGAAGCCCGGGTCCTGGGTGCCAGAGGGAAGCCAGTGCCAGCAGCTGGGGGAAGGAAGGCCTACTTTTGCACGAATTTCGTGCATCAGGCCTCTCGTACAGTGAATAAGATACTAAGCGATAACAGATGAAAGAGGGAACAGATGTGAGAGAGAAGAAAATGTTCATCGGGATACACCGACTGCGTGCCAGGCGCTATTCAGGTACCTCCCGGAAAGGCAGGAAGGTGAGGGAGAAGGGAGTGGATCTGGGACCAGCCTGCCGAGCTTACATCCTGGTACACGGTCACTTGGACGAGTTACGTGACTGCTCGGTGCCGCCATCTGAGCTCGTAAAAGAACCTCACCCACAGGACGTCAGGAGGATAAAACAATTTCTATGCGTTGGCTCTCACAGCAGAGCTCAGTACACAGGAAGTGGCCAGAGGAACGTGCCACTATTCACGGGGTTTCTTGTTTAACCTCTCTGTCTCGCTTTTATCTTTATGAGGTGGGTAGGGCCCAAGCTTTCTAAAAACCAGGTCACAAGGGCAGTAAGTGGAGGTTTGGGAGTTCAACCTCAGGCTCAAATGATTCCAAGACCGCAGGGACCCAGGAGGGTTTCAGGAGAGAGGCCCAGGCTACCTGTCAAAGGGCCTGACAGAGGGGCTGTGGGTGGCTCCTGACTCGAGTCTAGAAGGGCGAACAGGTTGTTTAATGTGGATGTGAGTGTGGAAGCAGAGTATTTTCCTTCCAAATTAGAACAGAGCAACTCTATGAAACTGAGCCGGTGCCTTGAAAGAAGGCCTGGGTAATATGCACACCTACCAGCAGCCCTGCTCAGTGCGAGGCGGCTGCTTTCTCCTCTTGTGATTTATCCGGTATTCCACCCAGCACAGGGGCCTCTCACACACACTTCGATCCCCCTTACTCACTACTCTGTGCCGGGAAGAGGTTACTTTCACAGGTATTGTCTAGCATGCCCCAGAGTTGGCTCCCATGTGGCTAGATGTTACTTAAAAATTTTTTAAGGGCATCAGAGTTAAGTAAAATGCTGTTTATTCTAGCCCTTCCCAAGAAATTTCCTAGTGTGTCTAAGCATAATAAAAAAGGCGGCGAGGAATTCTACAATAAAGAAAGCGTGTACTTTTAATGCAATGGTTTCTAACCCTACTCGGTCACAGAGCCTTTTCTATATAAACTAGAGGCCCGGTGCACAAAATTTGTGCACGGGTAGGGTTCGTAGGCCTGGCCAGCGATCAGGGTTGATCAGGGCCTTCCTTCCCCCGGCTGCTGGCCGGGGTGTTCCTTCTGCGCCGCCCCCTGTGCTCTGCGCCGCCCCCTGGTGGTCAGTGCACATCATAGCGAGTGGTCGAACTCCTGAGGGGACAATTTGCATATTAGCCTTTTATTATATAGGATAGAAACTTGGGGGAATGTTGAAGTTCCCCGATCCAATTTGACTTCCCTGCAAGCAAGGGATGACTACTTTGCAGGTGAGAAAACAGAAGGTGGAGAAGCCACCTCGAGATGCCCAACTCTGCCTCCAAAATAACTCTCCATTCCCAAAACCCTGCGCTGTAACAGCCACCAGGACTGTCTTTTGCTTTTCATTTAAAAAAATATATTTTATTGATTTTTTACAGAGAGGAAGGGAGAGGGATAGAGTTAGAAACATGGATGAAAGAGAAACATTGATCAGCTGCCTCCTGCACACCCCCTACTGGGGATGTGCCCGCAACCAAGGTACATGCCCTCGACCGGAATTGACCTTGGGACCCTTGAGTCTGCAGGCGGACACTCTATCCACTGAGTCAAACCAGTTAGGGCTGCTTTTCATTTTTAAAAGTTGTAGGCAAAACTAAGTATTAGTAGAATTTAGTGACTTGGCCCAAATCACAGAGCTGCTTAGGAGAGGGACAGGGCCAGGGCCTCCGTTTACTAACTTGAAAGTCTGTAACAAGCTGGGATCCCCTGTCATGAATGGTGTAAGTGCGCACCTGCCGGACCCGAGAAAGGGCCAGCGCCGACCTCCGACGGCATTTTAGGGTTGGCTCCACTCACCTTGCCAACTGGCTGGCACACACCTCACTGGACCCATGAAAACAAATCTGGTCATTTGGCAAATAAACTCATTCTCATTAACGCCCTCGTTGGGCAGGCGCTCTTCCAAAGGAAACAATAGTGGAGGCGGACGTGCATCAGGGCTGGACACATCCGCTGCAACACTCCCTCCATCAACACCTCCCTCCAGCGTTTCCCTGAGGCCTGCCAAGGGCCTGAGCAGCCTCCCCCAACCCCACGCCACCCGCCGATCTGTCTTCCTAGCCACACGGTGCCAGCCTGTGCCTGGGGAGGGGAGCTTGGGGGAGGGAGAGAAAGTAAGCCTGGTCCTGGGCCAGCAGCGCCCAGCCTCCAGCTCCCCCGCCAGGAACCCACATCATGTCAGGGGACGCGGGATGAGCACCTGGACACCACTAAGGGGTAGAGGCGGGCATCTTGCCTAGAAATGAGCATCAAACCCAAACCGTTTATGCTGCCTAGTCCTTCGGCAGGGCGGGAAGCAGGATGGCAAGAGGAAGCTGGAGAAAAAGGAGAGGCGGGAGAATGCTTCCCGCAAGTGTTTTCTAGCCGAGTTTCCCCCATGGTGTTTACATATTCGCCTGAATTCATAAAACATACTGTGTTTTAGAAACAGATGATTTTTTGCCAATTCATGTCACTCGGTTGGAAGTGCCCTCAGCACTTCGGTGTCCGGCCCTGCTGGGCAGCGAGACAGTGGCGCGGTGATGAAGAAGGCGGGCAGGGCTGGGCGAAGGTTTGAAAACTGCTTCTGCAGGTGACAGGGGTGCCTGAGGGGCCGTGAGGGGCTGGGGTGTGAGAGGCTGAGAGCGAGGGGTGCTCTCCTGCCCTCTCTCCGTACTCCCTCGCCTCCCCCTCAAGCAGGTCTGCTCTGATCTGTCCTGTTTCCTGGTGGTGGGAGCTGCTGGGAGGCTTCCTTTCTTGATGTTTCTAAATCCCGGGGGAATGTTGGCGGGTGCTTCCTGCGGGACTGGTGGGGGAGCACGGCTGTTCCTAAGCCTGCGAAGCAGATGCCACTATTGATTGCCCTAATGGTTCCGGCGGAGGACACACACTTACACTTAATTGTTTGCTGACAGCTTCTGCGCACAGAGCGGAGCGCGGCCCGGCCTGGCACAGCCGCAGGCGTCACGTGCTCCCTTTGACAGTTTGTATGGCAGCTGCTGGGACAAGCCCTGGAGCGCCTGGAGCTTGGGATGCTTCTGGTGCCAACCATTACGGCGACGGGTGCCTCCGGGCACGGGAATGAAGCAGGTTCTCAGACATTTTCTCCCACAGACATGTCTAGGTCTAGGGTGGCTCTAACCTAAGGTGACCAGATCGTCCCACTTTTGGCGGGACAGTCCCGATTTTTAACAATTTGCGACGTGGTACAAATTGTTAAAAAGCGGGACTGTCCCGCCAAAAGCGGGACGATCTGGTCACCTTACTCTAACCTCGCCAACCCTGGCCACCGGGAACGCAGTACAGACATGCCCAAGAGCCCGGTCAGCCCAGCCTGCCGCTGCCTTTGCTTTGGTGGGTGGAGCTCCCAGGTGGAGGCAGCCCATGGGAGACACCGGGTGCCCAAGAATGAGTGGGAAGTTCAAGTCCTGGCCCCACCCCTGCCACACTTGTGGCCTGGGAAGTCGACACCTCTCTCAAAGCCTGTATTTTCTCATCTATACATCAGAGGGCAGTGAAGGGGTTACATTATGGATGTAAGGTGACAAACACATTAGATAAGTGCCTGATGTATCTTAGCCATTTTTAGTATTATCGTCGTTGACACATTATCCGAGAGGAGCGACTCAGCAAAGCCCAGGGAAATGTCCCATCACAGCAATGACCCATCAGATGGTCTGGAGCTGGGAGTGAGGCTCATTAAAACAAAAATCAAAAGCAGATTGAAGGAACTGCTGTGTTGATGGCTATTTTCTATCTTCTCAAGAATATCATGAAAAAAAATGTTTTTCAGAAGTTAGAATGCATAAATGCAAGAAACTTCTCTCCTTAGAGAAATCCCCTGGATAGAAGCTCTTTTAAAAGAAATTTCAAAATCTATGAATGTAAAAACGGGGTCAGGTGTAGCCCTCTATCTGCTGTCATCACATTCTTGATGGCCCTTAAGGCCCAGCCAGACTGAGTTTCACTTGTATTTTATTAGCTACAGGAATTGCATTTCAAAACAGGTTCTGAAGAAAAATGTCATGAGCTTATCTTTCCGGGGGCCCAGGCAGCAATCCGAGAATCAGCTCAGGACTCGTGTTACACTCCTCATCCCAACACATTCCCCTCTGCAATCTGCTGGTGGCAGGGGGTTTGGGGAAGAGTGTGAGTGTTCACCCACTAAACCCCGTGACTCCGCACACCTGTAACTTCACGGCTGCCTGCAGCTGCACAGCCGTGTAAATGTTTGTGTTGGCGTCTCCGTGCCATCTGGAAGTGGCAGCTAATGTGGCAGCGCTGCTCTGGGCACCAAAAATAAAGTTACAAGCCTGTAAAAGCGCATCCCTGAGACTTAAAATCTGTGACCTAAGTGTGTGTTTGCCAAAAAAAAAAAAAAGTGAAACTAGATGCCTCCTTTAAACAGAAGGAAAGGGGAGGAGTGGATAAATGAATGACTGCATACAATATTTCTCATCAGTGGGAATCGAAATTTCTAAAAGACTTATGCGTGTGGCGATTTCCTTACTGTAGAGGTTTTGTAAATGTATAAGCATGATTAAGGATTGAAGGTGATGCATCTTAGCAGGCAGATAAATTTATACCCACTTGCCCCATTCTCCCATCAGATACCCCCTCCTTTGGAAGTAGTAAAGCTATGAGGATGGACTGTGGGGCGGTGGGGGGACTAGAGGGAGGCAGATTGCCTGGGTCTGAACCCAGCTGTTATTTAACTATCTGTGTGAGCTTGGGTAAATCTCTACAGCTCAGTTTCCTCATCTGTAAAATGGGGCTGATAATAATACTACCAACATTATAGCGTGGCTGTAATATTTTTGAAATACTTAGATGTGTATATGGCACATTTCTATATAAATGCTAGCAGTTGACATTTTATTATTAATTATTATCCTATATAATAAAAGCCTAATAGGCAAATCGACTGAACAGCGAAACAAATGGTGGAACAACCGATTGCTATGACTCACACTGACCACCAGGGGTCAGACATTCAATGCAGGAGCTGCCCCCAGCCCACAGGCCCCAGGCCAGCCAAGGCGGGTGCCAGTGGTGGGTGGGGAGGGGGAGCCCAGATTACCCTGTCGGTTGTCCCACAGAGAGAGGTGACCAGTGGTGGTGGGGGGGGGGGGGGGGGAGGGGGGGAGACAGTGAGCAGCCGGCACCAGGCCAGCCTAGGTGGGTACCAGCCAGCGGGGGCTGCCCGATTGCCCCGTCCATTGCCCCACAGATCGGCCCTGATTGCCAGCCAGGCCTAGGGACCCTACCCATGCACGAATTTCGTGCATCAGGCCTCTAGTTATTAATATTATTAATCCTGATTGTCATCAGATTCTCCCATTGTTCCTCCTGCAGGAGGAAGTGCCCCAAAGTTCCCTGCATCAAAAACAACAGTGTAACCTCGCAGGAACTTCATTTCTTTACTCTGACCCTCTCTGTTTTCTCATCCAGCCCCCTGACTCACCTGCCTCCTTCTCCCTGGCATGTCCACACCCCTAATCGATAAGCCCTCAGGACAATGAGGCCTGGTCAGCATTAAACACTCTTAGAAACCAAGCCTTAGGCCCGTGGACCACAGAGACAGCGTTTCAATCAAACTAAAGATAACATCTAGGCCTCAGTTGTGTTTCATCTCCAGGCCCAGAAAAGTGGTGAAACCAGACAAAGTGACATCATAGCTGACGCCAGGACCCGATGCACTCACTGCTCAACTACCCCCTTCCTTAGTGCCCACCCATCAGTAGAGACCACGACCCTGACCATGACCCTAACTCAGTCCCCTATATAACCTATCTCCTAGAAACCGCCGGGGAGCCAGGTCTTGAGTATTAGCTCACCTGTGACTCCGGGGTGGGTCACTTCCTACAAATAAACGTTCTTTGCTGCAAGCGCCTGGTCCTGTCTTCCTGAGCGTTGACGTGCGCAGGCAAACTCAGCCCTCAGTCTGGTCACAACAGGAGCCCTTTAAGGGCATCTCCATTGGCCTGTACTAACATTTCAGACTGTTTGACAGGCACCTTGAAAGACAGGAAGTTCTGAGCGGCTGGGATTAAACACAGGTCTATTAAATGGGGAATGCAGTTTGTCTATGGCAAGGGGGCCGACAAGGGGATTAACATGTAGGGCAGTGCTTCTCGGCTGGAGGTGACTTCGCTGGGGGACATCTGGCAATGTCTGGAGACACTTCTGGTTGCCATGAATGGGAGGAGCAGGTGCTGCTGGCATCTGGTAGGTGGAGGCCAGAGATGCTGAGGACAGGCCCCTTCTCCGCCTCCCCCTCGCAAAGCATTATCCCACCCACATGTCAATAGCGTCAAGGTTTAGAAACCCTGGTTAGGGTGGATCTTGGGCAGAAAGCACCCTGGTCCCACAGGAGCATCCAGAGAGATTGCATCCGGTGTTAACCTCCAGCTACCCAGGAGCTAGGCTAGTTTTCAAAGGTGCCCGACCTACTTACAATGATTGACAGCAGAAGCCACTCCTGCAGTGCAGAGGAGATCTGTTACCAGATTCCTGGTTCTCAGAGAGAGGAGACTGAGATGCTGGCCTCGTCCCCAAGCACCCTGGTAGTTTCCCTTACAGCAATGCCTAGGCGGCTGTTGCTTTAAATATTTTTAGTTTCATGCATTGAAGCATTGTACTTGTGAGGTTCCAAGCACTCCGCGATGGTTCTTTAAATTTAACATGTCTAAAACATGCTCAATGAATTCTTTTCCTCTCTTTCCAAAACATGCTCCTGCCCCAATCTTCCCCCTCTCAGTGAATGCCTTGTCCATATTCTCTGTTCCTCAAGCCAGAAGCCCAGGCAGCATCCCCCACTTCTCCTTTTCTCAGGAGCGGGATGTTGCTTCCACCTCCTTAAATACGTCCTGAATGCTTCTCTCTACTGCCACCAGCCTTGCCTGACCGCTGTGGATAGCTTCCGTAATGGACTTTTCAGTCTTGACAATTTCTAATTAATTCTCGGCACAATGCTCTGAGTCATTATGGCAAAAATAGTAATTAAAGGCTATGACTCTTGACATCCTTTGATGGCTTCCCACTAATGCTTCACATAAAATTCAAACCCCTCACCATGGCCTGACATAGCCTTATAGTAGGGGTTCTCAAAGAGTGGTCCCCAGACCAGCATAATCGGCACCGGCTGGAACTTGTGTAGAAATGCAAGTTCCCAGGCCCTGCCCCACCCCAGACCTACCCGGTCAGAAACTCAGGAGTGGGGCCCAGTGCCCTGGGTTTTCACGCGCTCTCCGTTGTGACGCGTGCTGGGGCTTGGGAACCACTGCTTTAGTGAGCTGGCTCCTGCCTACCTCTCCCTCCTCTTGCTCTGCTCTCCTCCTTTCCGATCACACTCCAGCCAACGGGGCTTCTTTCCACTTCCTTGAACTGCCAAGGTCTTTCCTAGTCAGATCTGACACAGGCTGCCCCAGCTGCCAGGATATGGTTCCTGTCTCTGTCCTCATACTCAGGTCCTGGCCTCTGACCACTCTTTCTAATGTAGGCTTCGGCCTCTGTCTTTAATTCTCTGTGGCTACAATCTGTTGATACATAGCACTCCCCATCACCAGTTGCTTTCTCTCTCTATTTTCTGGATTACTTGCTATTATCGGGCTCCTCTATTAGTCTGTAACCTCGACAAGGCCAGGGCCATGTCTGCTTTGTTTGTTAATGTGTACACAATGGATACAACAGTGCATGGTACATAGATGATCAATACAGTAAGCGCATGAATACACCCTTGAGGTCCTTCAGGTAGAGTACAGGAAAAGAAAATATGTGGGATACTGCTCCCCACTTCAGCATTTGAATGAGGCAGACATAACTAGTTGATCACCAGTGTTTCCCCTAATGCCTAGATATGCCCTCTGAATATGTCATGATCATTCACCCCAAGTATACACACACACACACACACACACACACACTTGTTACTTGCAATGGAAGTGAGACAAGTACATCAGTTTTCTAAATAATATTTTAAGAATAATTTAATTGATAATATCATTTGTGTACCAGAAATATGCTAACATTTCATAAGCATTCTCCTATTTCACAGTCCTGTGATCCCTATAGGGAAGATATAATCATTGTTCCCACTTACAGATTCAAAACGGAACTGGAAGATGATGTCATCTGCGCAGGTTCCCACAGTAAGTGGCAAAGAGAGGATCTAAGTCATGATGGTCTGATTGCAGCACCTGAACTCACTGCTGAACCCTTTCACTGTGGTCAGAATAACACGCTATACAGGCCATCCGTGAGATGGACCGTGGGGCGCCTCACACAGGCAAAGGTGTCAGGGAATCCCAACAGAGTTCTGAGGCAGGAGCGAGTCAAAGGCGAGGGAAGCAAAGGGTGGGAAGCAAAGGCATGAACCCTCTACCCACACCTACTCCTTTATTAAAAGAGGTCACAGTGGGGAAGAGGAGAACTTTGGTAAAACGTGCTCGATTCCTGGGCTGTTTGGCTGAGCACATTCTATTCAGAGGTGCTGCCGCCTACCCTTTCACCCCAGGAAAGTCTTCTTTTTGAATATGGGCAGCATATCTGACCTCCGCAAAGGTCACCTGTATAAGTGAATCCTGGGGTGTGGGCAGTGCTGAAAAGGTCTCCTGGGAAGGAGACAGCTTTTCAAGCCGCCCGGGTGTCCCAGCTAAGGGATTCATCTCTCCTGAGCCAATAATCCTTCCGTGCAACGAGTTCTGTTATTGTTGGAAGAATGCTGTTCATGTGAAAAATGTGATGGCAGAAAATGTTTGGAAACCATAAATCATTAAAGTATTTTAATAAAAGTCAGTGTTTACACTAAATATCCTCACTGAGTAGGATCCAAAAAAGAAAGAATTCTCAGTTGATTTGCACCAGAGGGAAGTCTGCATGGCGGTGGAATTGATAGCACAGCCTTCGCTTCCATGGCAACTGACTGATGTCACGCACAGGACGAAGACCTTCCCGGTGGGCCCAGGGTTCAGCTTGGAAGTATGATATGTTTAGTGAAGCCAAAGTGATTTCAAATGTAGGCAATATTTTAAAGATTAATTTTACTTAACTTGATTTCGTAAGGAAGTGATTAAAGCAAATCAGGAGATCCTTTCCAATGTCCTAACCAGAAATGGATGCAGAAATCTCATATAATTCACAAATTGACCTTGACACTTTGCCATGACTCTATGGAAAGATAAAAGAATCTTGATGCGGGGAAGAGACCATTCATATGGGGCCCACCACCTTTGAGTGAGGGTTCCCAGATGAGCAGCATCAGTATCCTCTCAAAGAGGCCCCAAGAACTCAAATTTGGGTACCGCCCAGAACTACTGAATCAGTCTCTGAAGGCAGGACTCTCGAATCTGAAATTTTAATGTTTCCCAGAGAACTCTTAACTAGAATCATTTTTGGTAGAATGTGGACAACTTAGGAAACATTCCTTCATCCTATCTGGGAGCAGGTAAGTCTTGAACGTCATTACATCTCCATGAGAAATACCAGCCGCAATCACATACTCGGCCCCTCGACTCTGAGGAGCATCACAGAGAGCAAACAAGGGCACGTAAGACATGTGCATGTACTCTGAGGGAAGCAAAAGAGTGTCACATAGTAGGACTGGACTTCTGGATTTCAAAATCCAGCAAAATTTTAAGAATCGGGCAAACAGATGACCCTAAGTTGTCTCCTTTATGTTACCAATAAGGACAATTAAAAATGCCTCATCAATTCTCACTATCATTTCATAAAAGAAAGGGCATTTAAAATACCAAAAGAAAGAAATAAGAAGGAAAAAATAAAGCTCAGAATAAAGGACAGCCCTTCACATGGAACAAATTGAAGGGTATGTATGAGGCATGTGTTGCCATGTCCTTATTTCCCTCATTCTGTCGCAGGCAGCACCAACTCCCGCACTGACATCTGGGAGCCCTCAGGCAGTAGAGAGACCAGGGTTTCATGAAGACAAAAGCCAATTATAAGCTCTGCCTCTGTGAACTGCGTGATTTGGCCAACGCTAACATGAGGTATTCACCCCAGTTTGCTTATCGATAAAGTAAGGATAATTGTCATTGCGGCCATCAATGATCTAACATGAATTGATCAACTGTCTCATAGAGGGGCTTACAGATGCCCTCCTGCCCTGGTGTCCTCTTCTCAATGGCTGTGCCATCTACTAAGACTCTTGTTGGATGTGAGACAAAGACTAGAGATAAAAAGGAGGAGGAAAGGGCTGGTTAACCAACTGTTCCCAGATGTTTTTTTAAAGCTTTTCTTGCTTTGGGTTCTGATGGAGTTTCATATTAGAAACCTTTGGTACCTGGCTGTTACCAGCTATCTGAAATGTGTTCTCTGCCTTGTTTGTCACAAAAAGCTAGGGGTACAAGTAAATGCCTGCCACCTGTGTTTAAAATACCTTTTTGCTTTTTTCTGTTACACCTACTTATGAGTAAATTATTCCTCCAAAGTAAGAATAGTCCAGGTGATTATTTGTAAATGGTGCAGAAATGTGTATGTGTGGAGAGAGGGAGGAAGGAGTTGTGTAAAATGATAGAGAGAGGCTCACAGATAAATTCTGTTCTGCAAACAAATATTTTTATACAAAGAATTTAATAAAAGGACTTCAGAGCTAACACTTTTTGGAGTGCTTGCTTATGTGTCAGCATTCCGCTAAGCACGCTACAAGCATCGTCACATTTTAGCACCCGCAATCCCCTACGGTTGTCATCCCCACTTTCATATGAGGAGACCAAGGCTTACGTGGACACCTGCCCAGCGTCACCAGATGGCGAATGGCAGAGGCAGAATGTGACTCTAGGTCTGGAAATGCAGGACCTAAACCCCAGACTACCTCGCTAAACCCCCTTTCTAAGTCACAAAAAATACAGAGAGCAGAGAGCGTGTTTAATGTTTATAAACCGGAAAGAAGAGCTGTTTTCTCTTCTTTTCTTCTTAGAAGGCAGTTGGCCACTTTGGCTTATGTTTACCTTCGTGAAGGTAGAAAAAAAAAAAAGAGCTTTTGGAATAACTCATCCAGCAACCCCTAGAGCATCAATGTCTGGCTTCCCGGGGCCGGGCCTCGCATCTGAGGCTCTCTCAGCACGAGTTGGTCATTGTATTTCCTAAAGGGATGGCCCCCTTTCTCCCAGAAGTAGTCACTCCGGCCCCACTGACTGCACAGAAAGTGGTGGCCAAGGGTCTGTCATCCAGCCTCCTCCAAGGCAACGCGGGGAATGTTCCTTTGGAAACAGCTCTAAATCTGTCACGTTAGGCAGCTTGCTAAGACTCACTTTATTAGCTAGCACCAAGAGCTAATAAAACATGTCAGGAAGTCTCTGTAAGCTGTAAAAACATTTCCAAAGGTCACTGCCGACACTCCGGACTTCAATGACTTCTTAAAGGAAAAGAAAACAGAGGCAGAGGCCCAGCGTTCCCAAAGCAGTGGCCGCAGATGGGCGGGAAGGCTGACGCCCCACACCGCACCGGCCGCGAGATAACTTCTGCCCGGAGCGTGAAGGAAAGGCCCAACGGCCACGAAAGGGCAGTGGGGAAGGTGGCAAGGAAGGAAAGCAGGAGGCCGGGCCTGGGCTCACATGCGGTACTCTGTCCCTTGGCTATTTAGGTTTGAGGTTTGGTGTCGGGGGAAACCAGTCACACCTGCAATAGACTCCTTACAAACAATGGCACTGGTAGCAGAGAAGTGATTCATTTCAGATTAACCATAGCACATTGGGCATTCTTCTTAATACATGAGTTTTTTTTCTATTATACAAGTAAGCATACTTTTAAAAAATATGTTTCTATTGAGTTCAGAGAGAGGAAGGGAGAGAGAGATAGAAACATCAATGATGAGAGAGACTCATCAATCAGCTGCCTCCTGCACGCCCCACGCTGGGGATGGAGCCCACAAGCCGGGCATGTGCCCTGCTTGGGAATGGAACTGATGGACCTCTTGGTGCATGGAATAATGCTCAACCAACTGAGCCACACCGCCGGGCAAGCATACTTTTTAATAATAGTAATAAAATATATTTTAAAGGGGGGAGGAATGATCATGTCACCTTAAAAGCCGGGAACACAGTTTCATGTTTCGAGAGCCAGGCGTTGACATTTGGGATGTTTCAATACAAGCGTCGGAGAGCCAGTGATTCTGCTAGACTGGAAATAATAATCATTGAGATTTCCATTCACAGCTGATAGAGAGGCCCAGAAGAGACAACATATTTTTATCCTGGTGTCGGATAAAAATTTTAGACATGAAAGCTGAACTTTGGGGTGGGGTGGGGGGGTGCAGGGCTGGGGGGTCATCTGCAGAGTCAGCCAGTCAGAATGTCATCTTGTAGAAGCTCAGCGTGATAAGTTGGTCTGCCCCAGACGGAGAGCGGCAAGTTCTGCCCTGCTTTGCAGCGGCTGCGGGCTGCTCTGTGCACAGCTTGTCCGGGGCTGTCCTGAATAATTTACTGCAGCCTCCAATAGGGAGCGGACGTGAATCAGTTCCCTAAACATGACGGTGCTCGGTGAACTGCAATAACCGGAGATACCACAGGGCTGAGCTGCTCCTTCCCTTTTTCTTAGTCTGTTTTATTTCTCCTCTTCTATTTCCTAAGAAAGACAACACAGCAGCAAAAAGGGCCTAGACCTGGAAGCCCCTGGGGGCTGAGCCCCTGCTGTGCCTTGCCTGCCTCCTAGCTACAGGTTACTGCTCCGCTCCCCCTCTCTGTGGCACCTACATGATAGAGATAACAACAGGACTAGCCTCAAAGGACACGTGGGGGATTAAATGCGATAGGCTTTTTTTTAAAATACACCTTTTATTGTTGATAGTATTACAGATATCTCCCTTTTTCTCCTCCTTTACCCCCATCACTCCAGCCCTTAACACCCACCCACCCCCGCCATTTCTTCACTACCCTATTGCCCGTGCCCATGGGCTATGCCCATCTATAATAATAAAAGCATAATATACAAATCTACCGAATGGTCGAACAGTGAAATGACCTTCCGGACCACCTTCCAGACAAAGCCGGGGCTGTGAGGGCCGAGGCAGCCAGGGCTGCGAAGGCCTACTCTTGCACAAATTTCATGCATTGGGCCTCTAGTAAGCATATAAGTTCTTTGGTTTATCTTTTCTCATCTCCCCAACCCCACATCGAGATATGTCAGTCGGTTCCGTATCTCTATGCTTTGGGTCTTATTTTGTTGGTCAATTCATTTTATTCATTAGATTCCACAAATAAGTAAGATCATGTAATATTTGTCTTTCTCAGATTGGCTTATTTCAATTAGCATAATATTTTCCAAGTCCATCTATGCTATCCCAAAGGGTAAGAGATGCCTCTTTTTTTACAGCTGCATGTTAAAAAAAATAAAAAAAAAAAAAAATATATATATATATATATATATATATATATATATATATATCCTATCTAATAATCCTATCTAATAATAGACAAAAATGCAAATTGACCATACCTCCGACACACCCACAAGCCACGCCCACCGTCCAGTCAGAGCGAATATGCAAATTAACCCAAACCAAGATGGCTACAGCCACAGAGAGCAAGGTTTCCTAGGTAACAGAGGAAGCCAAGCTTTCTGCCTGTCCTTTCCAGGCCTAAGCCTCCACTCAAGCTACAAAGTTTCAATTATAGAAGGTAAACAAATTCAAACAAATGGTGGCAGAATGGAGCTTGAGAGAGCAGGCCAGGGTTGCCGCCGGCAACAGGGGAAGCAAAGCTTTCCGCACACCCTGGCCGGGCCCACCCGCTTAAGGCAACAAAGTTTCAATTATAACCCCAACACAAATGGCTGCTGGCCTCCGAGGGAGCCCCAGGCTTGGCTCCGCTCCAGGCTACAAAGTTTCAATTGTAGAAGGAAAATAAATTCCAGATACCAGGGCCTCCGCTTGGGTTGCCAGGGGGCGTGGCCAGCCTGCAAACCACCACAGGCCCCTCGCTCAGGCCGCCCCACACCCCAAGGGAACCCCCACCTGATCTGGGATGCCCTTCAGGGCAAACCAGCTGGCCCCCACCCCTGTACCAGGCCTCTATCCTATCTAATAAAAGAGTAATATGCAGATTGATCATCACTGCAACACACAATATAGCTGCCCCCATGTGGACACAAAATGGCGATCACAAGATGGCCAGCAGGAGAGGGCAGTTGGCAGGCACCCGGCCTGCAAGGGAGGGCAGTTGAGAGGGACCAGGCCTGCAAGGGAGGGCAGTTGGAGGTGATCAACCCTGCAGGAGAGGGCAGTTAGGGGTGACCAGGCCGGCAGAGGAGGGAAGTTGGGGGCAAACAGGCTGGCAGCAGAGTGGTTAGGGAGTGATCAGGCTGGCAGGCAGAAGTGGTTAGGGGCAATCAGGAAGGCAGGCAGGCAAGCAGTTGGGAGCCAGCTGTCCTGGATTGTGAGAGGGATGTCCGACTGCCCATTTAAGCCCGATCCCGGTGGGGTCCCATATTGGAGAGGGTACAGGATGGGCTGAGGGACAACCCCCCTCCGTGCACGAATATCGTGCACCGGGCCTCTAGTAGACAAATATGCAAATTGACCATACCTCCGACACACCCACAAGCCACGCCCACAAGCCACGCCCACCATCCAATCAGAGCGAGCATGCAAATTAACCCAAGCCAAGATGGCTACAGCCACAGAGAGCAAGGTTTCCTAGGTAACAGAGGAAGCCAAGCTTTCTACCTGCCCTTGCCAGGCCTAAGCCTCCACTCAAGCTACAAAGTTTCAATTATAGAAGGTAAACAAATTCAAACAAATGGCGGCAGAATGGAGCTTGAGAGAGCAGGCCAGGGTTGCTGCGGCAACAGGGGAAGCAAAGCTTTCCGCACACCCTGGCCGTGCCCACCTGCTTAAGGCAACAAAGTTTCAATTATAACCCCAACACAAATGGCTGCCGGACCTCAGAGGGAGCCCCAGGCTTGGCTCTGCTCCAGGCTACAAAGTTTCAATTATAGAAGAAAATAAATTCCAGATACCAGTGCCTCTGCTTGGGTTGCCAGGGGGCATGACCGGCCTGCAAACCACCACAGGCCCCTCGCTCAGGCCGCCCCACACCCCAAGGGAACCCCCACCTGATCCGGGACACCCTTCAGGGCAAACCAGCTGGTCCCCCACCCCTGTACCAGGCCTCTATCCTATCTAATAAAAGAGTACTATGCAGATTGATGATCACTGCAACACACAATATAGCTGTCCCCATGTGGTCAAAGATCCTGCACCCATGCGGACACAAGATGGCCACCACAAGATGTCCAGTAGGAGAGGGCAGTTGGGAGGCACCCTGCCTGCAAGGGAGGGCAGTTGAGAGGGACCAAGCCTGCAAGGGAGGGCAGTTGGAGGTGATCAACCCTGCAGGAGAGGGCAGTTAGGGGTGACCAGGCTGGCAGAGGAGGGAAGTTGGGAGCAAACAGGCTGGCAGCAGAGTGGTTAGGGGGTGATCAGGCTGGCAGGCAGAAGCGGTTAGGGGCAATCAGGAAGGCAGGCAGGCAAGCAGTTGGGAGCCAGCAGTCTTGGACTGTGAGAGGGATGTCCGACTGCCCATTTAGGGCAGTCGGACATCCCTCAAGGGGTCCCATATTGGAGAGGGTAACAGGCTGGACTGAGGGACAACCTCCCTCCATGCACGAATTTCGTGCATCGGGCCTCTAGTATGTGTGTGTGTGTGTGTGTGTGTGTGTGTGTATATATATTACTGATTTTTACGAGAGGAAGGGAGAAGGATAGAGAGTCAGAAACATCGATGAGAGAGAAACATCGTTTAGCTGCCTCCTGCACACCCCCCACTGGAAATCGAGCCCGAAACCTGGGCATGAGCTCTCTGACCAGAATCGAACCTGGGACCCTTCAGTCCAAGGCCAACGCTCTATCCACTGAGCCAAACCAGCTAGGGCAGCTGCATATGCTTTTAAAGCCCTCAGCAAGAAGCTTGGCACCTAGTGGGCACTCAATAAATGAAGGAATTCACTACAGTGTGTTCCTGGCCGGCAGCTCTCTGAGGGCAGCGGTCATGTCTCTCCTCTTTCAGATCCCCAGCACAAGGTGCCCGGGCACCCAAGGGAGAAGGGCAGCTTTAAATATGCTCCAGAACAAGGTAATTTGGTTTGATTTATTTCACTTTCCTTTCCTGGTTACCCGTCCCCCACCCCCCATTTCTTCTTCTCTAAAATAGTAAACCATGTTTTCTCTTGCTTTCAGACAGATGTATCATCAACAGCTGGTCGAGTCTGTCCAATTCTTTTCCTATTTTTTTTTTACTTGTTCTAGATATATTTATCTTTCCTGTATTATTTTTGATATTTAGCATTCCTTTCCCACTTCCTCTTTTCATAGCTTTCTGCCCTGGGAAAACAACCTTTCTCTCAGTTATTGAGGTTCCGGTGAGTTTGCCAATCTGTTATTCCTCCCCCAACCCTACTTACCCCAATTCATATATACCCAGAATCATCCTCATTTATTGGACTCTGAAGTTACCTACTTTCTAATAAATCCTTTTTCCCACTCAGGTTAGTCAGTCAGTTTCTGTTGCTTGCAGCCACAGGGCCCTAACTGATACCTGTCTTGTTTATTTTCTTCCTCTGTAGTCATGTTTCTTTTCAACTTCATGGATGGTCTTCCATCTGTCTACTAGACAATCTACCACCAAATGTAATCTCCTTCTTCACTGAACATGACAGAATTTATTCCACTCTGTGAATAAGGATGACAGCACCTCTTTTCTAATAAGTTCAGTTCTCCTCTTAACTAGCACAGTGGCTCCATGAAATTCAGTTACCTTTAAACACAACCTGATTTTTTTGCTGAGTAAAATGTTAATGTTAGCATCCTAAGTGCCCTAAGACTGAGCTATCACAATTTAAAATGGTTTTTATGAAGAGAAATAGCTACCATCTGCTTTAACTCTATTTATTTTACAGTGTGGAGAAAGGAGGAGAGACTTTTAATGACTTGCACAAGGCCAAACTACCAGATAGAGGGCAGATTAGAATGCAGTCTCCTGATACTTGGTGAAATGCTCTCATCATCTTATTGAGCAACTTATGAGAAAATGCTATTTTGGACCAAATCCAAGCACATTTTCTTTGTGAGGTAGGAAAAAAAAGCCTTTGTCATAGGACAGTAACAACTACAAGACAGACTCATAATAAAGACATCTAAGATTTGCTCAAATCAAAAAAGAAGTTAGAGCCCTAGCTGCTTTAGCTCAGTGGATAGAACGTCAGCCTGTGGACTGAAGGGTCCCAGGTTCTATTCAGGTCAAGGGCATATGCCCGGATTGCGGGCTCGATCCCCAGTAGGGGGCATGCAGGAGGCAGCCCATTGATGATTCTCTTTCATCATTGATGTTTCTATCTCTCTCTCCCTCCTCCTTCCTCTCTGAAATCAATAAAAATATATTAAAAAAAAAAGAAGTTAGAAAAGGAATCAAGGAAGAAGGGAGATAGGTGGTAAGGAAAAATGCCTGATGGTATTTCTTCTACAGGAAGGTGCAGGAATCCTCCACAACAAAAATATTCCAAGTCATTTGCCAGCCAACATATAATGAACTCTTATGTGCAGTGAGGGTCTCCCTCTCCCAAAAGAACATTGGGTAATTGACCCAAAGCAATGAACCAGTAAAATAGTTCTTTATTTTAAATTCATATATAAAAATATTTAGTTTTCTTTTATCCCCAAGGGACAAAAAATCATAGTCTTTTAAAACTCCTTGAGTGGTTGAGTGAAGGAAATGGAAGGGAGATATTTAGACATGCACTGTATAGTACATGTCTGGTTCCCCACATTTTTGTTAGATACACTATTGCGACATTGTGCTCCCCAAGGAGCACCAAAGGCACATGGCAATGACACACATCTTCAAATTCCTCTGATCTAAAATCTGTTTTATTGCAGAGCAGAGGCAGCTTTCTGAGTTTTTAGTTTGTTTGTTTGCTTTTTACAGGATCTAACTCAGAAAACTTTTAAATTTAGGGCTTTGGATAGTACTTAACTGTTAAATAAGAAGCAGTAGTCAACTATATTGTCAACTATATTGTCAAATATATGGCTTACATGTCCCCAGGCTCCCCACCACACTTCCAAAGCAGATGTCACCAGTTGACTACTGCACTCTTTTCCACAAAATGGTCTCAGAACCTTCTCAACACAGTCCAACAAACAGCCATAACCTACAGGTAAACACACACACACACACACACACACACACACACACACACACACGCGTGCGCGCGCACACACAATCCACTTACCATTTCTGTATTAAACTACCCTGGTACTCATACCTGCTTATTCACTCACTAGAGTTTCCCTAGTTCTGTTATTTAGTAAGTTCATTAATTATGAACTTACTAAATTCTTAATGCAGAGCCACATGTATCAGTTACAAATGGTTCTAAAAATGTACAGAATGTCTGGGCTATTAGTTTCCCCTGGTTCTCAAGAATATATAGCTGGGCCCTAAGGATGCCCATGCACATCAATAATCTACCTCGGCACTTTCCACAACGTTTCACTCTACACCTCTATAATTGAAGTGAAAATATCATCAAGTTGGGGGTTGGAGGTAGAAGTATTTTTTCATAAATCCAGCTCCAAAATTGGATTCCCCCCCGCCCCGCCCTCAGTTCAAGACATAGGCCCTGGTCTCTTCGATTTTATATCCTCCTCCAAGTCAAAGTAGAAATAAAATCCATATGACAGGCCTAGGATTAGACACTGACTCTGAGTCTTACAGAAGTGCCCCCTGAAAAGGGTCAAAATTGATACATAAACATTCTCATTTAATTCAATGCTTTTTTCCTACTGAATTACAACATATTTAGGATTATCACATACATTAGAAAGCAACAGCCAAATAAATGCAAATCAATAGGGTCTCCATTGATTATTATGCAGAGCTATCCATTACAAGGGGAATAAACCAATAGTGCCTCAATATTTTGAAGTTTTCACTAATTCTGAGTGATTAGCTCCTCTCCTTGCTCCAATGAGCGAAGTCTCTGAAATTTGACTACATCTCTTTCCTATTAAAATATTCTTTGTAAAAAGTTCATAGAACCTCCAAAGAATCTAATATTAATGGGAGTAGTAATAATGATAATAATAGAAGCTCCCTCCTGAGAATTGTTTTTATGACTAGATGTTTTATAATTTCTAATTACAGTAATTTTTTATGTGCAAATAAATGCTTACAAAATACTTGATAGTTCATGTAATTCACTTGCTCTTCTAGCGCAGCTGAACTATTCTCCCAGCAGGTGCACCTGGGACCAGAGTCTCTCAGCCTCCTCGCCATCACCTTTGGGGCTGGATAATTATAGTAAGAGGCTGTGCTGTGCAGTGGGGGTGGGGTGGGGGGTAGAGTAGTATGTGCCCACTCGATGCCAGGAGTACCCTCCCAGGTGTGACAACCAGAAATACCTCTAGACATTGCCAATCGTCTCCTGGGGTACAGATTCATTCCCAGTTGAGAACCCCCGTTTAGGACATTCATCTATTCCACACTAACCTCTCCCTTTTTCTGATAGCTGATCCAAGACAAATTTTATGGCATACCTCCTCCCTTTTCAAAATATCACCCTTCTGGGTTATCTGAGTAAAAATTAAAGCGATTTTACCTTTAATCATAGCATCCCTTGGAAGAGCTCATGTGTTATCGTCAATTCATTGTTCAGAAATAGAATCCAATGTCATACAGTGAGACCAGCATAGGATGTGTGTCCTGAAATGTATCCCCTCTTCACCCCGCCCCACTCCCAATCAGGGCAGATAAACCATCACCTCACTTATTGCCTTCTTCCCTTGGGGAGATAAAGTGCACTGGGGACGTTCAGAGCTCAGAGCAAGAACTAGCCAACAGCAACCACCTCCTAGGTAATTTTGGACAAGTTATCTAGTCTCTTAGAGCCTCAGTTTTCCAAGCCATAAAAAACAAGATAATTCCTACCGTAAGAGAAAGGAAGAAAAGAGCATCTATAAAGCACTTAGCACAGAGCCGAGCATAGAGCAGCTGTGTGTCACTCCTCTTCACAGGGCACCTAACTGGCCGCTGCAGGGTCTGGTGAGGTCATGATGGAGACTGCAGAGCTGTGTGGAAGAGCAGGCAGCCTGAGTGCCCAGGGACTGGGGTGGACAGGGAAACTCAACATGTCACAGGGGCAGAGAACATTTTGGAAGCATCTCTGTGTAATGCTGCCATGCCTTTTTTCAAATAAATAATTACATATAAAGAAGTGCCTTTTTAAACTCATGCATGATCTGAATGAACAAAGAGACACCTATGCCTGATGTGACAAATTACTCAGAGGTGCATAAAACATCTCTTAATTTCACCCCACCATCCCCATCTTTTGCTGCTAGTAGGTTGAACTGCATGAAATTGCTGACATTCAACCACTTTCTTTTATCTACAAAATGGCACCTTCTCAGGGGTTGATCTACGTTTTTGAGGGAAAACAGCCTCTTTCAAATATCTAAAATGTGAGGTTCTCAAGTGGAGGTCAAAGAAACCATTCCTAGCTACATGTGAAAACTGAGGAAGCCAAGCCCACCTGAGATGTACTACTATTATGGGTGAAAAGTCTATGCTCCCCCATCTTTCCTTCAGAAACCCACGGTGCTCAATTCAGAACTCCCAAAAGATCCTCCTGCAAAAGAGGCAGATGCTTGACCCGAATCCCAGCAGGTCTCTGAATTAATCCCAGAGAGGAGGGATAACTCATCTTAAACTGCTAATTGGCTTTTATATTATGAAAACTGTCTTACACCTCCATGAATCCTTCCACTCGTCAGAAGGTCAGAGTGATCAAAACTCCCAAATTTGTATATTCAACCCTAACTCCTTTCCCAAGCCTCAGACTCCCTTATCTGATAGCCAACCGATCTCCCCTTACTCTCTTATTAGGGCATTTATTAAAATGTCCCTACATGCAGTCCTATCCCCCTGCCCACTCCTGTTCCTGGCATCTGTCTCAGTTAGTGCTATCCCTCTGGACTCCATCTCTAACAAAGGAATCCTTTTAAGCTGGCTTGAGGTTCTCTTTTCTGTTTTCCACACATTTCAGTAATTCTGCCTCAAGCGTGTCTCAGGCCCGGCTGTTCCTCTTGATTCTGTCTCCACCACCTCTGATCAGGTGCTTGCTCCTCACCTAGATAATCACAGCTGCCTACTCAGCTTCCCTCACACCAGTCTCTCCTCAGAATCGCTCCCAGAGTCCTCATCTCCAAAATGTAGCTTTAAAACCTTGACATTGGTTGGACATTGTCCACAACATGTTCCTGTGGCATTTAACTAAATGAGAATCTACACTAATAAAAGAGAAACATGCAAATTGACCGTACTTCTGCTATGCCCACCAGCCACGCCCACCAGCCAATCACGAGTAAGTATGCAAATTAACCCAACCAAGATGGTGGCGGCCATGGAGCTGGAGTGAACAGGAGACTTGGGTTTCCCCAGCAATGGAGGAAGCCAAGCTTTCCACCCGCCC
The DNA here is from genome assembly GCF_027574615.1 of Eptesicus fuscus. Lineage (NCBI taxonomy): Eukaryota > Metazoa > Chordata > Mammalia > Chiroptera > Vespertilionidae > Eptesicus > Eptesicus fuscus. Next base: position 12,369,005 of record NC_072487.1, on the reverse strand, counting down.
TGGCTGGCCCTGGCCTCCGGTCAAGGCTACAAAGTTTCAATTATAGAAGATAAATAAATCCCAGATACTTGCTTCCAGCAGGCCCTGGCCTCCACTCAAGGAGGCGCTGGAAAAAAAAAGAAAAAGAAAAAGAAAAAAAGGAGGGACTGGGAGATTGGGTTGCTGGGGGGTGATCAGGCCAGGATGGGATGGCAATTGTGGGTGATCAGGCTGGTGGGGGGCGGGGCTATTGGGGGTAAGAAGACCAACAGGGGGGCCAGTTGGGGGTGAGCAGGCTGACAGTGGGGGTCAATTGGAGGTGATCAGGACAGTGTGGGGGGGAGTTTGGAGTGAGCAGGCCAGCAGGGGGGCAGTTGGGGGCGAGCAGGCCAGTGGGGAGGGTAGGTGAGGCCGAGCAGGCCAGCAGGGGGGGCAGTTGGGGGTGAGCAGGCTAGCACAAGGGGCATTTGGGGGTGATCAGGCTGGCAGGGGGGCATTTGGGGGTGAGAAGGCTGGTGGCGGGGGGCAGTTGGGGGCGAGCAGGCTGGCAGGCAGAGTGGTTAGGGGCAATAAGGCAGGCAGGCAGGTGAGTGGCTGGAGCCAGCAGTCCCAGATTGTGAAAAGGATGTCCGACTGCTGGTTTAGGCCTGATCCCTGTAAACCGGCAGTAGGACATCCTTTTAGGGGTCCCAGATTGGAGAGGGTGCAGGCCGAGCTGAGGAATACCCCACACACCCCCATGTATGAATTTCGTGCACCGGGCCACTAGTAAAACATATAAATGACTTACTTGGTCTCTGGTAGAGAATAATAAATAATACTTATTATAATTATTAATTGCATTGTTAATTGTATATACAGCTCTTCAAAATCTGACCCCAACCTAACCATATTCCTGCCACTCACTCAAAACAGCCACTTTTCCAACCACACTGACTTCCTCCTGGTTCCATAACTCAACTTCCTGCCTTTGCACATTCTGTTCCCTTTGCCTGGAGTGCCTGCCTCCTTCCTTCCTTTCCAAACTGCCAGGCAGTTACTCCCCTTTCAAGATTCAGTTCAAAATCCCCTCGTAGGTGTTGAAACCTCCAAACTCCTCAGGTGAAATGAGTCATTTCCCTTCTCAGAGGAGCATTTGTGTCCCCCTGCCACAGTAGTCCCCACGTCTTATGGTGACTTAGCTGCCTGCAGTCTTCTCCATGTCACCCTGTGAACACCTCAAGAACAGGTGCGCATCCCCATCTTCCCTGTATCTAGCATGGAGCCCAAGTCAGAGAAGGTCTGTGTATTGGTGGTGAAAGGATTGGCCAGTGCCCGAGTGCATGATGGTTCTTCTAGTGTTACATCAAATGCATAAAGGCAATTACTTCAGGGAGGCAGTTTTCCTTATATGCACTCAATTCCCTCTTTTCGTGTTACCCTAAGGAGAGAATAACATGGAAAATTAGCTTAGCCTTCTGTGAAGAGGGCAGAAGCACCGAGACCTAGAAGGAGGACCTCATGGGGTTCCTCCGTTCCTCCATGTTATGGCACAAATTACTTTACCTGCTTTGAGAACTGTGTTTTAATCTCTCCATTACACGGGAAAGAAACCCGTGCAAGCTACGTGAGCAAGTGAGGGATGGACTGTGTTATAACATAGCACCCGAGAGCAGACAACAAGGCACAGAGGTGGACTGGGGGGAGGAAGGGAAGGGCGGGCCTGGGTGCTCCTTTCTCCCAGGAGCCACGTGGCTTCACTTCCCTGCCTCACTCTAGTCCCTGGGCTTTCTTTCTCTCCTGCCTCCTGGGAGACTTTGCTCGCTCTTCACGTGACAGGCACAGGAACCCCCAATGGCACCCTCAGCGTGGCTCTCCTGACTTTTCAGCTCAAGGGCTCTAACAACTTCCCTCAGGGCCTAAGCACTTTTAAATTAATTTAAAAAGAAGGCCATTAGAGTGAGGTGGCTTTATGCCTTAGCTCCCTATGTAAACAAGCCAAAACCTGAGCCTGAAATGCCTCAAGGTTAGGAACTCAGAGCCTAAGGACAACCATTCACAAACGGCCAACTGGGCTTTCCCAGAGAAGGTGCCCGCCCCAGCTACAGTCAACCCGGTCGCTTCCTGTCTTTGCTTCTGCCTCTTCTGTATAAAGGCTTTTCCCCTGGCTCCTGGGGGCAGTGCTTCTAACCACTTCCAGGTTGGTGCTGCCAGGTTGGAATAACTTTGCTCAAATAAACTCTTCTATACCTCAGTTTATCTTTAACAGTACAAGGCCATGAGAGGGGTGCTCTGGTTGGCACAGCTTTCCCTGTGGCTGGCACACAAGCTACATGGCATAGGCCAACCTATTGGTGGGCCTGGCTCAGGTCAGGTGTCCACCCTGGTCCAGTCACCTGTGACAAAGAGGAGTGGGATCACATGGAATCTCCTGTGGGGCTATGAGCAAGGATGGCTAATCTGAGAAGGCTCCCAGGCAGTACAGCTACCTCCAGAGGTACCTATCTCCAGAGAGGACATACAGATAGGCAACAGACATATGAAAAAAAAGGCTCAACATGATTAAACATCAGAGAACTACAAATTAAAACCAGAATGAGATACCACCTGACTCCTGTCAGAATGGTTATCATCACTAATCAATAAACAGCTAGTGTTGGTGAGAATGTGGAGAAAAGGGAACCCTCGTGCACTGTTGGTAGGAATGCAAATTGGTGCATTCACTTCTGGTGTTTAGCTGAAGTCATCCAAAACACTAATTTGAAAAACATATGCACCCCTATGTTCACTGCAGCATTATTTCTAATAGCCAAGATATGGAAGCAACCTAAGTGTCCACTGACAGACAATTGTAATAAAAAAAGTGGTGCATATATACAAGGGAATATTACTTGACCATAAAAAAGAATGTGAAATCTTACCATTTGCAACAACATGAATGGACCTAGAAGGTATTGTGCTAAATAAAATAAGTCAGACAGAGAAAGACAAATACCATATGATTTCACTTATATGAGGAATCTAAAAATAAATGAACAAACCAAACAGAAACAAACTCATAGATACAGAGAACAAACTGATGGTTGCCGGATGGGAAAGGGGTGGGGCTAGATAAAAAAGGTAAAGAGGCCTGGCTGGTTGAGCGTCAACCTACAGACCAGGAGGTCACCGTTCGATTCCCAGTCAGGACACACGCCCAGGTTGTGGGCTTGATCCCCAGTGTGGGGCCTACAGGAGGCAGCCAATCAATAAATCTCTCTCATCATTGATGTTTCTCTCTCTCCCTCTCCCTTCCTCTATAAAATCAATAAAAATAATTTTTTACAAAAGCAAAAAGGATATAGGATTAAGAAGTACAAATTGGCAGTTACAAAATAGTCATGGGGGTATAAAGTACAGCATATGGAATATAGTCTATGCACCAACTGGGGCTGGGGTTCGAACCTGCAACCCAGGTACCTGCCCTTGCCTGGGAATCAAATCCATGACCCTTCCATAATAGGGCTTGTGCTCTAACCACTGAAATCACTGACCAGGGCTACTCAATAATATTGTAACAATTATGTATGGTGTCAGGTGGGTACTAGACTTATTGAGAAGTTCAATTCATAAGTTAAATAAATGTCTAACTACCATGCTGTACACCTGAAACTAATACAATATTAAATGTGAACTGTAAGTAATTGAAAAAAATTTAAATTAAAATAAATGGTAAGACAGGAAGTTAGAAAGTAAACAAACAAACAAAAGTCCAAAGAGACTATCAAGTCAATAAAAACTGCTCTGAAGCCAGGTGTTGCTCATTGTCATCACAGAACACTGCATGGTGTGCCTTTATTTTCCCATTTCCAGCTGGCTCTCTGGTGCTCTGTGGACACCATCAGCACTCACTTGGCCCTGTGGGCCTCCTGGGCAGATGAGAGAGGCAAAGTGCTGAACTCCAGCCTGACAATCCAGGAAAGGTTAGGATTGTCCTGTGCAGCTCCCAGGAGCCTGCTGGCTTCAGCGGCCCAGAGACAGCCAACAGCTTGCAATCCTGAGATAAGCCTTTGGATAGAGGAAGACCGTTCCAAGGCACTGTGTGTGGCTCATGCTACTTAATGTACTTTTTGTCCAAAGAGCCTACTTAATTGATTCCCTGCATCTCTCATCAAACATTTAATCTCCCCTAGAGAAAAATAGATGAGAAGGGAAAAGAGTCCTGTAGAAAAAAGAAGGGTAGGGGATGCAGGGCAGGAATCTGGTATCTGGCCCTGGAGACAACCAGGACAGGGTCTGGATTGATCAAAAAGACCAAGGAGTTGAGGGGGGTGGAGTGTGGAGCGGGGAAGCTGCAGTGAAAAAGGAAGACTTCACCCAGCCATACAGCTATCTTTAAAATTTCAAGTAATGGCCAGATTACGTCTCTAGGTTTCAGTATGAACTCACTTTTAGAGGAGCAGAATGTTCTTTCTGGTTTTGTCAACAAATAAAGAAGGAACAAAGTATAAAAGGTAAAACATTTAGAAGAAAATCAGTGACTTTCAATTGTTTAACCTGCAGCAAACTACAAATACGCATAGGGAGAAGGGAAAAAGGAAAACATGGCTGAAGTCCACAAAGACCAACACACCACGTTATCTCCGAGGATCCCCACCACTGCTACGCCCCCTCCTAGTGTTATCTGGCGGGTCTGGGAGAGGCTGAAGTGGCCTGCAGGTCACCATCTGAGTTTAGAAAACAAGCTCAGAGCAGACGTCAGGGAACCATCCCCAGAGGAGGCTGATGATGGCCTCCATTTCTCACGGATTCGGAGCTGGTCTTTTCAACTCAAGCTACTGTTTACAGAAGCGTTGCCACAGGATTATAATTATGGGCTTTGTTTCATCATAAAGAGAGGCTGAATCCTCCATCAAAGGAGGAGGAAACAACTCACTCAGAGGTGTGGAGTGACTCTCTCACACTCGCTGCTTGCTGGGACTCCAGTGGGCTGCTTGGGTTCAGGCCAGCACCTGGGCCTTGAGGCCTGGAGAGCTCCAAGCTCACGGTGGGCAGCAGGGCCCAGAGTTCTGCCCTGCCTCTCCCTCTTCTTAGAGAAGCGCTGGAGGTGGAGGAGGCAAGGGAGTCCTGTGCTCCCCCCAGCCAGCTCTCCCACCTATGGGACTTCCTTCTGCTCCAGGAAAATGATCACTCTAAGGCCTCAGGGCTCTCTGGCAAGACAAGGATCCCCGCAATACCCATTTGCTCCCAAGATTTCTTCCTCTTAACTTCTTTCATTGGCTTTTCTCCCATTTTTGGCCCTAATCCTGAAACTTGGGCTGCATAGTCTTTGACTATCCATCACACCAGTAGCTCCAGGGACCAAGCCCTGGTCCTGTCTGTCCCCATTGCTACCCTCCCTGAGTCCTTGCAGGCCTCTCCGTCATTAGAGGCTGTTTCTGGGCACTCAGTCTGGTGCCCAGAGCACCAGCAGCTCAGCAGTGCCTGAGGGGGCACACCCTGCAGGCTTGAGTCTGCGCCTCTGAGAGACTATGCTAAGCACAGAGTAGGATCCGTTGACCTTCTATGCCATGAAAACCATAAAGATTAATATATAGGTGCTGGAATAATGCATGTACCACTTCTGAAATATACCAGCAGGCTCCATAGAGTTGATAAGACAGACAAACCACACTGGGGCTGAAAGTAGACAGTACCCTCCTCCTAAGAGAAATCTGCTTGACACCCTCCAGCATCTGTTCACTGGACCTGTAATGGACCAAGCTGGGGCTCAGTCTTCAGCCTGCTGCATTCCCAAGAATCTACATTTCGGCACCCAGATGGGAGGTGCATTTTTCTATCAACACTTGAGCAAAGGGGCAAATCCCCAGCTTTCCCCTCCTCAGTCTACTTCCTCCTGGACACAGCATTCCATAACATTTGGTTACAAGAAGCTACATTTCCCCAGTGTATTACTCTGCATCTTGAAAAAACATGGTCACTGTCCCTACAAGACCCCCTATCCATCACTGGTCATTAATCCCCATTGAGTGTTCCTCCCGTTGCAACCTCACAGTTCTGGCTTAAGGTCCTGCTGGCCAGGCCCAGTGGGAGCACGCCTCTGGTCCTCCTCCCTCTGCCTCCGGCTCCCCAGCATCATTGCTGGGGAGTGCGACTGCTCTGGGGAGCTCTGGGCTTAATGGATTTTGCAGCACTTCCCCTTCCTTCCTGCTGTAAAGCTCTGGCTTAGCATGAAAGCAGCCCAGATCCCTAAGCCCATGGCACCCTGCCTGCCTCTGGAAACTCATTGCAGTGCTGCAGGCCGGGCTCAGCACTGGCCTGTGTAAGAAGCCCCCTGCTTAGTCATAGCAAGCATTCCAGCTATCATTTGCAGAGTGCTCACTGTGTGTCAGAAGGCGTGCAAGCACCCTGTGGGCACTGTGGCAGCCCTGGCAAAGGGTACTGTCTTCCTGCATTTGGTCAAGGAAACAGAGACTTAGGTTATTAACAAATCAGGTCACATTGCTAGTAAGTGATGGAGCTGGAATTCATCCATTTGACAGATATTATTGAGCTCTTACTATATGCCAGCCTCTCTTCTAGGGACTGTGGATGCATTAGAAAATGAGACAGCCTAACATTCCTTCCCTCATGGAGCTGATTTCCTTCTGGGGTTTAAACTCAAAGCTGTTTGACCCCAGAGCTGGAGTCAAATGATGATTAAATTACTGTCCCTGTACAGTTCACAGGTGGCCACAACCACAGAGAAAGATGTGCTTTAAATGTTTGATCGCAACCACGAGGAGATAGCACTCCACACCTATTGGATGGCTATTATTTTTAAAAAATGGAAAATAACAAGTGTTGGTGAGGATGTGGGAAATTGGAGCCCTTGTGCATTGCTGGTGGACACGTACAATGGTATAGTCGCTGTGGAAAACAGTTTGGCAGTTCCTCAAAGAGTTAAACATAAACTATCATATGATCCAGTAATTCTACTTCTAGGCATATACTCAAAAGAAATGAATGCAGGGACTTGAACAGATACTTGTACACAAATGTTCAGAGTAGCAGTATGTTCAGTAGCCAAAAGGTGAAAATAACCCACTTGCCCATCCATGGGTGAATGGATAAGCAAAATGTAGTACAGACACACAGTAGAATATTATTCAGCCTTATAAAAAAGAATGGAATTCTGATACAAGCTCCAACATGGACGAACCTTGAAAACATTTTTGTTCAGTAAAATAAGCTAGGCACAAAGGAACAAATGTCATATGATTTCACTTATATGAGGTACCTAGAATAGGCAACTTTGAAGAGACAAAGTCGAATAGAAGCTACCAGGGACAGGGAGAAAGAGGGGGCTGGAGAGTTCGTGTTTACTGGGTGCAGAGTCTATGTTTGGGGTGATGAAAAGTTCTGGAAATGGAGAGTGGTGACGGTTGAACAATATTGTGAATGTACAACATGGTGAATGCACTAAATTATACACTTAAATAGGAAAAATGGTGAGTTTATATATATATTGCCACAATAAAATAAATAGATTTTTTAAAAGTTTGATCATAAAGGAAATCAGTCCCAGAGCTAGAACTCAGCAGCCAATCACTGAGAACCCTTGGGATGGGAGCAAGTGCCTGTTTATTCTGTCATTTGATTTCAAAGTGAGCAAGCATTTCTGCCCCAGGCACTGAGGGAGGAAAAGATGCCAGCTGTCTGCAGGCCACACTCAGCTCATCCTCCCTCAGTGGGGCCAGGTATCCCTAGATGTACAGGCAGCAGAATACAGTGTGGTGACAAGGGTGGGAAGGGGATATTTCAGTGACCCGGTTCAAGAGATTTCAGATGCACCTGGCTAGGAAATTTTTAGAAAAGAGGATTTTTGCCTTGAGTTTCTGGAAATTCTCTCTGTTTAGGAGTACAGTTGCTCTTGTGATGAATACATAGCTCACATATTTCTGGAGTTAAGCACAGCAAGCTGAGCCCTCAAGAGAGAATGCTCTGACCAGGGCTCTGCACCCCCATTACTCCCAGTGAGCCTTGTCGATGAGAAGAAGGCTGCCTGGCTGGTCTTCAGGCACACACACCAGTGTCGCTATCTTCAAAGTTATTATGCTTTTTTCCTGTTTGTAAATTAATGATGATCACTGTAGACAATTTGGAAGATGCAGAAACATAAGAAGAAAGAAAGACCATTGCTCATAATCACATCAGCAAGAGATGAGCGCTGCTCAATCAACTTGGTGACCTAATTTTCTCTTTCTCTCGTCCTCTATATTAATAAAAGGATAGTATGCAAATTGGTCAGGACACCTTCACAGTAACAACCAAACAGCAGGCTGCGTGGGGCGACAAGGCCAGCAGAGGGGTGAGTGAGGGATGACCTAACGACTGAACAGCAGGCTGCATGGGACAACTAGGCCAGCAGGGGGCTTAGTGAGGGATGACCAAATGACTGAACACCAGGCTGCATGGGGTGACCAGGCCGGCAGGGGGGTTAGTGAGGGATGACCAAATGACTGAACAACAGGCTGCATGGGGCAACCAGGCCAGCAGGGGGTGGGGGGGCAGTGAGGGGCGACCAGGCTGGCAGAGGGGGGCAGTGAGAGGTGACCAAGCCATCAGGGGGGGCAGTTGGTGGCAACCAGGCCGGTGGGCGGGGGCAGTTAGGGGCAACAAAGCCGGTGGGGAGGACAGTTGGGGGTGACCAGGCTGGCAGAGGAAGGCAACTGGGGGTGACCAGGCCAGCAGGGGGGGCAGTTAGGGCTGACCAGGCAGGCAGACAGGTGAGCAGTTAGGAGCCAGCAGTCTTGGATTGTGAGAGGAATGTCCGACTGCTGGTTTAGGCCCGATTCCCAGGATCAAGCCTAAACCGGCAGTCGGACATGCCCCGAGGGGTGCCAGATTGGAAAGGGTGTAGGCTGGGCTGGGGGGGACCCCCTCCATGCACGAGTTTCATGCACGAGGCCTCTAGTCTACACTAATAAAAGAGAAACATGCAAATTAACCATCACTCTGCTATGCTAAGCCACGCCCACCAGCCAATCAGGAGCAAGTATGCAAATTAACCCAACCAAGATGGCTGCAGCCACAGAGCAAGCAGGAGGCTTGGGTTTCCCCAGCAATGAAGGAAGCCAAGCTTTCCGCCTGCCCTGGCCTACCCTGGCCTCCGCTCAAGGCTACAAAGTTTCAATTATAGAAGATAAATAAATCCCAGATACCAGGGCCTCCACTTGGGTCACCAGGGGGCATAGCTGGCCTGCAAACCACCACGGGCCCCTCACCCAGGCCACCCTACACCCCAAGGGAACCCCCACCCTGATCCGGGACACCCTTCAGGGCAAACCAGTCGGCCCCCACCCGTGCACCAGGCCTCTAGCCTATCTAATAAAAGAGTAATATGCAAATTGACCATCACTCCAACACACAAAGATGGCTGCCCCTATGTGGTCAAAGATCCTGCCCCCATGTTGACACAAGATGGCCACCACAAGATGGCCAGCAGGGGAGGGGAGTTGGGAGGGACCAGGCCTGCAAGGGAGGGCAGTTGGGGGGGACCAGGCCTGCAGGGGAGGACAGTTGGGGGGGACCAGGCCTGCAAGGGAGGGCAGTTGTGGACAATCAGACCAGCAGGAAAGGGCAGTTGGGAGGGACCAGGCCTGCAGGGGAGGGCAGTTGGGGGGGACCAGGCCTGCAGGGGAGGACAGTTGGGAGGGACCAGGCCTGCAGGGGAGGGCAGTTAGGGGTGACCAGGCCTGCAGGGGAGGACAGTTAGGGGCAATCAGGCTGGCGGGGAGTGGTTAGGGGGTGATCAGGCTGGCAGGCAGAAGTGGTTAGGGGCAATCAGGCAGGCAGGCAGGCAGAGCAGTTGGGAGCCAGCAGTACTGGATTTTGAGAGGGATGTCCGACTGCCCATTTCGGGCAGTCGGACATCCCTCCAGGGCTCCCAGATTGGAGAGGGTGCAGGCTGGGCTGAGGGACACACACCCCCGTTCACGAATTTCGTGCACCAGGCCTCTAGTATATAATAAAAGGCTAATATGCGAATTGAAGGAATGGCGGAATGACTGGTGGCTATGATGCGCACTGACCACCAGGGGGCAGACGCTCAATGCAGAAGCTGCCCCATGGTGGTCAGTGAGCTCCCACAGGGCGAGTGCTGCTCAGCCAGAAGCCAGGCTCATGGCTAGCAAGTGCAGCAGTGGTGGCAGGAGCTTCTCCCACCTCCATGGCAGTGCTAAGGGTGTCCGACCGCTGGCTTAGGCCCAACTGCCAGCTTAGGCCTGGGCCTAAGCTGTCAGTTGGACATCCCTTGAGGGCTCCCAGGCTGCAAGAGAGCACAGGCTGGGCTGAGGGATCACCCCCACCACCGCCAAGTGCACAATTTTGTGCACTGGGCCTCTAGTGTGTGTGTGTGTGTGTGTATATATATATATATATATATATATATATATGAATTGTACTAGATACATATAAATATATACTGTATATATATGAATTGTACTAGATACATATAAATTATACTAAGCATGCATGAATTATACTACCATACATGAATCATGTACTATATATAAGCTTGTATCCTATTTATCTTTAACATTATACTGCATAAAAATTCTTTGAAAACATGATTTCTAATGACTGCCTAAAACTGTCTTGTTGATCTCCCTCAGGATTTGGCAGAGTCTTTTGAAAATCCGAGGCAGTGCCGGCTGTCCTAAGTGAACCAACAGGAAGGGCCTGGTTCATGCTTGAGCATGACAAATATAAACAAACAAGTAAGTAAGAGGGATGCGAAGGCAGAGCCCAGGGGAGTTCGGGGCAGGGAAACTGTTCTGCCTGATGCTGTAACGGTAGATACATGACATTATCCCCTTGTCAAAACGCATAGACGGCGCAACAGAGTGAAGCCTACTGCAAACTGTGGGCTTCAGTTAACAATAATGAATCCATTGGTTCTTCCATTGCAACGAACGTACACACTGATGTAAGATGTAAACAATAGGAGAAACTGTGAGGGTTAAGAGGCACAATGGAACTGTGTATTATCTGCTTAATTTTCTGTAAACCTAAAACCGCTCTAAAGAAAGTCTTTTAATTAAGAAAAATAGAGGGTGCTTGTTAGCCCCAAACCATTTATTATTGGTGTGTTTATTGCAGTCAAACAAAGTGAAGTGAAACAATTCAGGTAGTGTGTGGCAGGATCACGTGGGGCCAAGGACATAACAAATACTTGGTCTTGAAATCTGCCCTATGTTAAATAAATAAAATAAAATGAAAACGAGGAGCAGCGTACCTCTCCTGTCCAGTGCAGTGGTCACAGGGGGACTCAGATTCCGGGGACGGAGACACGGCTGGCCAGGTCTGCTTCCTCACTGGAGGTTCTTTTCCAGAGAAATACCTTTAAAACCTCCTGGCTGACTCTACCAGGGGAGGGAGTGGGCTCCACCACAGAGCCCCCATCTTTCTACATTCAAACGCTTCACTGTCATCCAACAAGCCATTCCTGACACTTCCTCTATCCTTTAGCTCCCGAGGACACATTCAGCACCGCAAATCAATTCCTTTTGTTTCTGTAGTTTTTAGGGTTTTTTCCTTTTTCTTCCTCTTCCCCCCCTTCCCTTCCCTTTCCTTCCTTTCTTCCTGGTTAAAGTACTAAGTTTCACTTTCCCCAAATCGGTCTTCTGGATTTACAGCCATAAATCCAAAGAGAACTTCCATTTCTGTGCTGGGAGAGAATGACCAGGCTCCGGGCTGACGGTCCTGCAGCATCCTCTCAGGATGAAGGCCAGGGCTACGTCCATCCTGCTTTACGCAGAAACGGTGACGGACGGGTTCGCTCAGCTTATTACAGCTCATCCCAATGTCACTGGATCGCAGCGGCCTACTTCTCAGTTAAATTCCCATGACCCGCACATAGACCCGTGGTGTTTGCACCCACGGCAGCCCTACCTACGGGGAGACATCACCCATCATCTGCGGCCACAGGGGATTGGACCATGAGTGGAGCAAGCCGGACTGTCCATTCAGATGGATTCTGCTCTGAAAGGTTCCCTTTACAGGGTCAGCCTTTGCCATGCCTTGGGCCAGAAAGCATAAGGCCACCTGACCACGCAAGAGTGCAAAACACCCAACTCTGGGAGCGAACAGAGCAGCGGTCCACGGTGGGAGGAGGGGCCGAGGAGCGGGAGTGGGCTCCTGCCACCTTTCCATTGCTCCCGCCCCTGCGGCCCACAGCCCAGCTGTGCATCTCAGCACAGCGGGCCGGGGGGTGGGGGAGCGCGGGGCAGACATAGGAGGGGGACTCTTAACTTTGAAATATTATTGTTATCTTGGATTGGATTCATTCTCACTACTGAATTCTGACTTTCTTGCGATTTTGATGTCTGATTGCCATTACCTGAGAGTGAATGCGAAAAGCCACAGCCTGTAAGAATTTTGTCTGAGAACAAGTGGGGAGACCACCACCCTGAAGACATTGTTTAAAGAAACAGTAGGAGACAAAGAATAAAGCTATACTTTGGCTGTAACACTACTTGTATCCACCAGTGCAGTGGTCGGCAAACTCATTAGTCAACAGAGCCAAATATCAACAGTACAACGATTGAAATTTCTTTTGAGAGCCAAATTTTTTAAACTTAAACTTCTTCTAAGGCCAGTTCTTCAAAATAGACTCTCCCAGGCCGTGGTATTTTGTGGAAGAGCCACACTCAAGGGGCCAAAGAGCCGCATGTGGCTCGCGAGCCGCAGTTTGCCGACCACGCACTAGTGGACTAGTTACATACGGGCAAGGTTTGTTCTAGAAGCTTACTCTTGGCTATTTTGAAGAGAAGGGATTGGAGAGGGGTCACAAGTGAGGTTGGGAAACAAAATCGGAGGGTGCTGCAGCAGTGCACTTGCGAGATAACCACAGAAATGGCCATGAAGAGGCGTGCATTAGAAGGTACAAGCAATAGGAGAGACTGAGGGTAGACTGAGGGTGGGGCGAGGGAGAGGAAGGAATCAAGGACTTTTCCACGTTTCTGGCCTGAGCCCCTGGCAGAAGGTCTTGGCGGAACTGTGAGCTGAAGAATCTTGCAGAAGCACGTTTGGTGCAGGATGGAGAGGGGGACCCCTAATCCATTCCAGGCTCGGCAAGTTGCTGAGGCTCTTTTAAAACAGCCTTCCAAAGAGCGTTGGATTCTTTGAGGTGTGTCACTGAACAGAAGGCAACTGCTGGCTTCTGAGATGTATTTCAAAAACTGACTTTTGCGTTGGCTGGAGTCAAGCTTTCTGTTAGCTTGGGAGCAGCAAAGTACCCTGTGACATCTGCCCTCCAGGCCACGCCCTGTACATCTGAGTGGGTTCTGATGGAGAAATGTGTGGCCTGCTCTTGCCAACAGATGCCAACCAGTACAGGTAGCACTCACTGGCTTCAGAGGACCTCAGAGCAATACTGTGAGTCACCAGCAGCCCTGACATCGGGCCGTGAAGCTGCACATTCACTTCCCAGTGTGCAGAGCACAAACATCTGTCCAAAGCCCAGGCCTGGGTGGATGCAGGCAGCCGCGAACCCGGGGGCTCATTCATCTCCACGCCAGATTGTTACAGATGTTTGCAGCCGCTGAGAACCCATTCGGAAACCCATGGCCTCTGTTCAACTAGGGCTGGGCAGGGGGTGACCCCGAGGGTCCCCCGCGGTCCCCCCACCCCCATGAGGCAAGACCCGCCTCCTGCCTCAGCAAAGCTAATACAGGGATTAGGTTTAAAATGTCAGAATTTTGAAAGAAAGGCAGTTTTTCTTGGCTCCTGCAACTGAGGGTATACTCCCTCTGGCTGGCTCTGGTGGTAAAGAACCGGTTACACATGGTGTAATTTTCAAAGTGCTGCCTCACGGCTTAAATCAGCAGCATCAACATGAGATGGCTCGGTCACAGGGGTTCTTCCTCCCCAATAAGTCAAATGCACGTCGGCCTTCCAAGCAGCTGCGTGTAGGGCTTGCTGCTCAGATCTTCAAAATTCTTAACCAAAATGAAAACATTCTGCAGGAGAGCGGGGCGCAACTGTCCTCTAACTGTGGCTCTTAAAATCCTTTAGAATGAAGGAATTTTATAAAATGGCTTTATGTGTGCACACAATCTGTAAAGACAAAATACCAAAAAAAAAAAAAAAAGACAAAATACCAATGTTTTCTCAAACATAAGCTAAAAGTAAAATTTTACTATTTTCTTTCAGAAAAAAATATTTAAAATTATGATTTAATCGGTGTCAATTTCCTGGGCGTGAAAGTTGCTCTAGGGCTCTGTAGTACATTAACATTAGGAGCGGTCTGCTGAATGGTATATGGAAACTCTGTGGACTATTTCTGTAACTTACCTGTAAGTCTAAGATTATGTCAAATTATAAAATAAAATTTGAGAGAGTAGGACTTGGTTCGCTGGTCTCCACATTTTCCCATCCATGACTTCTCTCTCTAAAAGTGCTCTTGCCCACTGATGGAAAAAGTCTCTGATCCATTTAGGGTGGGATTACTAAAAACTAAATGAAGTGGCCATTAAATTTTATATCAGCCTACATGTTGCAGTAGTTGACCCTACAAGCTAGCAGAGGGAGAAAGATCCTCATTGTCACTTCCAGATGGGAAAAGTCCTAGCTGACTCACATGGCCTGGCATTGGATCTGAAAGCCACTGCATCGTCTGGGGACACCACACAGACGTACACTACTTCACTGAAGGGCTGCCTTGCGGAGGAAAACACGGTTTCACCCCGCTTGGTTCTACATTGCATGATGAGTGGATTCTATCATCACTCATAGAGGCTTTAATTTGGGAATTTTTGCGCTTATTTAGTAAGTGGCATCTCGGGAAAAGAAGCTTTTCTTGGATTTGAATATGAGCAAAATTGGTGAAATGGCACTAGTAGAGGGACCTGAGAGAGCGTCTGGTCTAATCCCCATGTTTTGGGATTTTCAGAAGTTTAAATGGCTGTTACTTAATTTGGGGTTGTGGTGGGGTTACCTCTGACAATCTGGTAAAGCTACAGATGCTCGGCCTATAAACTGCATTCTTACACACTTTAGATATAATCTGAAGGGTTGTGCAGAACCCATGGAGTCTTTTTTTCCTCCATTTTTGTAAAGTAAAAACAAAAGACAAGCACCACCATAAATCTGTAAATGTGCTTATGACTGTTAGAATAAGCAAAGGAAAAGTAAAGAAAGATACACACCAAGTTTTTATCTTTAGTGACATCTGGAGTTTTGAACTGGGGGGCGGGAGGGTTGAGGGGTAAAAGAAACAATTTTTTTGAGACTTGAGACTTTTGGTGTTGCTTATATTATTAGCACTAGGATGTACTGCTTTGAAACACAAAATCCTGAAATGAATGAGAAAGAGAGATATGAAGGGAGGGGGAGGGGGAGAGGGAGGGGAAGGGAAAGGTGGAGGGAGAGGGGGGAGGGGGGAGAGATAGAAGGAGGGGGAAGGGAAGAGGAGGGGGAAGGAGAGAGAAGTCAAGATAGTGCCTGGGACATTGCTGAGGGAGGGAATGAATAAATGCAGGAGTAGGTGATTGGATGCTACCTCTCCTCAGATCAATAAATTATAAACGGAAAATGGTAAGGACTGAATATTCAATTCAGTTTACAAATCTAGGGCCCATCCTGCTTCCCAAACAGATGGCTAGCTAAGCAATTTACACTTGAACTTTCATTTCCCAGTGTTTCCTGAGTTCATTCACTTTACCTTGTCTGCATTAGAATAAACCGAGTAGCCACCACTTCATGCATAAATTAAGTCCAACGTTACTACTTACTTTCAGAGACTTACAACAGAGGCATTTGGTGAAGGTGAAATATGCGGAACACCTATCTCGGTGTCATTTCTCTAATTCTGCTGCTGTAGTCTGACCTAGGTTAAGTTGGGGCATCCTGAGGAAGTTAAAGGTACTGGTGCACTGTGACCAAGCCATCATTTTTAAGCAAGACAGCTGCAGACGGATTTTATCTTCCTGCTTTCACTCCTTCGCAATATGTGGTTTTATATCTTGCCAACAAGTCAAGGGAGTGATGCAGTTCCTAAGCTTTCTGTATGACAATCTTTGTGAGATCAGCCTCCGGTGAATATTAATGGCTTTGAAAAGGCAGCATCTGGAAGAGATAATCCTAGCACCAGTTGAAGCATGTACATCACTCATTGTTCTTTGCCTTAAATTGCAGTTAAAGAAAAAAAAAAAAAAAAAGACCAGAAAACAGTATATTGTGATTTTAAAAAGTTATTAAATGTACTTAAAATTTTTTAAAGATGTGTTTTGAAAATTAGTTTTCTATGTCTTGAATCTATAGATAGAAAAAGATAAGGGTATATAACTGTTGGGACTTGATAAAGTCACGGAAAAAGTGCTGTTCAAAGAAGCAGTATCCATCGTCATCCTAATAAAACTAAATAAACATGTATTTATGGGGGTGTAAAGTATAGCATAGGAAATCCTATATAATAAAAGCGTAATATGCAAATCGACCGAACGGTGGAAATACAGGTTGGCGGGGGGGGGAGGGGGGGGGCGCGCGAGGCTAGCGGTGGCAGAGGGGCGATGGGTGGGCATCCCCTGATCGGCCTGCCCAGCCACCAGGCCTCTATTATAGTCAATAATATCCTAATAACTATGTATGGTGTCAGATAGGTATGAGGTTTTCGGGATGATCACTAATACGCCTGAAACTAATATTGTATTTCAACTGTGATTGAAAAAGAAAAAATGATTAAAAAATTAAATCAACATGAACTGTAAAACTACTGCAGGG
Source organism: Eptesicus fuscus (assembly GCF_027574615.1). Classification (NCBI taxonomy): domain Eukaryota; kingdom Metazoa; phylum Chordata; class Mammalia; order Chiroptera; family Vespertilionidae; genus Eptesicus; species Eptesicus fuscus. Next base: position 12,352,304 of record NC_072487.1, on the reverse strand, counting down.
TGTAGATTTGGGCTATGTTCTTCATAGAGAACAAAAAGGACCACTCCACGGAAACGCAGGGTGGCCGGATGCCATTCCCTCCAATAAACATTCCTGGTGCTGATTCTGTGTCAGGCACTCACCCTGCCTGTGACTTGGGGTCACTCATTTTACTACTTTGGGCTTTAGTTTCCTTTTCTGTAAATTGGGCATAAATCCTGCCCTGCTGACTTTACATCATAGTTGGGACAATCAAGGGTAAAAACATGAGCCACTAAGCATTACAAGTCTTCCAGTTATTATCATTATTATTGCAAGTAAATACAATAATTTCACCTGTTCTGTAGATACCTTTGGTCCCCATACATAAGGTAGGATAGTAACTCTTTAAAAAAAATTATCATCTAGCTTGCATGGCTCAGTGGTTGAACATCGACCTATGAACCAGAAGGTCATGGTTCAATTCCTGGTCAGGGCACATGCTATGCCTGGGTTGTAGGCTCGATCCCCTGTAGAGGGTGTGCAGGATGCAACCAATCAATGATTCTCTTTCATCATTGATGTTTCTATTTCTCTCTCCCTCTCCGAAATAAATAAAAATATATTTTAAACATACACACACACACACACACACACACACACACAAAATTTAACCAAGATTTAAATTACTCTTATCCCTAGCAAGCAACTATTGATATTACTGTTGTTCTAAGACATGCTCACCTGTACTTACACCCTAATCCCTGGAGAATATATGAAACATTTAAAGAGAAAAGACAATAAAGTAAGATTTATTATTATTTGATTTCTGTTAATCACTTTAGAGCACATAATGCTTATCATAGAACTCATAACATGTGTAATCACTTGTCTAACACCTGTGTTCACCAGGAGACTAGAAGATAGATGAATTGTTCACCCATTCACAATGCCTTCACATAGTAGACACCAAATATTTGTTTAACGAACGAATAAGAACATCTACGCTTTATAGGAGGAAAGTAGCAAATATTTATCTAAAACATATGCCAGGTACTTTCTAAGTGCTTCCACATATATGAACTCATTTAAACCTCACGACGACATGAAGTACACCCACTTTGCAGGTGAAGAAATGCATAAATAACACATGTTAACTCACAGAGAGGTTACGTGACTCTTCGAAGGTTATATAGCTAGTAAGTGGAAGAATTAAGATGTGATTCCGGAAGGCTGGCTCCAGCGTCTGCACCCTCTCATCACTAATGTCTATGTACACTGTCCATAGTGTACCTCTCAAAGCTCCAGCTTCCTGACAGGTGACCATCACCCAAATTGATTTAGCCCCGACATCCCTACGCCTATGTAGGGTGCTGTTAGATAAGAGAAGGAAAATGGAAAAGGGACATTTAGAGAGGTTTCTGTGGCTTCTTAAAGACACTAAGACTAAAGACAATATACTTAGAAGAAAAATAATTAGGCTGATTCAGAGGTTCATCCCAAACATGCCAAATAGTCATGACCCAGTGAAGGCCGGCCTCAAGTCCTGCGAGCCTGGAAAGGAGAGATAATGTGGGGAGTCAGACTGAAGGTCCACGGAAATACTGAGAATCAGGGTAGGCAGCCTCATGTCAACTCAAATGCTTTTTGCCATCTTTCTCTCATTTTACTTCATTTCCATATATTTTCATGTGAATCAAACCCCATGACAATGGGCATGATTCAACTCCCAGTGATTCCTGCAATTGTCAAACCCAATGAAGAAACCACCGGGGCCAGCCACAAACTGCACAGAAACCCTGGCTGCCCTGTTATCAGGGGTGCTGGAGCTCAGGAGAGCCTCGGAGGACCACCATCAGGAGTCTACAAAAGGCCAGTTGTGATGATGGCCTTAATGGGGACGTACAATTTGTGTTGGCCAGCAGGAAGGACTATATCCGACTGGAAAGCCAATCTACTAATTTACATGCACAAATTAGGTTCCTCCCACTTGCTATAGAAAGGGCCCCAGGGTTATAACTATGCATCAATGGCAGCCATCCATGCTTCTGCCCATAGCACAGAACTCTAGACAGGCCTTGCTACATCTCCCAGGCCTGTGTCCATTCCCTTCTGGAGGCACTTGTATTTCAGCTCTGGGAGATATGCCTGCAATCCTTGAAATAAATGTCTTGTCTACCACCTCCAATTTAGTGTTTATTTGCTCAAACGACTTCAAGTTAGTTTTGTCAGAGAAAAATCCTATTTAAAGTCATTGGGGGCAGATTTAGTCTAGAACTTGGGATTTTTCAGAAATAAAAAATGGTAATATGGAACATATACTGCCTATTACATAATACCCCCAGCAGCACCAGTGACAGTAGCTTGGAATTGAATAGACATGTAGCGAAACATAAAAATGGTCAGACCAAGTTAAATCACGTCAGAAGAAAACACGAGTGGACTCCGGCATGGCTGATGATGGATTGAGACCCATATTTATAACCTGAAGCCCAATACAGTGGGCTTTGCCAACCTGGATGTGGTCAGGGTCAGGTGGGAGACAGTATCCAGTGTGTCCATCAGAAAGCCTGCAGCCGTTTCACCAGCCCTCTCCTCACTTCATTTTTCTTTTCGTAGCATCCCTGTCCGCAAGACATTTTCAAACTTAATGCATTTCAAGCATACATTTTCCCATCTGCTCATCAATCAAACCTCAGAGAGCTCAAAATGTAGACCAGAAAAGGCATAGAATAAGTAAGGAAGACTGACTGCAAGCTGACCTGTCCACTGCGCTGATTCATTGAGCAGAAGGAGGGTCTGCTCCTCTATGAAAAGAAAAAAAAATAGTGCATCTCAAAGGACTGTGTGCTAAGCCCTTAAATATAAGGTCTTATTGCACTCTCTCAGTAAATTTTAGGGGGTAGGTGCTATTATTATCCCCATTTTATCTGAAGACATTGAGGCTCAATATGATTAAGTAACTTGCCACTAATGGGCAAGATTGGAATTCTAACTAGACTGGGTTTATACCAGAGCCCACATTTCATCTGTTTAACTTGGTGTCAATAAAGTCATCTACAATGAGTGGTACTAAAAACCCAATGACTCAGTTACAAGCATCTTTAGGGAGGAAACACGGGCCATATGTTTTGTTGTTGTTGTCATTTTCCTTTTGTCTGTCAGGGACAGGGCAGGAAGGTGTGTGTGTGTTGAGAGGTGAGAGGAGTCTTGGGGAGAAATACAGTTTTTCAACCCTTTATCAGTGCACCAGGCAGGTGACCAGGCTGCTGTGAAGCGAATCTCTCATTTGGGCACATAATTCCATTCCTGCGGGGACTTGTGAAGCTGCCCTGAGAATGTCGATGCCGTGCCTGTCACGGAGCTCCAGTTCATGTTCAGGCAACAGCTGCCGCTTCTTCAAAAGAAGTCCCAGCTCAGCTGAATGCTGATCTCAAGATAATACATGCCACTTCCCCCTCCTAACACAGAAGTCCAAGGGAAAATGAACTGCCCCAGGTTCCCCAGGACTCAGCTTCCCAGCTTGTTCTACTTCCTTTGCCTCAACAGGGAGGCCTGGCGTCAGGCAGAATCGACTCCCCTTCCCCATGAATGCTTTGGAAGAAAACTCAGAGTTCATTAGAGGCACAGAGAATGGAATGGGCAAAGACACTTGATTTTTCTTGCAGAACCCCATGCTTGTGTAGGCAAGATGGAATCTGTAAACATGCATGGATTATCCTAGGTGCCAACTTCAGCAGAGGGCATCCAAGTTGGCCACAAGCAAAGGCAGAGTGGGTGCTACGTGTTCCCCTAAAAGCAGATCCTGGCACTCCTGGGCAGGGTGTGTAGGAAGCCGCCAAGGCCTGACTTCACGCCCATCTGCAGTGGAGCTCGGGGCCCTGATGCAGCCCTAAGACAGCGCTGCTTCCATTTCCCCAGCCTGGATCCAGTGCTCAGCCTCCTTGGTTCAACCCACAGAGTTTATGTTCTGCAAAAGGAGAAATTTCAATAACTGATGTGGCACCCATGTGCAAGCGTCCCAAGAGAGCATCTGGTTATCTCCTAGGGAAAAGGAAATGCCAGTAAGAGCAAACCACTTCACCTGCCAGACAGTTCCCACGTGGCCGGCATCAAACATTCCTTCAGGGTGAGCAGTCTGAGAGAACTGTCTGCACAGACAGGCAAGTCTTTTCACAGCCTGCTGCCCGTCTGCCCAGTTACTCAAATGGTGCCTTAATGTCAGGGCAGGTGCTCATGTCTGTGAGAAGTAGGTGTGTGAAAGCCACCACTAAAATCTTGTATTTCCTAGCTAACTTGAAAGGAGATTTCATCCAATTTTTGGCTCTTCTCCCAACCTCAAGTTCAAATGCATTAGAAAAAATGCACAGAACAATGAAGATTCTGTTCATATTTTTGCTCTTGTCTTTGATCGAGTTGGAATCTGTGTTTCAATATTGGGTGGGGAATGAATGCTATTGGGATTGCAGTGTACCTGTCCAAACTTATTTCCCATCATGCCCCTCAGGAACCCTTACAGAGGTTGCCTTACCCATTCTTCCATTTCTTTGGTTCAGCCTTTGCTCCCCTCCCTCCTGGGTCAGGCTTTCCAGTAGATTCTCCAACCAAGTCCGCCTGGCCCCACCATGCCTGTTGCAGTGGTTATTTCACCTGAGGGCCTGGCTACCTAACCTGAGCCTCGTCTACCATTCTGGCTCCACCAAGTGATGTCTCAACCCACCTCCGTCTCCAACATGGTCTAGCTTAAGAGCTCCAAAGTCACACATTAGGCATAATCTCTCTTCTAATAACAGCCACTGCACACTGAATGTTTGGTCTATAGTATTACTATAGGCTATCCACGCATTTAGCAGCTATTTATTTATTGTGGAGTAAGCACTGGGAAAGGGGAAATGTCCTTCTGATCAAGGAGCTCGTGATCTGCTAGGTCTGTGCTTCCCACACTTTACATGTATACGGGCCACCAGGGGATATTACCGAAATAAAGATTCAGTTCCATTAATCTGATGGATGCAGAATGACCAATAGTATCTCACAGTAGACACAAGCCAGAATCTCGGTTTGGGTCCTGAGATTCTGCATTTAAACAATTTCCCAGGTGATCACAGTGCAAATCATTCTTTGAGTACAACAAGGTAGTGGGGAAGTTGATGAGCAGGGAGAGAGGGTGCCAACGTGCGTACCTCTAACGTGGCCAGTGATATTGCAGATGAGACCCAGAGGATGACTGAGAGTTGGCCAGAAACAGCTTGGTAGGTCTGTAAGGGGAAATGAGGGGTGGCAGAGGCAAAAGGTAAAATAAAGATGTTGAATTTCTATTCACTGAAGTCCGAACGCCTGAGCAGAAGGAAGTACTTCACTTATTGATGACTTATTGCCAGGGGAGATGGCAACCCGTCAAAGGTGATGGCTTCAGGGTGCATCTGAAATGGCTGAATGGCAGGTGCCAGGGCTCCCAGCTCTGCCCAAGATTCCTGTGCCCCAAGACTGGCACAAAAGCAGCACACTCAAGAGGACCGGGTGGACTGGGACAGTGGGCATCTCCGTGGTAACCAGTGTAGATAAAGGACTGGCTGGCACTGAGTCGAGCCCCGGAAGCTCTGTCAAACTCCGAGGAAGGACAGAGAGCCTCACAGTGTCAGAGGGGCGTTCCCACCACCAGGGGGGAAGGGGGCTGTACTCAGATATAAGTGAAAAAATTAAGGAAAACAAACATGACATTCTACTCACACTCACGTTTGTGTTCTTGTTCCACACACACTTCAGAAGCTTAAGGGATTCAAAATGGTTTCGTCTGCAGATGACATGAGGAGACACTCTGCCCTTAGGTCTGCGCTGTGGATGCCAGGGCACGAGGGAAAGGCCAAGAGTAACACTTCGAGTGTTTCTCACCAGCCCTAGGAGTACTCTGTCACCCTCACTTCAACTAATACGTTTTTAGTTAGCTTTCGGCTCCAGAATAATGTTGTAAGATGAACCACTTGGAAAGCACAGTTAGTTACAGCAGCCAGCACACCAGCGAACCGCAGAGCCCCACAGTGAAATGTGTGCTGTTTGGAAGTGCCCTCATGGGAGGAGATGGTACGTGCAGAACGACCAATAGTATCTCACAGTAGACACACCAGCCAAAACCTGATCGCTGAGGTCACTGGAAAAGAGAATAAGGGGGGGAACGTACTCCTACAACATTCTAATCCCACTCAGAGCAATTTTTCAGAAGATCGGAAACAGTTAAGAGAAAAATATATCTGAAAACCATTAAAATAAACAGAGGAAATACTCTTGGAAGCTAGAACGTGATTCGTTTTCTGATTTGCTGTGGCAGGAGTTGGAAGCTGGGCGGAGCACTGGGAGTTAGGGACCTGGAAAGAGGAATATGCAGATGGATGCTGCAGCTGATGCCTGGATGGAAAGCTGGAGTCAGCCCACGAGTGGAGGAGGGCTCCCAGTTTCAAGGTTACCATTCAAGGTCATGAGGCTGAAGTGTCATAACTATGGGTTTCAGGTTGCCATTGGAGAAATAAGCACCATCGCCAGGTAAAAAAATGGCATCTCTCACAGTTACTGTGAAACCAGGTACCGGGGAGGAGAAGGCTGTGTTGAGGATTAGATCTTGTGTCTGGGGCAGCGAGATCAGTGCTTAAAGCTCAGACCTCTGGAGCCCTCTGCTCAAACAGAGCTGCCTGCTGGGCCTGCGGGTGTTGACTGCCTTTCAGGAAATTCCCAGTGTGGTTCTTTAAACCACCTGCCTGATGAACCTCTCCGGATTTAAGGAGTCATCGCTTCTCCCTCACCAGTTACTTTCACCATCCACACCCGTGGCCAGGCACACCTTCTCAGGATAGATGGGGAAGCTCGGAGGAGTTGCTGAGACCACCTGAGCCCCCAACCCCTTCCTTCCAACTGAAGCAGCCTCTCTTGGTCTGTGATTCCTTCCTGACCCCAACAACAAGAAGGAAAGCATTATGCTAAGCGAAATAAGCCAGTCAGCCCAAGGAGATCACGGTTCGATTCCCGGTCAGGGCACATGCCCAGGTTTCGGGCTCAATCCCCAGTGTGGAGCATGCAGAAGGCAGCCAATCAATGATTCTCTCTCATCATTGATGTTTCAATCGCTCTCTCCCTCTCCCTTCCTCTATGAAATCAATTAAGATATATATATTTTTAAAAGAAGCCAGTCAGAGAAAGATAAGTATCACATGATCTCAGTCATATGTGGAATCTAATGAACAACATAAAGTGATGAATGAAAATAGACCCAGAGACATAGAAACACTGAACAGACTGTCAAACCTCAGAGAGAAGATGGGGGTGGGGAGACGGGTAGGGGAATCAACGAATGAATTCATATGCATAACCCATAGACACAGACAATAAGGTGGTGAAGGCTTGGGGAGGGGTGGAGGGGAGAGGTCAATGGGGGAAAAAGAGGACATATATAATACTTTCAACAATAAAGATTAAAGAAATTACATTCTATAGGAAAAAAGAAGATGAAGAAGAAGGAAAGCAGTCTCCCAAGGGAAATTATAAGTGACAAATGCTTAGGGAACAAAGGTTTGCAAACTGTGTTCCTTGAAGCTTTAGGGTTCCACATTTTGGGGGGCGGGGGAAGGGTGGAACTTTTGCTGGTCGTCCACCACGCAGCCAACACAGATACAAGGTTCCTCATATTATTCGAGGTTCCATGTCTTTGTTTGCTTGAAAAAATATCAACAGGTTTAAGACCAGCCAAATGATGTGTCTATGTCAGTAGCATCATACCTAGATACTTTGTAGAGGAAACAACTGAGGGGCTGAAGCCAAGATGAAAAAAGCAGAGTGTGTCCAGGTGGAATTCAAAGGAGATGGAAAATTCCTAAGAGGTCATCAGGAAACACAAAAAAGCTCATCGGGCCAATGATTGTACTTATGAGGCTAGGGCTTCTGTGGTGTCGTTTTAGAAGTATTTTCTGTAAGAGGAGGCACCACAGCTCCTGGCTCCTGCCACAGCGTTGACCTTCTGAACCCCCCTTCAGAACATGAACCACAGGGACTGTGTCCCACCGTTGGTTAAGCTGCGATCCTGCTTACCAGAAAAACATTTCCCTGTCCGGGATCAGATTTCAGACTCTTAAGCCCCAAGAATTTGGCCCCTGCTAATTTAGCCATTCCTGAAACAGGTTCCTCCGCTTACAAAGGACTGGGATTTTGTTCATAGCTAGAAAAACGGATTTCTGTGATTTGTGGGAAACTCGACATTCTTTTTAAAGAGAAAAATTTTCTTTATTTTCAAAATGATTTTTTTTGCCCCATGGAAAGGACATTCTCTATATTCCCCATGGAGGAGATGGGGCGGGGGGGGGGGGGGGGGATACCGTACTATTAAAAAACAAACAAACAAATCCCATGAATCACATCCAAAGAATCAAAAGTTAAACAAACCACAGCATTTTCCTCACATGACTAGAGATGTGTGGGTTTTATTTCAGTCGTTAATCTAACCCCCGAGCTCCCTGAGATTTAAGTGATTTAACAACCACATGTGAGAGGCTATCCAAGGATGAAATGGAGACAGGACGGGGACAGATTCATCTTCTTGGCTGTTCCTTCCCCCATCGTCACAGAATTCAGAGGGAGCTCCAGCCCCAGAGAAAGGAGAGCCTCATGCACTTTCTAGAAAGACAAGCCTTCCCTTGGGAAGGAGAGCTTGACCTCCAGGGGCCACAGGAGCTGACTACCATGGAAGGAGCATGAGGACTTCTGATGTCAATCTTTCTCGCAAATAAGTGAAACCCAGATAACTGACAGCCACAGACTCCGGCGTGTCCCCTCATCTGCTGCCCCATCCCTTTCTCGTCTGTGTTTTGAGTGGTGGAGTCCCGTGACTGGGGAGGTGTGATTTTGAAATGGAAAACTCTTGAGGCAGCCCCAGAGGAAGAAGAGAAAGAACATTCTTTTCCAAATGACACCCAGCAGCCTTAAATAAAATTATTTGTTCAGAAAAGGTCAGTAAAGCCATGCTTTTCCCATTTAAAACTGTACACAACAGAGCAGCATGAGGGATCAACACAGCTCCGTACACCGAGACCTGAAACACGCCCAAATCCCCCCAAACTCTCTCGGGTACAAGGCTGAGGTGTCACACACAGAATTGATGAGCTGAGTTTTCGGGCAGCCCAGCGCCGGGCAGCTTGGAGCTGAGCGGAATAAACCTGTCAGGGCTGGAAGAGATGAGCACCAGCCCGGAAAAAGAAGGTAACGTTCCAAACAGTCCAGCAGCCATTAGGCATGTGCTGCATGAGAGCAAAACACATCAGGCGGTCAGCTGCCACTTGCAGGGAAAGAACCGCCTTGCACGACTGAGAGAGAAATGAGTTAGACGCAGCGGTCGCCAACCTTCCGGACCTCACGGACCACCAGTGGTCTGCGGGCCACCGGTTGGCGACCACTGAATTAGAGGGAGGCAGCCTGTGACTACAGTGGCCGCAGGAAAGAGCAGGGGATCCGAGGTTTTACTCGTAGTCATTTCTATGAGGCTCATTTTGATCACCCAGCCAGATAGGACTCTCCTCCTCCTGCAATTCTGTAAGATTTCTTTCTTTCTGGGAACTGAATTTTCTCTCCTGCATAATAACTCCATCACACAATTATTGCCCTCCCACACACTCTATTAGAATAATCTATATACTAAGAAAGCTTTATTTACTAGAACTTTGGTTATCATGGTAAAGCTTGTATCTTCACTGTGAGATGGTAAGCCAAGGACACGGAACTCTGTGGGCTGCTGTTCCTGTGCCCGGCAGTGACTTACCCCAGGCCCAGCACATGGCAGTCAGCAGTAGGTCTCGTTTGAACGGAACTGAACCCCTGACTGGCATCCCCTCAGAGCAGGCACAGTTGTCCGTCCCTCAGTAACCACAGAGGATTGGTTCCAGGTCCCCATGTGGATACTAAAATATAAGGATGCTCAAATCCTTTACGTAAAATGGCACTGTATTTGCCTGTAACCTACGTGCATCGTACTGTAAACTTTAAATAACTTCTAGATTACTTATAAAACCCAATACAATGTAAATGCTACGTAAGTAGTTGTTGTACTGTGTTGTTAAGGAAATAATGACAAGGAAAAAAGCTTGTGTGTGTGTTCAGTACAGACACTGCCGTCAGAGGCCTAACTGCACAGTGCACATCAGTGGCATTTTTTTCCTGAATGTTTTCCATTTTTCCTGAATGTTGGATGAAGTGGAACCCAGATACAGAGGGCCAACTGTAGTGCCATTGACAATCCTTTCGTTAACAGAGTGTTAGCAATTGAGAAGATCCCAAAGTCCTCTAATTTCATCTCTTCCTACCCCAAAACAGTATTGAAAATGCAGAATTCCCAACCTTCCTGTTTGTTTTGTTAATACTCACTGGAGGATACATTTTCCATTGATTTTCAAGAGAAAGTAAAAGGGAGGGACAGGGGAGGGGAAGAGAGGCGAGACAGAGAGAGAGAGAGAGAGAAAGAGACATTGATGTGAGAGAGACACATCGATTGGTTGCCTCCCGCACATGCCCCAACCAGGGCCAGCGATTGAGCCTGCAACCCAGGTATGTGCTCTTGACCAGGAATTGAACCCGTGACCCTTAAGTGCATGGGCCAATGATCTAACCACTGAGCAACTCCAACCAAGACAGAGTTTCCAACTTTTAAATGAGGGTGGGGTTTGATTCCCAGGGACACTGTGCATTACCCAGTGTCCCTGGAGGATCTTCTTCTGCCCTCTCCATCCCATCCCCTCTAGTGCAGGAAAAGGCGGGGGGGAGGGGGGGGACGGAGGCAGAGGGGGGGTCAAAGGAAGGCATCCGGATCGGGTGAAGTAGGAAGAGGGGGAGAGAAAGCTGTTCCCAACTTTGCTAAAAACACAGAACATTTCCCAATGACACTGGATTCTCGGTTCACCTAGAAGATGGAGAGGGATGCCAGGGAATGGATTCAGAAACACCCTTTTTCCTTCTCTCAGACCTTAATAAAGATCAACATTTCCCTTTCAGGAAATTGTTTTCTAAAGCAGATTTGCTGATTTTCAACCAGGCATTTCCCAAATTTTAAATCAGAAATTGCTCCAGTCCCCAGGTGCCCTCTTTTCTGGCTCCACATGCATTTTCCACCCATGTCTGTCTCTTGCTATAGCTGTTACCTTCACCCACGTTGGGCAGCAAGATGATTCCAACCTGAGAGGCAGCCATGACGTAAGCCACTCAGAGATGAAATCAGTGTCAGATGTTCAGTGAAAATGGGAGTAGAGACCTCATTTATTGCCACAAAAATCAGAGATGCAAAATGTCTCAGATAAACGAACCTCATGACTTCTGCTTTGAAAAGAGAATTATGTCACTTGGCTGGGAGTGGCTCAGTGGTTGAGCGTTGACCTATGAACCAGGAGGTCAGAGTTCGATTCCTGGTCAGGGTATAAGTTGTGGGCTTGATCCCCAGTGTGAAGCATGCAGGAGGCATCCCATCAATGATTCTCATCATTGATGTTTCTATCTCTCTCTCCCTTCCTCTCCGAAATCAATAAAAATGTATTCTCAAAACAAATTTTAAAAAAGAGAGAAGTATGTTTCTCACTTCTTGCCAAGGACCCCAAAAATGAGCCTGCAGAGCCCATCTCCACCCTTCCAGTTAATCAAGTCGGAATGAATTCCTGGAAGCGGAACAACTGCGGGAGGTTGCCCTGTGCATTGTCAGGGCCTTTCGAATTCCCGTGATTTATAGAGGAGAAAGAAGCCTTTCCGTGCATGTGGAAGGTGCATGGGATTCTTAATTTATGGTTTAGGAGTTGCAGACTATAGCAGTAAGCCCGCTAAGCTACTGAATCACTGCCAAGGCAACCTCTAACCGAGCCTGCAGAGGTCAAGCAACGTCTTACCTGCCAGTCAAAGAGCTCTTGGCTTACCCAAGGCGTTTTGGTTGAACAAAGAGAAAACTACTTGAGTGAGCATAAGCCAACATGGGCAATTTGGTGACCCAGCAACCTGAGGGGATGGAAATGGAGCTGAGAGGTCCAGACCCGCAGCCCTCACTCACCCTCTCTGAAGAGGCGGGGCAGCTTCCAGCTTCTCCTCCAGCTACAGACTGACACGCTCTGCTGTGGAACAAGGACTCGGGAGCTGGGTGGGCTCTGATAGGCACTGATGTAGACAGAATAGGAACTCTTTGGGAGGACAGAGCTGCCGTGAAGTGTTTTGGCCTCTCCTGGACTTCTCCCTGCCCCTCGGTAGGGTGACCTCTGATGTGCTTGTCATTTCTGGGCTCCTCTTACTTAACCTTTGAACACCCTACTCTCTGGAGCACCTCTCTTCCCTCTGCTCCTGGACACCTGGATTTCCTCCAAAGTGACTTCTCAAACTCCTTCACCAACAGACCCCTGCTCTGCACGTCTACTAAATGCGGTGTCCCTCAGGGTTCTGGCCTAGCCTTCCTCTTTATACTTTAAATATATTTTATTGATTTTTTACAGAGAGGAAGGGAGAGGGATAGAAAGCTAGAAACATCGATGAGAGAGAAACATCGACCAGCTGCCTCTTGCACACCCCCTACTGGGTATGTGCCCGCAACCAATGTATATGCCCTTAACCGGAATCGAACCTGGGACCTTTCAGTCCACAGACCGACGCTCTATCCACTGAGCCAAACCAGTTTCGGCTCCTCTTTATACTTTAAAGTCCATCTTTAAGTGATTTCAACCACACCTATGTCTTCAGTGTCCTTCATGTGACCCTCCTATTTTCTGAGTTCAAGACCGGGGTATATCTACTTGCCAGGCCCATAATCCTACGGGAAGGTTCCGCGGCACCTCAAAATCAATTCATCCGAACTTCCACTTCCCCAACCTTGGTACAAGGCTCTAGCTCAGCTGCTCAAACTGGAAACCAAGGTGTTATTCTTTACATTCTATGTTCCCTGCTCTACCCCCATATATCCCATCACTGATTCTCCCTCTCTAATCCACCTAATTCTCTCCACACTTGATTTAAGCTCTCCCCACCTCTTACCTGGGCCATAGCAACAGGCTCCCAGCTGGCCTCCATGCATCCATCCTTGCCCTCCCTAATCTGTAGCCAGAGGAATCCTTTAAACATTCAAGTCTTGCCATGCCACTAAGCTGCTTTCAGAGGCTCCTTATGACCATAGAATAAGGTCCAGAGTTCTTCTATGGACACCCATGGCCTGGTCTCCCGGGCCTGCTAGCCCTGTGAACCCGTGTGTCCCTCCTGCCTCACTCACTGCGCAGCACTCACATTGGCCTTCAGTCCTTCAGAGATGCCCAACTTTCTCACCTCAGAACCTTTGCACAGGTTGCTCTGTCTTCTGCACAGATGACCTCCCTACCCTACCCTTTCCTCCTTGCTGAATCTCACTCACCCTTCTGGTCTCGGCTGAAAGATCACTTCTGAGTGCCCTCGGTTAGAGAGGGTGTGTGTGTGTGTGTGTGTGTGTGTGTGTGTGTGAGTATTTGTGCATGTTTGTTTGTATTTTGTATATTGGGTGCATTGCATTTTCCTCTGCCAAACATTTCACACTTGTAATGATTTATTCCACTTGTTCACTCACCAGCTCGCACAGGCTGCTGTGCCAGGCACTGCTCTAGGCACGGGCTGCAGCACAGATTTGGAGCGGTTCCTGCACTCAGGGGTTCCCCGTCTCACTCGCTATTTGATTGTAAGTTTGTGAGCAGAAGTCACACTTGTTTTGTTTAGCACAGTATCCCACTGCAAGCTGGCACACTGTCAGGCACGTGAAATATTCAGTAAATATTTGCCTACTGTCTGATTGGCCTCCCAAAGTTCCTCCTATATCAGGCACATGGTAAGTAAATAATGATTGAATTAGGCAACTTCTTTCAGGCAATCATGCCCATAGAAAAAGGTATTCTTCCAGGTTTATGATGATAATTTTCAGTTTTAAATTTTTTTTATTAGGAATTATTGGTTCTCTTAACCCTGTTAACTAACATAAATGAGTAAAGGAACAAGACCAGAATGTCTGAATGGAGATAATATTAAGGAAATTGAACAGGATGACCTGAGATAAACCAAAGGCATCTATGTCACATTATAGCAAGTGGAGAGAAAAGTCCTCTTCAAGGAGGGCAACTGTGAGCTGAGACCTGGATAACAAGAAGGAGCCAGATATGCAAAAACCCAGGGGGAGAGCTACTGACATAAGGAACAGCAGTGCAAAGGTCTGGAGGTGGGGAGTGGAGGGAGAACTAGCCGGGATGTGTGTGGGGAGGGTTGTTTGAGAAGCATCAAGAAGGCTTAGGGTGGCTGGAGTCCAGGGTCAGGGGCAATGGTGCCCTCAGAGGTCAGAGAAGTAGCCAGGGGCCTGCTCACAAGGGGATAGCCGGCCAAGGGAAAAGTTTAGGACATTTTTCTGTAGAGAGAAGATCTTGGATTTTTTTCAGCAGAGAATGAACAGATCTGATTTATACTTTTTAAGGAAATGACTCTCTGCTCTGTGAAGAATGGGGGAAAGGTTTGTGCCCCTCCTGGCATTAAGAATCTCTTAGAATATCGAAGACTACACTACGAAAATATGAGATTGTTTTAATATCAAAAGTCTGACTTCATTTGAGGCTATTATATAATTGTTAAGGTATTTGATGGCCTTAGTCCTTTTTGATGAATTCTGGTCCTCACTGACAGCAGGGAGACATAGACCCCCAGCTCACTGGACATTAGTGTTTATTTATATGAGATCTCTTTATTTACTGATCATCGATGAGTATGATCCATTTGCTATGCATTAAAAAGAACGCCCAGTCATTTCTGATAAGCATCTTCCTGCAACCGCATGACACTGTCCGTAGAGCTCTTGCTTTCGAGATTCCCTGGTGCATCTTACACGTGTCAAACGCATTATTTATGAGCAGTGAGCTATAGAAATGAGAGCCATCCGTATGGACACAGCTGCCTGTCTTGTATCTGAAACTGCGTATCTCCAAAGCAAAAAGGAGACTTTCAGTTTTTATTGTGTCATTTTAAAAAGTGTACTGCTTTATTTTTAGTCTGGAGCCTTCTTCTGAAAGCATGGGATAACAACTTCACTAAATCCTACTGAAAACAAAAACACATCTAGAAGCTATGTTGCTCTCTCCTTTCTTTCTTTTGGCTATTTTTTAAGTGAAGGCCTCCTGGATGAGACGAACAGGGACCTCTCCACAGGCCCTCCTAGAATATGCCAGGTGCATTTTTTCTTTTCTTACTTAGTTGCTATAGCATTAAGGCATTGTGATGCAAGCCAGTCACTGTTCACCTTTTAGAAGTCACATTCACAGACCTCAGTAAAGTCAAGAGCACTGAGAATTCTTATGCACATATATTAGAGAAAGAGAGGAAGGGGGAGAGAGAGAGAAACATTGGTTTGTTGTTCTACACATCTATGCATTCACTGGTTGATTCTTGTATGTACCCTCACCAGGGATCAAACCCCCAACCTTGGTATATTAGGATGACACTCTAACCAACTGAGCTATGGGCCAGGGTAAGAATTCTTTTAAGGAAGGGACTGCACCACGCTCAGTCACTCAGCCTTTCACCACCACTTTAGCTTGGGCAAAGGAGCCAAGCATTAACCTTAGAAAAAACCTGAGCAGTATATTAGGGCACTGGCATCTGGAAGGAACTTGAGTTGGAGCCCATTTCAGCCC